>NW_008710049.1:5027892-5094828 GCF_000327385.1 Lottia gigantea | reverse complement strand
AAATAAGTTATCCCCAATAAGTAACAGCGTAGTTATTAAAAAGAAGTTATCCCCAATAAGTAACAGCGTAGTTATTAAAATAGGTTATCCCCAATAAGTAACAGCGTAGTTATTAAAATAAGTTATCCTCAATAAGTAACAGCGTAGTTATTAAAAAGAAGTTATCCCCAATAAGTAACAGCGTAGTTATTAAAATAAGTTATCCCCAATAAGTTACAGCGTAGTTATTAAAATAAGTTATCCTCAATAAGTAACAGCGTAGTTATTAAAATAGGTTATCCCCAATAAGTAACAGCGTAGTTATTAAAATAGGTTATCCCCAATAAGTAACAGCGTAGTAATTAAAAATAAGTTATCCCCAATAAGTAACAGCGTAGTTATTAAAAAGAAGTTATCCCCAATAAGTAACAGCGTAGTTATTAAAATAAGTTATCCCCAATAAGTTACAGCGTAGTTATTAAAATAAGTTATCCTCAATAAGTAACAGCGTAGTTATTAAAAATAAGTTATCCCCAATAAGTAACAGCGTAGTTATTAAAATAAGTTAAATTTATCGTTTATTTGATGTCTACCGAAAGTGTTACGACGAAGGACCTAACTTACTTCAAATATAACAGGATTTTGCTACATGGGAAACAGACCCTAGTTACGTCCCTGTAATCTATGCATACTTATTTCCATCAATGTATAATCATTGCCATCAAAGTATAATCATGGTAGTTTATGTATTTCATTGCCATCAATGTATAATCATTGTAGTTTATGTATTTCATTGCCATCAATGTATAATCATTGTTATACAAAATTGGCATCAATGTTAATCATTATAATCAATGTATAATCTTCGTAACCAATGAATAAACATTGTAATCAATATATAATCATTGTAATCAATATATAATCATTGCTATTAATATACAATCATTGTAATCGATGTTAAAATCATTATTCTTCATTCTTCATTTTCAGTTCCGCCGTGTAATTCTACCGTAATAATATCTCATGTTTGGGCGTTGGATAACAAGGGATTAACTATGGATCTGAAAACCTCCGAGAGAAATGACCATGATTGCCTGCGATTTGGAAACGAACATCCAAATTTACCAAATAATGCCACACATATGGATGGTTCGTCTTTATCTATAATGTTCCTAGAAATTAATAGTACGGAGATTGATTCCACCTTTACTTTGGTTATAAATATCTATGTCCAGAATCCAACTTCAGGTTCTCTTATACAAATAACTGATTCATTTTCGCGGGCAGTTTTTGATTTAACCATAGGCGAAACGGTTATAAATCTGAACGCATTTCATACAAACGGTACTAAATGTGTATCCATTGCGATAGACAATATGTTTAATACCAGTACATGGTATTTGGTTGGTATGAGAAGAGATATCTCTGCTGGAACAGTGTCATTGATAATCAATAATGACATCATTAAAAGTGCATCCGATACTTGTGGTATGTTTGGATTAAGTAAGACACATGTTACTGTTGGCAGTTGGAACTCAAATACTCCAGGATTTAGAGGTCTTGTCAGATGTTTGGTCATGTTTAGTATTCTTAATTATAATATCATCCTCGCTAACCACGATACTTGTATCAACGAAGATGATAATGTCCCATCAGGTGAGTATTTTTCGCAAATTTTAATACGTCCAACATAATTTAGAACGCCAGAACGTTATTTTTTGTTTAATTTTAGGAGAATCTTGCGTCGGATTCTTACCCTGAAAAGTGTCCTGTATATCTGAAATTGGGTATATGTATTAATAAAACAAACATTTAGACGAATATTATCTAGGCTATGCTGTAAGAAATACTTCATCCAATGTGTGCCCAGTTTGCCCAGTTTGACCACCCTACATAATGATCTGAATCATCGACATCCAATTGAAATTTTACAATTAAAATCCATACAAGCATGACTATTCCGTTAAACAAAATCTCGTCCAAAGTATGGCAAAATCGAGATTAAAAGTTGTATAGTAGTGGACTCCAAACAATAATGTTTGTTACCAGAATAATAGCTGTGAGGTTAAGGAATGTCAGAAAAGTTACCTTAATAAGGGTCGTTACCATTTGGCCGTTGTGAACAATTACTATATATTCACTCTTGTTTGGCATTTTGGTCACGGGAAATAATTACTGTTTGCCCCAAACACAGTAACAATCTGCCGGTCACGATAGTTTCGAAGGGGTTGTGGGACTATCTTGCAAACCGTACCTATTAAATTCAATGATCTATAAAAAAACACACTTTTCTACTATTATTTATCTTTACAGATTTGGTGAATGACTGCACCATACAATGTCCAAGAAGTATAATGTACGATTTATTTAAATCAAACAAGATCCTGCTAAGCAGCTTGGAACCACTGGCTGTGTATGATCCTACAAGTCGGCTAGAGTGTGTTGGCTTTTGTTTCCAACTCCAGTTTTGCCGATCATTCACCTACTTTAACAACAAGTGTTCGGTGTACGATCTGGTAACAGAGCTTGGATTGGTCGACGCCTTAGGAGCCACTTATTACGTGGTCCCTCGTTAAAGCTGGTGAAATGACAAAAAATAAAGTTATAAAAACATAACATGGAATGGACCATTTGACCGTGATGCTTGTATAAGTTGTTTAAGTAAAGAGACGTTCGGTTTTGAAATTCATGTTAGCTTTAATATACTTTTTACCGTGTCTGTCGATGTACCGATGTTTATCTTTGTATTGTTTAATAGGCTAATCACCCAATAACATCGTCTCTTCATCGAGTCCGTTACCGGGCTTTTAAGGCAAGGGGTGTTGGTCTAAACGAAGGAGTAGGATAAAATAAGTTGGAACGAGCCACATCCCATACTTATTTTATATTTTGCGGTATCAAATTACAAGTTTGTATTCGTTGCAATGTAATGTAATCGACACGTACAAGTTTATGCTCGATGTAATGCACATATAAACAAGTTTATTCTTGTTGAGATATTATATTGTAATTCATATTACAGATTTATGTTCGTAATGTAATGCACATAAGACTATATAAAATTAAACTCGATGTAATGTAATTTAATAGACATGCCAATGTACATAAGACATTTTCGATTGCAGTTTTTCAGACATAAGTGACTTTATCTTAACTTTATTGAAATCTTTATGCTTGTTATGTTTTATAATTGTTCTGCACTTAGTTTTGGAAATTTACCCCCCATTTCTGAAAAATTTATGGATGAGGATTGTTTATGAAACACGTGTCAGCAGCTTTAGATGAGCTCTATTAAATAAACTTTGTCAAGCACACAGGGATTTAAACTGATACTTGCAAATTGAGAAACAGAATCGGGAGGCTCGGATTCGGACCAAAGACAGCTTGGACCAAGTACTAAAGACAATTCGGGCCTTTTTCATATTATAGACAACTCGGACACATCTATAGAAATAGAAAAAGAAATTCCTAGTTTTAGATATTTTTGAAGGAATTATGCGATTTTCGTACATTTTTAGAACCTCTAAAGACTATTATCAGTAACATAAGACTCAAATTAAACCCCCAAAATGGCGTATCTGTCACTTTAAAGACCCTTTTCACCACCGTTCAAAAAATATTCACCTCTATCTGATTCACGAAATTGAAGATTCCCATATTACAATAAGAGCTGTAGTCTGATCTTAACCTATTATCTCCCTTGCATTGGAGCTCTTTAAAAGAAATGGAGGGAAAAGCCCTCCACTGTAATGGAGTCTAGTTCAAACAATTCTGTATAAAAGTTGAAATTGTAATTTGAAACTTCAAATTTAAAGAATAGTCTACAGACCAAAATGGAAAGAAACAAAGTTCTTGGGGCAAAGAGATCATCAAAAGGTAGGATACTATCTCATACATCCCTGTCCTCTGACTTCGGCTTTGCCATCATCATCGGCATCATGACAATTGATAATGATAGCCTCCTTCAAAATATCATCAGTATTGCTGTGTAGTGTGTTCTTGAGCAGATCTCTAAATTCATTAGTTATTTTGATTATTTATTATTAAGATGTGCATTACTGTCTGTAGTCAAATACGTAGAGTAGACAGTGTGTAGCTTTTTTTTCCCTTTCCTTTCACGTCTACTTGCAGTGTGCTTTCATGGCTGTCGGTATTATGTCTGTGATGTGTGGACAGACTTTATGGTCAAATTGTGAACTTACCGTTCGTTAATATCGATTAATTTTGCCTTTCACGCATAGAATAACATATCCACACTAACGTTCATTAATATCAACACCTATTGATCTTTATTTATCATGAATTGTTTAAGATCGATCTGCTAGTAGTCAGAATAATTGGATTATTTGCTATAAGCACCATTGATTTTCTTACATTATGACTGGCTGTCACAGGAGGCTGACTTTCAAATTTACATCCTTGAACGTACAAGGATACAAAATCAGACATATATTCTGGATGTGTAATGTGCATTACGAACTACAGTATTTACTATATTTTGTAGGCCACTTGCCGTCGGGAGATTTTGTAGCACTGGGTAAAACAGGAACAGCAGAAGTGAAAAGATCCACCAGCCCACAACCACTCGGTCGGAAAGTTTCAGGAAATGAAAGAAAGAGAGAAGCATCAAGTAGCTCCTTGTCAACCAGTAGTAAAAAACCTAAATTATCACCTCAGACTTTCACCCCACTAGGACGCAATGATGGAGATAAACGAGCATCCCCTGCTCCTGTTATACATGCATATGAAGAGTCTGCTATAGATGGTAAGTGGTAGTGGTTATTTTCAGTGAAATCTAGTGATCTGTATAATGTTATATGTATATTTTCAGTGAAAGCTTGTGATCTGTATGATTTAATCTGTATATTTTCAGTGAAATCTAGTGATCTGTATAATGTTATATGTATATTTTCAGTGAAATCTAGTGATCTGTATAATGTTATATATATATTTTCAGTGAAATCTAAGGATCTGTATAATGTTATATATATATTTTCAGTGAAATTTAGTGATCTGTACAATTAAGTTGTATATTTTCAGTGAAATCTAGTGATCTGTATAATGTAATCTGTATATTTTCAGTGAAATCTAGTGATCTGTATAATGTAATCTGTATATTTTCATTGAAATCTAGTGATCTGTATAATGTTATATGTATATTTTCAGTGAAATATAGTGATCTGTATAATGTTATATTTTCAGTGAAATCTAGTGATCTGTATAATGTTATATTTTCAGTGAAATCTAGTGATCTGTATAATGTTATATGTATATTTTCAGTGAAATCTAGTGATCTGTATAATGTTATATATATATTTTCATTGAAATCTAGTGATCTGTATAATGTTATATATATATTTTCAGTGAAATCTAGTGATCTGTATAATGTTATATGTATATTTTCAGTGAAATCTAGTGATCTGTATAATGTTATATGTATATTTTCAGTGAAATCTAGTGATCTGTATAATGTTATATGTATATTTTCAGTGAAATCTAGTGATCTGTATAATGTAATCTGTATATTTTCAGTGAAATCTAGCGATTTATATAATGAAGTTGTGGAAGCTGAGATAGATGGAGATGATGAGAGAGTAGAAGGATTATTATGTGGTTCTGTGAAACATCTGAAATTAAACAGATCTAAACCTGATCCTATTGTGTATTTGACTGTCATGTATCTAGCTAAAACCAAATCAGCTCTCTTCTGTAGTGAGGTTGTCATTGATGTAAGTTGTGCTCTTTGTCCAATTAATTTTGAGATATGCCTGATTAATCTGATGGCTCACATATGACATATTTTTGGATTTTTTATTTTTGATTAAAAACTTTAGATTTCTCCCAGGTGAAAATGGTTAAAGGAATTTTGAATCAAACACATTTCTAAAAATGACCTTGTGGCGAAAATTAGAGTTTTTGAATTACAAATAAAAAGTGAAATATGTCTATGTAACCCACTGTTCATTAGCGATTTTCATACCTTAGGTATCTTTCAGGCTTTTGTGTCATTAGTATAATGCAATACATTTTATAGTTTATAAACATGCCTCCCATTGGGAGAGTCCACATACTATTTGGCAGATAACCATAGATGTTTCACTTTGTATATGGCCCTTCACACAAAAACTTAATATGATTAAGCTAACTCATTAACAGTTTAATATTCACTGGTTTATGTAAGCTAATGTATACAGTTTGCAGTAGATGTCTTTATTGAAGTAGTACATGTTAATAAACTTACTTAAACATATTTTACTCTTTCAGGCATTTTGTAGTTTGTTAAAGAGAGACATGTCCATCAATTTTAAATCGAAGGGAAATCCCCTAGTCTCCGTGTTTGCGTGTAATGTTCTGTTATCAGCCTTTGCAGAAGAAGAAAACTGGCCTGATAACTTTGTTAAGGTAAGTTTCAAAGATCACAAATTTATAATTTGAATCTCTGTTTTGTTCCAGGGCAGGACAAGCTTTTAGGGCATCTCAGGCAACATGGTTTTTCATTAAAAAAATAAACCCTCATTGCAACATGATTGTTTGATATCATGTAGTCATGTTTTACTCTTCTCTCTGTTTGAAATTTAGGTATATGTTGAAGATTCATTAGGGGAAAGAGTCTGGGTTGATCGTGATGACTGTAAAACTTTTGTTGAGAATATCCAGACAGCATTTGGGACGAAAATTCCACCTAAAAATCTATTGGTGGGCTCTGGTGAACCTAGTGGAGAGAAAACTAGTCCTTGTAAGTTATTTATATATTTCTGTTGATGTTTTTGAATGTTAACCCTGTAAGCACTACACCTTGAACCTAGACTTTAGTGATATGGTAACAACCACTTCTCTTGCCACTGTAGCCTATATATCACATCATTATAGGGCTTTCTGTTTAATGACCACTCAGCTAATGATTGGGTATTCACATTAATTCATCAAAGTTGTATGTCAGATGTGGTATTATTGCTTGTTCATAGAATTTGATTTGAGATATTTGATAGCTTAATTCAGTGTTTATCAGATTCAATATACCAATAGTTTTCTATTTTGGTCACAAGTCACCTAAAGAGTTAAAGATGGGTTCCCTTGTTTTCTAGTGTCAAATTAAGCAAACTGTTTGATTAATTGGTGATTCTAATGAATTATCATGTATTCTTAATCATATTATATCATTATGTTCTTATTTCATATAAATATGAAATCTTAAATATCCATGTATGTACAGGCTGGATAAACAAAAAAATGGGCCTTTCTTGATCGGTAACTCATTGGAATTCAGCTGGTAATTCTCTTCTAATTTAGTTAATTATGAATTAATTATTGACATGTGAGTCAAACTGGTATTTTTCCAAGTCATTAGAACTCCTCTACTTTCTATTCATATAAGTATTACCATTTACATTTTCATAAATTGAAATAAGGGAACCCATCTTTAAATGTGTATTTGTAGATTTGGAACATCTGCTGGTGCCAGTCTGTGACCTGAATTTGTCAACTACAGTTGTTTTATCATTAAAGCAACTTTGCTATTTTAGTATTGTTATATCAAATATAGGATTTTAGGATATTTAACTGTATCATAAAGAGCAGCATGCAATATACAAACACTATTTACTGACACACTGTGGACAGGAAAACCATACAGATAATATTTTATTTGTTATTCCAGCTAGTCCTCAGATCAATCTATTTGATGAAGAAGAAGTATCGAAGGGATCTGAAGGGTCAGACAGTACTAAGAGTAACCTATCAGAAGATACAGTTCCTGTCTTTGAAAGGTACGCATTTCAAGATTTTGTGATAATTTCTGAAGACAAAGATCAGAATAATGTCATACAAACTTCAACCAATTGAAGAAATTTTTGGGTATGGTATTGTCTGCTCTTTATTAAACCTACACCATATTTATTATATTTCTTAACTTTCTATGATGTAGGTACCCATGTCAACAAGAACATATAGAGTCCTACATCTTAGACTTAATCCGAGAACAGCTAAATAGACGTCAACCAATGGATGCTACAGCTAGAAACTTGATAAGACTCATGACAGCTACTTGTGGCTACTCTGAAGTCAGAACTTTGGCCAGTCAGAGACTAGAAATGTGGCTACAGAATCCCAAGGTAAGACTAGGGTCCAGTTATATTATTTCCACAAGGATCAAGGATTATATTGCAGCTGCTTATGTCTGGAGAAACAATGAGAGCTATTTTATAATCTATTTTATTCCAGCTTGCCAGGACAGCCCAGGATCTGTTGATGTCTGTTTGTATGAACATTGTTGTCTAGCAAGCTATCTTATTGTCTATTTCAGCTTGCCAGGACAGCCCAGGATCTGTTGATGTCTGTTTATATGAACAGTGTTGTCTAGCAAGCTATCTTATTGTCTATTTCAGCTTGCCAGGACAGCCCAGGATCTGTTGATGTCTGTTTGTATGAACAGTGTTGTCTAGCAAGCTATCTTATTGTCTATTTCAGCTTGCCAGGACAGCCCAGGATCTGTTGATGTCTGTTTGTATGAACAGTGTTGTCTAGCAAGCTATCTTATTGTCTATTTCAGCTTGCCAGGACAGCCCAGGATCTGTTGATATCTGTTTGTATGAACAGTGTTGTCTAGCAAGCTATCTTATTGTCTATTTCAGCTTGCCAGGACAGCCCAGGATCTGTTGATGTCTGTTTGTATGAACAGTGTTGTCTAGCAAGCTATCTTATTGTCTATTTCAGCTTGCCAGGACAGCCCAGGATCTGTTGATGTCTGTTTGTATAAACAGTGTTGTCTAGCAAGCTATCTTATTGTCTATTTCAGCTTGCCAGGACAGCCCAGGATCTGTTGATGTCTGTTTGTATGAACAGTGTTGTCTAGCAAGCTATCTTATTGTCTATTTCAGCTTGCCAGGACAGCCCAGGATCTGTTGATATCTGTTTGTATGAACAGTGTTGTCTAGCAAGCTATCTTTTTGTCTATTTCAGCTTGCCAGGACAGCCCAGGATCTGTTGATGTCTGTTTGTATGAACAGTGTTGTCTAGCAAGCTATCTTATTGTCTATTTCAGCTTGCCAGGACAGCCCAGGATCTGTTGATATCTGTTTGTATGAACAGTGTTGTCTAGCAAGCTATCTTTTTGTCTATTTCAGCTTGCCAGGACAGCCCAGGATCTGTTGATATCTGTTTGTATGAACAGTGTTGTCTAGCAAGCTATCTTTTTGTCTATTTCAGCTTGCCAGGACAGCCCAGGATCTGTTGATGTCTGTTTGTATGAACAGTGTTGTCTAGCAAGCTATCTTATTGTCTATTTCAGCTTGCCAGGACAGCCCAGGATCTGTTGATGTCTGTTTGTATGAACTGTGTAAATCATGATAAAGCTGATATAGAGGTTATAGCTCAAGTGATAAAGATACGACTGAAAACAAAACCTTTAATTAATCATTATTTAAACTGTGTCAGGTTGGTTCATTGTATTTATTACTGTTTATCCACCTGCTCACTAATCAACCCTGAATGTAAACTTTTCAGTTCTCCAATATCTCTCTTTATATATGTTTTACACATTGAGTGTTTATAAAATGTTATACTTCTTTACTTTTTAAAACAAATTTATGAAACTTAGAATGAATAATATGTAGACACTATTTGGTTAATGATATAATGAAAGTTTGTTTTATTGCCAACAGAAGTGGAAATATCTGGCTTTGGTCCACCATCCAATTATAAGAAATATTCAAAACTATTTTACATGCTTGATGTGACTTAAGCAACAAAAACTAAATTTTGATGTTATGATGCACAAAAGTTAGACTGGATCCCTGTTTTGTTTGCTTAATGCTAAATTAACAACAGGTATGGTCTAAATCTCACGGTCAAAATTTGGACCACAGGACTAAGTCTCGTTTGCATTTGCATTGTAGAGAGTTAATCAGTGGTCATGCAGATAATCTAAAGATGATATTGAATCTAACAATATATAATGAATTATCTACAGCTAGAAACCCCAATAATATGTCTTTATTGGGTGTTTTATTTGGTTCCTCTACAGACCAAGCTTCAAAGGTAGGACAACTGGTATTTCTTTACGTCTTCTGACTTTTTACAGTCTGTTACCAGTCTTTGATATATGATGGAGTGGTTGGTATGGAAGAGGCCTGTAGTTAATCTGATGGGACAAGAAACATAACTTTCAGGTTGTTCATTTAGAGGAATAAGTGACAATTGTAGTCTAACAGTAGGTTAATACCATTACCTTGATAAAGTTTCATCCATGCACACTGCTTGGCTTGGCTTAACTTCATTTGCATAATATTAAGAAACAGGAAAGAAGTTTCTGTTTCATTTCGCTGACCCCACACTGATAAGCTTTTGACAAGACAGTATTATGGTAAATAACACACTTCTTTAATAAGGTTAGGCACATAACGTTTCAACACAATATACACATGTCGTCATCAGATGTAATGGCAAGAGAATAAAACAAAACAAAATATATACCAACAAGAAACAATATAGACATTAATTAAGGTAGTTTTAAGCAATAATCAATATAATTTAAGTCTAGTCTGTAGAGTTCTATTACTATTTATTCTAGCTACATATAAAGTGAATTGTTTATTACAGGTCTCAAGTTATAGAATAGACTTTAAATATATTTCAAGACATCACAATCCAATCAGACTTTTGTTTGATTTTCCTCAAAATTTATTTATTTATTTATTTTTGATATCCTCAAAATTTTTGTGTGTAATCTTCAAAGAATTTCTGAAAAGGCTGCAGTTTCAGAAATTCGAAAATTTTGTTGATTATTTTTTGCACTAATTATAACTTTTTAAATTTTTTTATTGTTTTCATGAAATCATTAAGTTTATTTTGAACATACTGTAAACCTGTTTTCAATGTTCTAAAAACTTAACTTTTTGATTTTGCTCTACATATTTCATTAATTTTAGGTCTTAACATCCCCAATTATGGCTTCAACGATTTGTGTAATGATTTGTGTCCGTATGCTAGAAATGAAGTACGTGTGGGCGTATATTGTCGTCGCCCCTGTCCATCAGTTCGTCCATCAACATTTCTTGTGAGCACTATAGAGACTACAGTTTTTATCTGATTTTGATCAAACTTGGTGTGATGCTTTAGATTGATAAGATCTTTTTAGATGAACGTTTTTTGAGTTATTGCCCTTGACTTTGTTAAACGTCAAAATTTGTTCAAAATAGTTTGTGAGCAGGATTAAAGCTACAGTTTTCAACCGATTCTGATGAAACTTGGTGTGATCATTGGAATTAATAAGATCTCAAGTTCTAACTTGATGAAATTTCGATGAACGGTTTTTGAGTTATTGCCCTTGATTTTGTAAAAACACATCAATATTTGTTCGTGAGTACAGTAGAAGCTACCTTTTCCAACAGATTCTAATGAAACTTGGTGTGATCATTGGAATTGATAAGATCTCGGACAAGTTCTAACTTGATGCATTTTCGATGAACAGTTTTTGAGTAATTGCTCTTGACTTTGTAAAATGTGTACGTGAGCACTATAGAAGCTTCAGTTTTCAACCGATTTTGATCAAACTTGGTATGATCATTGAAATTAATAAGATCTTGGACAAGTTCTAACTTGACGCATTTTTTATAACGGTTTTTGAGTTATTGCCCTTGACTTTGTAGAAACGCTTCAAAATTTGTTGTGAACACAATAGAAGCTACAGTTTTCAACCGATTTTTATGAAATTTAGTTTGATCATTTATATTGATGAGATCGTGGACTAGTTTGAACTTGATGATTTTTCGATGCACGGTTTTTGAGTTATTGCCCTTGCATTAGGAAAAAGCTGTCAACATTTTTTTTGCCCTTGATTAGAGCTGTGTGATTTAATTATTTGTTGTATTTGGGTTATTGATATTGATTTCAAAAAATTTTATGAAATTACTCAGCATAAATAATATATATATATATAATTGAATTCAAACTGATAAAATTTCTTCAATATGAAAAAATTTGTACTTTAGTCACTAAAGACTGTTTTATCATTTCAGACATAGGTTTTTAACAGCGATGATGTTGGTGATAAATCAAACCATTCAGTAGAACTGTTTTGTTAGCAATATGGTTTTACATTAAGTAAAATGCATAAGAATTCACAAAGACAGTGAGGAATAATTGCACAAAACTTGTACAGTACAAGCCTTGTTCATTATAAACCAAGACATGAGGGAATTTCTAAGTTATTCTAAAGTTATATAGAATAAGGCTATATAAATATATTACATAAGGGAATTCTTCAGTCGGTCCCAAAACAAGTGAATATTTTCTGCATCATTATACCAAGTTATATAAGTAGTTGTCTTTAATAAAGCATGAAGTGAATTGCTCATATTTTCACTGTCTATATCTTCTAATAAAACTACACTTAAAGGTTCCATAGCTCGATTTAAAACATGTTTCTGAGCTAAAGTCATTTCAAATTGACACCAATCACTTTGAGCAAAATTATTACTTAATATAATTAAAACACGACGACTATTCTCAATCGATTTTTCAATATTATCTAGTATCAATCTGCCAGGCTGAAAATCTCTTTCATGTATACAGAGTTTCATGCCCTCATTTACCTCTAAATGTGGTACCAGATCATCCAAGACCCAATCGTCCTCAGCGGAGTATGAAACGAACACGTCATAGAGGTACTGTTGTTCTGCCATATTGTTCAAGAGTTTGGGTTGATGTCGCCAGATATATATCTGATATTTGATAAACCATCTATATTTATAAAAAATAGATACTAGGATAGATAAAAGAAGTATAACACAACAAACTCCAGTTATTGACGTATATAAAGGACTGTTTCTTAAACAAATTCGCTCTGTCATATTTACACAGTTATATCCATGTGGATAATATTCAAATTTATTATGATCTCTTTTAATCCACTCAATCAACCAAACATTGTCACAGATACAATCTATCAGATTATATTGAAGTGATATTGTTTTTAATTGTGACCTAAATTTAACAGGAAACATCTCTTTTGATATTTTTATTATTGAATTCCTACCAAGATCTAAGTCAGTTAAATTCCTGTTTCCATCCCAAAATTTGTCTTTCCAGTTTGATATTGCGTTCTCATATAAATTAAGATACTTGAGTTTGTTGAAACTTTGAATGGATGTTGGTACTTCATCTAGATGATTGTGTGACAAATCTAATAGTTCCAAAGAACTCAATCGTGACAAGATTTTATCTAATAGTTTAGTATCATAAGTTATTGGGTCATTCAAATGATTACCAGAAATTTTCAGAAATTTGACATTTTGACATCCACTGAAGGCCGCTGGATCAATGTTTCTTAATTTAAGATTGTTATCAAGTAAGATTAAATTTTCAAGATTTGAATTATTAAAAGAGCTTCTCTCTAATTTTAAAGCATGTTTGGAGTTTCTTTGTTGTGCCAAACTGAGGATGGTAAGAGAAGATAACTCTTGGAATGATCCAGATTTAACTAATGATATACAGTTTTTATTTAGATTAAATCCAGAAAGATTTTTTAAACAGTTCATATATGGAGGAACATACTTACAAATATAATTACTCTGTATATTTAAATAGGTCAATGAAGGGAAATAAGATTTATCATGACAAAAATTCGGAAGTGATTTAATATTATTTGAAATTAAATATAATTCTTGTAAATTGTCCATTTTATCCATTACAACCGTCTCGATTAAATTATATTCAACTTTTAAAACTTTTAGACCGAGTGAGTTAAATTCTGTGAGATTTAGGATCTTAAGAGAATTCCTAGAAATGTTAAGATTTAATAAAGTAAAATTATTTTTAAATAATCCTTCAGGTATAAATTGTAACCCGGTTCGCTGAAAGCTTATTGACTGAAAGGATCTATTTTTCAAATCAGAAAATAAATTTATCAAAGAATCTGTCGTCAATGGATTGGAGGAGAGTCGTAATCGTTTTAAATGTTTTATAAATTTAAAAGTGTTTGTAGTAATAGTTGTGATATTACAATCTTGAAGTGTTAACACCTCTAGATTCAAGTGTGTGATATTAAAAAAAGTATGTTCATTGATCAAAGGAAGATGATTACTATCAAAAAACAACTTAGTGGTTCGTCTGGGAAGAACAGGTATATAAGTTAGATTACTATCACTACATTCTACATTATTCAGTGAACATTTACACAGTTTTAAACTACACGCATCCTTCTCACAATTACACATAGAGTTAAACACAAACAATAGACAAAGAACTAACAATCTTACACTATTCATCATTATGTATGATTTAATGTTTACATATTTATCTAAACCACACCCTTTGAAAAGTTTATATTATATCATTAGACACGATTTATGTCGTAGGTTTAGTTATTGTCAAATTTACAGTAACACTTTGGGATTTTGGCTGAATTCACCCACAACTGTAAGCTGAAATAGTAAATCTTGCTTCTAATCTACTATTTGTATGTACACTTATCCTATTTTTTTAAGCTTCTAAAGTGGGATATCCATTGTCCACAAACTTTATGCTTATATGCTGTTGATTCCCATTTTATTAAGCATAATCTCTAAGCATTTACAGTATGATACTCAATGTCAACAAGCTTAAACTTACACCAAGTAAGATGTAAAACTCCATTAATTCTGTTTTGTATACTTACACAGTATAATACTCTTTGTGCAGATTCTTTAAGCTTTCAGAGCAAGATAACTGTTGTCCACTATCTTGTCCATTATTTTGTTAACAATCTTACAGCTTAAACTGTAGGATAACATATGTTCACAATTTTAAGCTTAAACCATAGGACACTTGATATTCACATTCTTCAAGCTTAAACCATAGGACACTTGATATTCACATTCTTCAAGCTTTCACAAAGGTATACATGTTTCCCACAATCTTTAAATAGGATCTATCATCTCTTAGTACTTAACTATGTCATTTCAATGCGTCATACTTGGGGAATTTTAGTTTCCGTACATTTAATTGTACATTTCCCCCAAAATTTTTCATAATGTAATATTGAGCTTTTCTTTTATTCACACCCCATACATGTTGTAACCTTACCATATTATTGGCCATTTGAATATTAGTCCACTCACGTAATATCATCCTTTTGGCTTTTATGATCCAGCGTGTCTTGAAATTTATAGCGTCTACTTGTTAAAAATCTTTCAGCTTTTAAGATCTTTAAGCTCATGGAGTTCATTTCTGCAATCTTTAAGCTTGTAGCATTAATTTTTCTCTGCAATCTTTGAGCTTATTAGCTTCAAGATTATAGAGTTCAACTTGTCTGAGATCTTTGAGATTATAGAGTTCAACTTGTCTGCAATCTTTGAGATTATAGAGATCAAGTTGTCTGCAATCTTTGAGACTATAGAGATCAAGTTGTCTGCGAATTTTGAGATTATAGAGATCAAGTTGTCTGCAATCTTTGAGATTATAGAGTTCAAGTTGTCTGCGATCTTTGAGATTATAGAGATCAAGTTGTCTGCAATCTTTGAGACTATAGAGATCAAGTTGTCTGCGAATTTTGAGATTATAGAGATCAAGTTGTCTGCGAATTTTGAGATTATAGAGATCAAGTTGTCTGCAATCTTTGAGATTATAGAGTTCAAGTTGTCTGCGATCTTTGAGATTATAGAGTTCAAGTTGTCTGCAATCTTTGAGACTATAGAGATCAAGTTGTCTGCAATTTTGAGATTATAGAGATCAAGTTGTCTGCGAATTTTGAGATTATAGAGATCAAGTTGTCTGCAATCTTTGAGATTATAGAGATCAAGTTGTCTGCGATCTTTGAGATTATAGAGATCAAGTTGTCTGCAATTTTGAGACTATAGAGTTCAAGTTGTCTGCGAATTTTGAGATTATAGAGATCAAGTTGTCTGCAATCTTTGAGATTATAGAGTTCAAGTTGTCTGCAATCTTTGAGATTATAGAGTTCAAGTTGTCTGCAATCTTTGAGATTATAGAGTTCAAATTGTCAGTAGACTGTGGATGTAGTAAATTTAAAATCTCGAAATTAGCTTTTAGATTTATTTACAGACATCAGATTACAAATGGAAAACTTCGTGATTTCAGAAATCAGATAGAAAATGCTTTTTTTTTGGTTCAATTTTTGTCAAATTCTTTTTTTGTAGTCTTGAAAGAACTTCTGAAAAGACTATAGTTTCAGAAATTGGTGATTCAAAAGTACTGCATTTTAGTTCAAATTCTCTTTTCTTAAATTTGTATTTGATTTTCACAAAATTTGGTGAGTTGGTACCAAATTATCAATTAAGGTTTCGAAAAAACATTTACCTAAAATTTCCAAACGAGCAAAAAAATGACTGAAAACTTGCAAATTTGTATGATGAATATCTTCATTTTGTATTTTTGCTGTGTATGCAAATTTCTATCCATTAAGCCACCATGTTGAAAAAGGCAAAAAATGTTAAAAAATCAATGCAGTCAACATTTTTGATCTGATTGCTCTCAAATTTATTTTAAAAGTTAGAAAAGTACCGAGGTCCTTGCCATTTCTTTGAATTTCGCCTGTCTTTGCATGATTCCTTTCCCAACTTGTCTTTGATTTTGGTACATTATTTTTTGTTTTATACTGCTCTGAAAATGGGTAATTTGCTTCTTATCTGCTGTATCTTTGGAGGATTATATCATATGAACTTGGACCTTTTCAACATTTAGTTCGATGTTATTTTATGTATTGTGTTTTTCATTAGCTTTTAAGCAAGTGTTTATTTAAGATGTCCGAAATATGCATTTTTAGAAATAAGTGATTTTGATAAAGAGGGCGACCCTTGTTTGAGTTCTAATGAACATAATTTTGGAAATCAGCCATAAAATGCTTATTCTTTGTTCCATTTTAATCAAAATTGTGTGTGGTAGAAAAAACTTCCAAGGAGACTGCAGTTTTGGAAATTCAAAAATTTGGTTGATAACTTTTTATACTGAATTTTGGTCAAAATTCTAACTTTGTATTTGATTTCCATGAAACTTTGTAGATGGGTAGAGGCCAAATTATCAATTATGATTATTAAAAAATATTTTGCAAAATTGTCAAAGGGAGTGGTTATGTATCTGTCGATAAGCATTTGATATATTGATATATTTCATGAGAAATTTTAAACTTTCTTATTATAATTTATAATCTGGTCCACCAAAGCTATTTTTACTACTGAAATATTTCCACAACATTGACAGTCTACTCCCATGTATGTTGTACGAACTGTTATTGTAAAACACGTAAAATAGCTTGGAAGCTCACAGATCTGTGACAAACAGGTCTAGTGATTATATTTTGAATCAGAAATATCTCTGCTCAACTTTAATATATTTTGTGTATTGTATTTTCTAGATATTGGCGGAAATATTCCAAGATTTATTAACCAATAAAGATGATTATTTACGAGCGTTACGGGCGTTATTTCGAGAGATTATACGATCATTACGACATGAATTTAATTTTACGTTATTTTGTCTGGGATTGATGACAGAGAGAAATGAACCAAAGTTTAGTGATATAGAAGTGGTAGGATATTTTTATTATGAATATTGAGTAAATTTAACATGAATTATGTACATGTATTTGTAATATGCTTGTAGAGTAGAGGATATCCTAGAGTTTTAACTTCTAACACTATATCTAGGATATCCTAAAGTCATAAGTACCTGTCATTTTGCATTGCATATTAATCATTGAATATTATATTATAGTCTTCATTTCAAAAAGACGAGGTTTAGTCTAGGAGAAGTAAATATATACAAGACACAGGTCCGAGCAAGATGTAGACTCAATCCTGGGCAGTGCACTGTTATGAACCCTGTACCTCATTTATTTACATCTTCACAAAACAATACTGTCCTTGAAGTTCTTCTTGAATCTATTACTGTTACTTTTATATAAGACTTAAAGACTCTTTGCTTAATTAAACCTTGGAGATGTAAACTGAAAGGTATTTAACCTCATTCTTTGCATTTCTTATAATAATGATCTAATGGTCGTTTTAGGAGAGATATGTTCTATCCATAACAGACTTGATAACCCTGTCTATACTACTAGGAGTGACACCTAGTGTCAGAGAAGCTGTAGCAGCTATAGCAAGAGGAGATAACAAAGGTTTGTACCTATTAATGTGTTTTTTGGACATTCATTTCTACTATATGGTATCGTTAGAGTGTTCAACTGTATATCTCTTGGACCTATACTGTTCATTTGATATCACCGATTTGTTTTTTCTCATCAATGCTAATAATGTAATGGGAATTAGATATGTAGAATCGACAATGTGACATGCGACATGCCACGATGTGCTATGCTAGTGCCTTGGATTAGTAACTTTTCACTTGCAATTTTCCTAATCTCTTAAACTATGTGAAAAAAAAGAAAAAAAAAATTTATAATCTTTCCTGTGAAATTTCAGATATTGAAGTTATCAAGAGTTTTAAGAACCAAGTATCTGTTATACAGAGAGATTGTGTATGGTGGTTACATACTACAGTACCTAAACTAATGTCAGATAAACCTACAGAATATGTTCATTGGTAAGCATAGTGTTTCTGAATCAAAATCTTTAAAAAATCTTGGCTTTCATTTGGCAAAAATGATTGCTTGAATTTTCGAGAAATGAATGCAAGGTCACAGAGCAATTGTTCATGAAATAGAAAACTAGGCCTACATTTTCCTGGATTGCATTTGCAATTTTAGCCAGTAGAAAATTTTTAAATTAAAAAAAAAACATTAAAAAAAATTAAATGGTTGATGCTTCTAAAATTTATTTTTGATGTCTTATGATGTGTAATATATTGTGCTCTTTAAACATGGAGGTAATAAAATACTATTTATTTTTTCAGTTTACATAAAGTTCTATTTATGGAAAGTGTAGAACATTATTATAATAAAGATAACTGGCCACCAGAGGGAGATAGGAAGTAAGAGATTCCAAATACCATTCAATATTCAAACCCATGTTAAATTGTTATCCCTGCAGGTTATTAAAATCATTGTATATACATATACAGTGAAACATTTTTAAACCAGCAGATCACTGGAAAGGAAAATGCCAGTTTGAAAGCTTACGGGTTAATCAGAGGTATACTTTGATATGAATAGATACATAAGCAACCAGTGAAAGTATGCTCATAACATAAATATTTCTATCATACTTTTAATTTGAAATAAAAAACAAGGTTATATATAGTGTTTAATTTCCAGTATGATGTTACGACTATCAACTGAATCTCCTGTGTTAGAAGATACATTAATGAGAATATTAGTAATAGGTCTGTCTCGAGAGTTACCTCTCACTCCAGTTGACGCTGTGGAACTTGCTGATCAGCTGATCAAACGAGCTGCTGGACTGAATCAGGAGTGTAAGTTATATTAGACTCATACATGAGACATTTTCTTCATCCTGCAGACTACTTAGATTAAAGGATTGTCAGTTTCTAACATCATGAATGATTTAACTATAGGCTGGTTTGATGATTAGATACTTCTTGATTTTTATCTCTCTATGTGGACTTATATTGTCGGCACCCCTGTCCGTCCGTTGGTCCGTCCGTCCGTCTCAACATTTGCTTGTAAACGCTCTAAAAACTAGATTTTTTGATGGAATCAAATGAAATTCGATATGTGTATACATATTCATAAAACGAAGATCAAATTCGAATTTGAGCTATTTTCGACCGTTAGAAGCAGAGTTATTGCCCTTGTCCCAAAATCTTGAATTTTTACCATCCGCATGCCGTGGTGGGCGTATATTACTGTGGTCCACTATCTTTTACTTCAAAGCATTTTCATTTGTGCCCAATATATTTCTTGATATGGTGATATTTTTTTGACTTTCTATATGTGAATTCAATGGGAAAAGGTTTGATTTCTGTAATTAGAATAAATGATTAGGAAAAATAGTCAAAACAGAGGAATAATACAATCATTTTCAGTCTTACACATTTCCTTTTAACAATGATTTTTAGTGATGAAACTATTTAAGGGTACCCAATGACGTTCAGATTACTGTATGAGTCTAGTAAGATATAGGGTGTAAAACTCCAATATGTTTGTATTACAGTGGGTTTAGAAGTATTACAGGTAGAAAGATTAGAATTAATAGATGCTTTGTTAAACCTCTGTACCTACAGATATCCTGAAAATATCACTCTACCTAAAGGGTAAGGTTTTTAATTTCATATGTGTCATTGATTAAGCCACATTTCAAATAATGTTTCAAAAAAATGTTCACAGAATATAGTGAAAGTTTCTCATGTTGACTATAACAATCTTGTAATCAACATGATTCCTTTATCTTTGAATTTAGATTATTTTTTTTTGATGATTCCTGTAATTCTTGTGTCTTCTTTTAAGATTTCTAAGATGTCTTGCCATGCCATTTTTGAACTTTATGTGTTATTCATACAATTATAAATTATATTTTATTTTAGGTATACTCCCCCTACTCTAGCTATTTCAGCTCTATACTGGAAAGCCTGGTCTATGTTACTTACTCTGACAGCTTTTAATCCTGGTACCTTTGGTAAGTTTTCTTTTAACGCACCAATGTGATCTGTTTGTCTTTCAATATTTCTTTTTGATGCAATAGAGACTTTGATCTTCTTATTTTAGATGACACTTGATTTGATTAATGCAATCTCAAATCTGAGTATACTTTGGTACAGTTTCAATATGGGAGTTATTGTTAGTAACTTCACAAAGATGTGTAAGCTTTGACTTGTTGATGTATTAGACACAATACGATATTTTTTTTATCAGATTTAAAATGTCAAGCTATTACGAGTTTCATAGTCATACCTTGACTGCAATAGTCACCTTTCTTGTATCATGGAAGTTTGTAAATTTGATTATATTGTAACTTTTATACTTTGTATGAAGTGATATGGCTTGACTATTTTCTATTTTTGTGTTATAGGTCTAGCAGCTTGGGATAATTATCCTACATTAAAAGTTCTGATGGAGATGGTCATGACTAAGTAAGAAAATTATTCAAATTTGTTTTCTCGTGTTATTTACTTGAATTAATCTAATGATATACATTAACAAAACTTTCAGATTTAGCTGGCTTAACAAAAATATTCAATGTGAGTTTTGATAATCATTGAATCTTTACTTTTACTATGAAATATAACTGTTAGTAGAAATAATTCTTGGTTTAAAGTAAAATAATTATTTTATTTTTTATTTTTCTGTTTTGCAGTAATTATAAATTTCCCCCACCAACCACTGCTACTGATGAAAAATTGATAGAAGATATCAAAAACAGAGAGAGACAGGTATGTGGCCAATTTCAATGCATGATGATTTGTCTTAGATTCCTATGACATGGAGACCTTCCACACCACCATCTGGTAGTCAAAGTCTAATGATGTCAATGACAGGGATGTGACAGGGGTAGATTGCAGCTCTGATATTACTAAAACTTAATGAATTATACTTTGTATTTATATATATATATTGTAGATCCATCAGAAAGAAGTACAGGAGATTATAGAGTTTGAAACACATCTAGCTGGTAAAACTACTATAACAGAAGTTAATAGTCATTTAGTTAATCAACTAACTACCATGGACCCTAGGTACATTCATCCCATATTCATCCCATATTCATCCCATATTCCTTATCAACTCATAGATGGAACAGTGGTTCACTTTATCTTATATTTTATATTCATCTCTTGTTCCCTTATCGATAAAGTACGGTGGTTCACTTTATCTAACTAGAGGTAGTGAAATTTAACCAACCAAAAGGACATTTCTCATAAGAAACGGGTTGGTGGCCTATGCATATATATTTTTCATGTGTATCTTTGGAGATTATGTTTAAAAACAAATAACAATGTTAGTGTATATGTTAATGAGAATACATATAATGGTCACAAGCAATTATGTTGATTAGCTGGTTTGAAAATCAATTGACATGATTATTTATTATCTCAACATAGATTCCATTGTAGAATTGTTTTCCATGGCTTCTCCCCTCCTCAGTTACCCTATATAAGAGTAGGATTTATAGCTCATTTATATTTTATTCCAGTGGTATAGCTAGAAATCCACCAGGTAAAGTTCTAGAACAGTTGAAAATATTAAACAGTAATCTAAAGATAGGACAAATGTTATGTCGAAACAGAAACCCTGATTTCTTACTGGATGTCATTCAGAGACAGGTTGGTTGTCAACCTTTTTTTTATTGTGGTATATCTTTTTTGTTATTTATTTTAAGAAATAAGAAAATTTCTTGAGTTACATCATTATATTGATGTATCCAGACTCAATGCTCAATGTTTAAATGATTTAATGAAATTTAATGATGATCTGAAGTTTTGCTGGTAAAATGGAATAGAATTGTTTGCCTTCACTAATTATTGAGTTTGGGTCAATTTTGCTGTGTTTTTAGGAGCATGTAATGGTACTGAGAGTTCTGTATCATTTGATTCATTTTATTCTAGGGTACGTCTCAGTCTATGCCGTGGTTAGCTGAACTAGTAGAGTCTAGTGAAGGCTCATTAGATGTACTACCAATACAATGTTTGTGTGAATTTTTACTCCATGAAACTGAAGAAGAAGAAAATAAAGTAGAATTTTTATCAGATGATGATTCTATACGGGCTGATAAACAACGCAAAAAACAGGTGGAGTGTGGAGTGTTCGTTTGTCAAAAGCTCTATTGTTCTTGTCTTTCAAATAAAGATTCATCAGGTTTGAAAATGAATGGCAAATTGCAAAGTTTTATTCAGACAATTTGATACAATTTGTTATCTATTCAAAAATAATTTTTCAACTGATTTTGATTATTCATTTAGATTATATCAATCTTACCATTGTAGAATTGTCTTTATCATGTGGAATTAGCTTTTCGACCACCATTGCTAAAACAACTTTTTCTGACAAGGTTTTGTCATTTAGTTGATTGTTGTAGTGAGACTTCTCAATTAGACTTGCTTATTTGCTTTTGAACATAAGATATAAAATACAGATTTCTAATGAATAATGGCTAACTTGTTTCGTCTACTATATATAGAAAAGAATAAAACAACAACAACTACTAGGCAGACTCCAGGCTTTGGTTCATGATAAGAGTTCCGATTCCAGAACCATGTACGAAGTTTTAGATTATTTCTTACAACGTTTGTCATCAACACAGTCTAGTTCCAGAGCCCAGGCTATAAGGGTAGGTCACTCTTTGAAAATGACAAATATCCAAACCTGTGTGTTAACACTAGGAGACCAGTCCATGTAGTTGTTTGTTATGTTCTATAAAATATTTAACAAATCTCTATTTGAATGGTGTCTTTGCCTGATCTGCTATTATAAAATGACAAATTTTGATTAGCGTATGGCATACATGTACAATGTTCTTACAAATGAGTGATAGAAGATGTAATGTTTATTTCATTTTACATTGTAAAGCTTCTTTTTATTTTCTGCTTAGAGCAGTTCATAACCACTGTCTTATGATTATGAATATCCCCCTGTTTAAGAAAAGTTCGTCCTACTAATGATTTGTTTATCAACTCTACAGTATAGTTCTTTTTTTTCCAATCTAGGGTCTATCAATGGTGGTATCACGATCAGAATTAGATAAAGATGTTGCCATGGAAACAGAAGAAGAGGAGACAACTCATACATGGTTGTTGAAACATTTACCGTCTGTTCCACAGTTCCATGAGATCAAAGGTCAAACATGCTTAGCTTTACGCAGTGTAAGTTTTTGTTATCCTATATTTGAAATCAAAGCCTACATATTCAAGTTAAAGATAAAAGCAAAGGATTTTACAAAGATTTACTAATGGGCAATGTTTGCAATGTTCAAAATGATCCAAGTAACTGAATTGTTTTCATATGTGATTGATTGATTGCTTGTCGTTAATTACACTTCATATAAGTGTTATGATTATCTTTTTCCAAGATGCAGTGAATATTCCATGTACAAAAAGGGCTATTAATTTGAATTTTGGAAGTTTCAAAACTATATTGTTAACAGTTACTAATAGTTTCTGTGTTTTCAGGCGTGTCAGATAGAAACAAACCCTAATTTAATCAGTGCCTATATAATATTCCTGTCAAGATATGCTATGGATCAAACTTTACAAGATTTAGATAATCTAGCTCTGGTAAGTAGAGTTTCCTTTATCTTTGAACTTGCTTGACTCATGACATGATTGACTTAAAATAAGAAATCCTTAAATAGATACAATTTGAATATTATGATTTTATGTTTCTGTCAGTCACTTTAAATGTTATTGTGACACAATAGTTGGCATTAAATTGATGAACTTGAATTTTGAATCTACATCATAATCAATTTAACTACAATTTTGACTCAAATATCATGTATATGTCTTATGAATCAAAATAACGTTCAGAATTATTTGATTTTAGGACATGGCACAGTTAATAGTAGAAAGAACATCAATTATAAATCATATTTTACCAGCTGAAGGATCTAAACGAACTCCTATGGAAGATCAGACTCTAGCTGCTTTGATAGATCTATATATGAACTATCTTATCAAAGCTACAGAACAAGATAAAGAAGCTTATAACTGGGTAAGATTGATGACAGTTACATTTTGATACCTTGTATTATAAATTAAGGGGATGGGAGATGAGCTGATAAAAACATGAATTGAGACTTAATCCTGTCTATCAGTGTTCAATAATATTATCAAGTTATTTTTTTTCTTCTTTTAAGGTAGGAATCCTAGTTTTGTTTGTGCTCTGTTTTGATCAAATTTTTCTCTATTTGATAGTCAGATCCTAGCCAAAAATAGACATTTGAGGAAGTCAGTATGATAATAATACTTTATTAGACACCCAGTTGCACAGTGCAATCTTCCATATCAACAGCCCTCAGGTACCTGTTAAATTAATATGATGAAAAGTTATTTGGACGTTTGTTGTTATGTTTTCAGTCCAATACACAAGATCAGATCATCTTACAATGGCCATCAGGAAAATCAGCCACCATGCATATATTAGCTGTACACGCTATGATTATATTGTTGACATATGGTGCTCCTGAAGGTAGGTTTTATACCAGACTTGGTTATGGAATAGCTATGTATGTTATATATTTATATTACTCTACCTATGTTATAATCTAAAATAAATAATAGCTATACATGCTTATACTTCTGATAAATGGTGTTCCAAACAGTAGGTTTTCAGCACTATACATCTTGATAAAGTTATTTCAATAGTATCCAGAAATTCAAAATAAGGTGGGTACAGCTTTAAATGAGTGGAGCGTTATAACTTACTAACTCTTAATATCGAACAACAATCAGAGCACAATGGCAGACAACAAAATGTGATATTGGGTGTGTGTCAGTTTAGAGTTTTGGTAAAGTAACCAATTCCATTGTATTTCAGCTGAGCAGGATAAGTTCAATGATTTCCTGTCAATGTGGTTTCCAGAGAAAGGAACGCTACCGACAGCGTTTCTATTGGATACCTCAGAGGAAGCCTTACTGTTACCTGATTGGCTGAAATTAAAGATGATAAGGTCAAGTGTAGATAGACTAGTTATGGCTGGTTAGTATTGGTTTGTAAATAGGATATTGTACAGCGTCCTGTTTTTAACTCTATTCAAATGCCTAAACATTTTTCCATGCTAATCTTTTTGACTTGTATCATTGTTTTCTTCAAGAATGAGAAGTGTTTAGTAAAATGAAACTAGAGGGCCGTCAATTTCAGGATAGAGAGAGGAGACATATCATGCAGTGTTTTCCTTTATCTTTATCTGCCCAATAAACTACAGACCTGAAGGACCTAACGCCATACAAAATAAATAGTTTGTTTTATAGGCCTTTTTTACAAAAATCGGGGCAAAAGGGCGAATTTATTATGACTTATTCATAAGCGCCTTTTTAGATTTTCAACTGGTATAAATCAGAGCGAGCGAAAACATTTATTACTTATTTCCACAAATTTAATGTACATTTGATATTAAGGCAACAATCAGGCATTTTTGGGCCTGTAAAACAGATTATTTATTTTGTATGGCCTAAATCTGTTTTATTATTTTGTTATATTTTATGTTATATTTTAGCTTTAGAAGAATTGGAGCCTGCTCAACTATTACTGTTTATTCAATCATTTGGTATACCAGTGAGTAGCATGGGCAAGTTATTACAGTGTTTAGATCGAGCTATGGATTGTAACGCTGATAGTCTTCAACAGGCAGTGGTAGATAAATCATACATGGCCCAGCTAATAGAAATACAACATATGAGAGGTGCTCAGGGTGGTGATAAGTTCTACGAGTTATTGACTCAAACTAGTCCACGTAAACCAGGTATGTTATATTGATCACTTCTGTCAAAAACTCTTACCTGATCAATTGATGAGTTTTTGCAATATATTAAGTTGTGTTTAGTAGAAACCATGCCCAGGATTATTAATACCAAAAACAGTAAAATTAATGATATGGTAAAAACCATCCTACATTTAGTAAGATATTGTATTGATATTTGTCTTGAAATGGACAATATCAAGATTTATCAACATCACCATTTATTTTTTAATCCTATAGCTACTGGGTTAATGTATTATAAGTTCTTATTATTTATTTCACAGCAAGAAAAGTAAATGAGAGTATGGAAGAGGAAAAGACTGGAAGACCGTGGCTAATTAAATCAGATAGTTCATCCAGTCTTCAATATGGTCCTACAGAATTAGTTCATGTTTTACTGCAGATATTTTCAGAACAGAAATCATCACAATCAGATGCTATGAAACTTTTACAGAATTTAATCAAGGTATAGTTGAACTAAGATGATCTGCTAATGGTTATCTTTTTTATCGGCCCCAAATGAGCAAAATTAATTTTGCTTTACTATCATTTTCTTTGTTTTGTTGGACAGATTTTGGAAAGCAGCTTCAATTTGTGGAACATTATAAAACCTATTGGCTGTATTATATTGATGTAGTTGTTATTTGTGTACACTATATTTGAAAAATCTGGCGTTTTATAAAGCCTGATGTAAAATCTAAAATCTTAGTCAACCATTCTCCTTAAATATAGAGGCCCATATTTTATTTCTTTTTCCCTTCAACAAATTTTGTGACGAATTCTCTGCATTTGAAACCGAAAACATTATTAACAATGATAATTTCCAACAAAGAAAATGATTCAACCAATGAAATTCTCTGGAAGTCAAAGGTCTTTAACACTTGTAAGAATCTTTGAGCTGTACAGATTTTTAATTAAGGTTTTGAAAGTCAGCATATAGTTTAGTGTATGTTTTTATTTCAGACGATATCTATCAAGAGAGAGAAGACTTCTGAACTAATACAGGTCATATTGAAGGTATTAACATTTAAATTTTTATTAGAAATTGTTCTTGATTTGATGGAATATGCCGTGTGTGCTACAGACAGTCATATCTCTTGACAGTTATAGATAAAAGTATGTCCTAAATGCAAACTGCATGGGGTTTCTTGTCTTCTTTAGCCAAGTCAGGAACAGAAAAGAAGGCTTTATATCTTTTCAATTTCTTAATGGATGTTACCAAAATTTTGCACCATGTAATTCTTAGCTACAAACCTCCTCCATAACCATAAGCACATTAACAGCTCTGAACACCATAACATGTTTCTATTTTCAGATAGTCCAATCAGAGAGTGGTCCAATGTTTGTCAGTCAACTGTATAATTTATCATCTAGGTCTTGTCCCTTGTTTAAAATTATCATTTCTAAATTGGTAAGTATACAGTGGTTTCAACTTCATTATCAATCTGCATGTGTTCAGTTTTTCGATAATCTGCTACACTGGAATTTGTCTTGTAGAAAACAGATGTCAACTAATAGGTGAAATTATTATTCAATATTTCTTGGGATTCAAATTCAAAGTTTTCCATTTCAATGGACGTCTTTCTTTTGAAAGTGATACAGTGAAATTTACCGTTAGAATTGTTAACATTGAATTTTGTGCATACTTGTAGGGAAAAGGTTGTGGGATTCTCTCAGATGTCTTTCATAAACTGAGGCATAGTTACACAGGTCAAAGTTCACCCTTTTCTGCTGTGATTGGTCAGTATTTAAAAGGTGAAAGGTCACAGAGTGCTCCTGAAGCAACATCCTGTAAAAGTCCTGTTGATCCAGTCAAGTTTATTGCATGTAAGTACGTGTATAGGTAAACTTATAGAGTAGAAGCCAGAATTGTTATGATGATAATAATAAAAAATTATTGTATGTATAATATATGTTAAAAATGCAGAATTAAAATCTAATCAATTGAAAATATTAATGAAATTAAAAAATAAATTGTACAGTGCAGAAAAGTTGGATGAGGACTCCATTCCATTGTTTTTCATTCAGATTGAATATATTTTTAATGTATATTTACAGTTGTAGAGAAGTACAGTATAGAAGGCAGTGTGAAACTAGAAAGACTGGTAGATAAAACAATCAAACAGTCAATAGACTCATCCTCCCAGTCTTCTGCTAGTGATCTAGTCTACAATACTTTACTCCATTCACAACAAAGGTATGGTTTAAAACACCCGAACTATTATATTAGTAATTTGTCAACTAAAATGTAGACTGAACTGAACAGGTCAATACAGGTATGGACTGAAGAACCCAGACTCCCCTCAAGTAGGTACAGCACAAACTCCCCTTATTTTGTATCAGTTAAATTGTCAACAAAATCACAAACCTAATTCTATCTCAACCATAACCTAGAAGGACTGACATGTTGTTCAATGTATACGTAGACTGTCGTCAGATGTAGGCCCAGTTCAGGCTACATGCGTCAAGCATTCCTTGATATGGAACTGGCAAAACGCTGCATAACGCATAACATACAAGCCAAAATTACCGAAAATTAGATCTTTGAGAGTTACAATAAAGTGTCATTTGTTGTTTCAGAAACACCATTCCTGCATCAGCAGCCTCTCTGTTTATTGATTGGCTAGAATTATTAGAACCTGAGCTCATCCAATCAAATCCTACCTTACAAAAACAGTTGATATTTGCTAAGAAGATAACCAATGGGAAGAGCTGTACTAAGACTAAGAATCATCCGTATTTATTAGCTATGTTAACACATCAGAGTAGTTGGTCCACCCTCAATAGATGTATTAATGAACTATTAGATACAGATGCTGTAACCAGGTATATAGATAAACACAATAAGATCAGGATATTTATACCCTTCAGGTTCATTTCAAAACATAAACAAACATGTTATATTGACTGTTGATAAAACCATGCAAGTCTTGATGCTCTGACTATAATCTAGCCCAGTGAAGTCCCTAAATTTCGAAAGTGTATCTATGATTAGATACCAGGCACGTTCTCGCATATTTTGATAGTAATAATTTTCTGAGTACTCCTAGACAATGTTAATTTAGGCTGTATATAGTGTAGTCATCATATGAGATGTTTTATATATTGTAGTTGGAAAGTTTTTATTTTTCACAGCATGTGACTGGCTGTGACACATCAAATGTCCCCAAAGAAAAGTGCAAATGTCTCCACCTTGGACATGTCCCTGTTGTTGAAAATCTACGATCCAGCCTAGCAAATCTGGTTCTTCTTGTCATTAGAAATGATATTCAGAAGGGATATCGGGCATATTTAGGGCCAGAAACAAAAAAAACTCTAGATTCATGCCATTGTTAAACATTAAAATTTAACAAAAATTATTGTAATTTCAGCTATGACGCATCATCTGTGTTAGATTTTCTATGGGCATGTCTTCATATTCCTAAAATATGGCAGGGTAGAGACCAAACATCAAAAAGGGTAGGTTTTTATTGTAAAGTTTTACCGCAAAATGTTTGATCTTGCAATCAATAATTGTGATCTGAGCAGTTGTTTATTGAGTTAAACAAGGAGTCTAAAATAAGAATTGTTTTATAAAACATTCTCCCATTGAAACAAGGTGATACAACATCATGGGGGTGATTATCAATAAGTGAGCAATAATTTCCTTCCCTTTCAGAATGAGCTCCAGGATGATGTTCTTGGCTTAAACCAAAAACAGATTCTTACAGTGGTAGATTATATCATAGAGGAGGTGTTCACATCACATGACCAGAATTCAACCAATGAGAAACTAGATATGAGTTGCCGTATGGAGTTATTAGAAGCCTGTTTATGTCATGATGATACTAGAGTAAGACTAGTTGTACAACATATACAGAAACAGATAGCTGGTGATAGGTAGGTTTACCTTTAAAAGGGGTTTAATAGAGCATTTGACAGCGCCACATCTCTCCACCATGTTGTTTGACCCGACTGGATATCACAAATTCTCGAATTACCAAACCAACAGCACAGATCATCCAGTCGAACCAATCCAACTACCAACTACTACGACTACCAACAACTACCTTGTTTGCGATATCAGCATCTGCTGGAAGCGAATGTTAACTTGTTATCTACCAACCAACCAACAATTGACAGTAAAACAGCACAAAAGTTTTTTGTCATTTTCATTGAGCATTTTTCATGTTTTGCTCAAATCTATGTCATATTTTAATTTTGTTTTTTATTGGGTAATGAGATTTTTATCCACATTTAAACCATACAAAAAAATACACTGCAACAGTTATTATTTTGTCATGGGCTCCGGTGTTCGTTTTTCCAATGGCAGCTTTACTCAATCCTTTTGCTCAAATAGACAAATTTCTATGTAAAAATGTTCAAAGTTGTAATATTTTATTTTACATTTACATTCAGTACTAGTTGTATATTTTTTAGTCCTAAGAAAGCAGTATATGAGAAACTACTATTAGAACTTTATCTACAGTTTCCCTATCTACTATCATGGATATCTAATTCTCAACTCTTCTTATCTCAAGTTTATGAATCAGATAGAGGCAAGAGTCAGGTTAGTTATGTTTTTAACTAGTGCTGAGTAACTCCAAACATGTCATCACACAATACATATTCACAGATATAATCTGGGCCATAAAACAATATTTATCCTGATACGGGGTAATAGAAATAAGAAGGTGTGTTTTTCTAATGCATTTTCAGAAAATAACAGAATAATATAACTAATAGTTTATTATCGATGATAAATTACCTTACCAGGTTACTTATTCTCAAAATGATCTAAACGCTAGGATATCCAAAGTTCTTATCTTCTAAAACTATGTCTAAGATACCTGGCCAGCATTCTATTGGGAAACCCAGTCACAGATCGGTGTAAGGTGTTCTGGAATGGTTAGAAAACTCTGCCTTGCCAGTAACAATTGTTGAGCTATGTTATGATTTTTCTTTCAGTTGGATGTAATATCTCACCGGTTAATAACAGCTCTAGGTGAGGCTAAAGCTGGTAAAATGGCTGAAAGTAAGATGTATGATGCTAATATAGCTTGTCGTAAACTAGCTTCTGAACACCCTCTCTTAATACTCAGGTTAGTATTGGTGTTCAATATTAGACTAGTTGTAGTCCTAGACATCAGACAGATGTGTTAGAATGGCTGAAAAAGCCCTTTCAGAAAAAAAGTCACCTTGGAAAAAGAGCCATTCGGACAAAACTGACCTGGACTAAAGCCACCTGAACAAAAAGCTCTTTATTAAATTAGTAAAGAAGAAAATATTTTCCCCTATGTAAAGATATAAGTTGGTATTCCAATATGTTGTAGATAATAAATAACGGAACACAATTATATGGTATACTGTTCCTAAGTAGTATTTTACAAGACAATTTACTATGAAAAAATGAAATGAGGAAATATTGGAAAATTATGGATTATTTTACAATAAAATTGTGTTCTGTTGTTAAATCTGATCTCTACCTCTAAATGTCACTCTAAGATTATTGTGGATTTTGAACTTTCAAAATTGACACAAAGAAATTTGGAATTATTTCAGCATTTTCTTCTTTTCATTGCTCAATTACAAAAATAAATTTAAATTTTGTCATATTAACCTTTCTGCTTACAGTATTTCATTATAACTTTATCTGATCTGTGTTAGTTTTTTGTTTGTAGGTTCACAGAAAAGTTAGGTTTCCTATGATAATATCTCATATCTGATACTTTCATTTTATTGAGTCTGAAATTCTGAAATGCATTAAATTGAAATGAAGTTATGTAACTAGAAATTTTGTTGATCAAAACATGAAAGAGTGCATCATGATTCTTCCAGCTTGTTGACAAATAATACAATTCCCTATTCACTTGAATTTGTATGACAAATCTTCTAAACTTCTACTAAACAACAAGATTAAATTCACTACTGAATACAACTCAGACATATCACATCAGATTCAATAGAAATATTCTTCAGGGATTGAGAATGCTTCAATTTGACAAAATTACATTTTCAATTGCAGACAGTTACCGATGATAGCAGCTTTATTACAAGGGCGTACAGCATTAAATTTTACAGAGTTCCGTAACCAGAATTATTTACTGTTATTCTCCCATGTATTGGGTATATTAGATATTCTACAACCTCATATATTTAACTGTCAGATATCAGCTCTACAACTTATCTATGATGCTTATTTTAATCTTATTGATGTAAGTTATTTTAATATGGATTATATAAGAACTGTTGATTATATAACCTAGGGTCTTTGATTTACTGTTTTCACAGTCAACAACATATGGCTCATGTCCTGATATTGCATAGTTCAGTTTGGAATACGGCATTTGCCATCTTGCACATCAGAATTTAACATTTTTCAACCCTTTTATTCCCTAAGTAGGTCATCTGTTAAGTGTTATATTATATATAGGGTTAGTTTTTTACCCTTTTTGACAGTCAGCCACAAAATGTTCCAGGACCTGAAGGTTTGGAATCAGGTACTTGCTGACTTGCATCTCAGAAATTAACATGGCAGATATCATATACTTTACCCTTTACCTATTTAACCCTTCTGTCTGTGGGTGGTGGTATTGAAATACTTCATTCCATTGGAATACATGTAATCACAAATTTAGCAAATGGTTAGAAAACAATTGATTGTATTGCTTGAAATAAATGTGATAGTCTGTCTGGTTTGACTGTAGACTTCCTGTCTGAATTTGACAGCCATTGGGTATTTTTTCTTTATTTTCAATCATGTTCAGAAACATGTGAAGATATTTGAATTTGTTATTGTTGATGGATTTGATTGGGACTGAACTATTATCTTATTTTCTCTTATTTTCAGAAACATGGTAAAGATAATCGACAACTGGGAGGATTGATTGTAAAATTTATTTCTTTCTTACAACATTTTGTTAGTTTTGATTCATCGAAAGCAGGAAAAATATTACAGAAATATGTCAACATTTTAAGGTAAGTTGATTCAAATGACAAGTATATTCAATTTTTTCACTTCGAGTTTGACAAACCCTACAGGTAAATATGACCCAATAAATATATAACAGTCACATTGAGGCAAATTATTGTCGAATAATTACCAAGCTTCAAGTTTAAAGGTGCATTTTGCTTTTTTCAATCAGTTTTTGTTGTTTGGAGCGTGAAATACAACAAACTGCATAGTCAGATTACTGGCTTTCCATTCTTATATACAAGTTTATACCATTTGTAATTCCAGCGCTGTATCACAAGCCTATCCTAGTATATCAGAACTAAAAGCCTTGTTAGCCAGTTTAACATTACCACCTCACAGTCAGAATGAGGCTAGCGAGGTTCGGGAGAAATCACCAGCTATAATGTCAACTCTACATTCTGATACTTTATGGACACCAGCCCAGCTCGCTCCTTTTTTAAAGAAATTTAGAAAAGGATCTTTAGACGGTGGGTGTTTCATTATTGAAGTCTGATTAAAGATTGCAAAATGGCCCGTGTCTTTAAATGCTTTAGCTTCCCTTTAGCACAGAAATATTTAGAGAGAAATATTAGGGAATTTTATTTTAACTGCAGAAAAGCCTTCAATATTTGACTAAACATATGGTGAGAGACAGATTACTACCAGGTGGAAAAATATAGAATTATTTGTTGTATTCTTGATATGACATAAGTATATTGAAAATGTTTGAGAGACTACCCAGATATATATTTGATTGTAGTAAAATATTTATATTTCAGAAGTGCTACAGGTATTACATGATTTAGATGAGACTAGTAAAAGAAGAGTTGAAGTGTTGGCTCATTTTGAGGTAGGTTGATAAAACAGTTAAACCATAGCCTATACACAATTCTTTTAGTGATACACTGAATATCTTTCAATATATCTTGTCTTTATGAATAAATTAATATACCTTGTGTCAAATGAATACCAAGCAAATTGTTTGAAGTAAAATTTGAAGTCTGAATGTTCACACTATTTCTGAAAAGATATAAGCTTATTGCCTACAAATATCAACTCATCTCTGCTCAGAGACCATAACTCACTTAGAAACTAAAACTCACACAGAGACCATAACTCACTCAGAGACCATAACTCACTCCGAGACCATAACTCACTCAGAGACCATAACTCACTCAGAGACCACAACCACTCAGAGACCACAACCCACTCAGAGACCATAACTCACTCAGAGACCACAACTCACTCAGAGACCACAACTCACTTCGAGACCATAACTCACTCAGAGACTAAAACTCACTCAGAGACCAAAACTCACTCTGAGACCATAACTCACTCAGAGACCATAACTCACTCAGAAGCATAACTCAGAGACCATTACTCACTCAGGGACCACAACTCACTCAGAGACCATAACTCTCTCAGAGACCATAACTCACTCAGAGACCATAACTCAATCATAGACTATAACTCAGAGACCACAACTCACTCAGAGACCATGACTCTCTCAGAGACCATAACTCACTCAGAGACCATAACTCACTCAGAGACCACAACTCACTCAAAGACCAAAACTCACTCTGAGACCATAACTCACTCATAGACCACAAATCACTCAGAGACCAAAACTCACTCAAAGACCAAAACTCGCCCTGAGACCATAACTCACTCAGAGACCACAACTCTTTCAGAGACCATAACTCATCCATAAGCATAACTCAGAGACCATTACTCACTCAGAGACTATAACTCACTCAGAGACCACAACTCACTCAAAGACCAAAACTCACTCTGAGACCATAACTCACTCAGCGACCATTACTCACTTAAAGGGTTCCAAATATGTTTTCATAATATTGCAGAGCCTGGCCTCCCCTTATCTATGAATCTGCCAAACTCTGTTGCTCTTTGCTGTAAGTTTGTTACCTAATCTCATATCACAAGTTGATATATAACACTATAATAACATATAATTACATATGATTTCATAAGACTAACAGGATATTGACTGTTTGTTGCCCAGTAACCTCGCCCAGTAATCTCGGGTTAAGACAAAGAGCACCTGATACCTACTAAATTTCCCTTGTTTGACGAAGGAATTAGAGGGAAATCGTTTTCTCATTGTTACATGCGGGTCTACATACTTGGTTTATGATGTATTGATGGTTACTAGTGACGCACATGATTCGTGTTGCAGGAAACACTTCAGGGGACACAGCCAGACGGTGAACATCTCTTTAATTTGACTAGTAATTTGTATAAATTGAATATTTTTTTTGTATATAGAATATTATTAAATATCTGCTCTGTATTGTCACTGATATACCAATATGGTGTTTGTTTTTGATTTAATGTAGGGATGAACTAGATGGAAGTCTGATTTAAATGAGAAGTTTTCTATTTGGTATTTGGGATACTGTGCACATCGTTTTGCACCAATATTCCATTGAGCTTCTATGGTTTTTACAGTTCCACTAAAGCTATGTGTTTTATGAAGTCACTATCACAAAGGTTCTTATAATATCAGGAGCAGATTCAGCAAAAGTGACATCATAAAAGATTAGTTTGAGTTGAATTGCAGAAACAATGTAATTTTTCAAAAACAGATTATTATAAGTACACAGAACTAATAAGACTAAAATGTCCATGGTAAGCTGTGAACATTATACAATTAGACTGACCTCTGAAAATGGTGATCTATGTGATCCATGTCCTTATAAATGATACCCTGATCAAATTTAAAAATGAAGTTAATTTTGTTCTTTTTCTATTTGAAGCTTACTCTCAAAGCTACTTTAAGGATCTTAGTTGTATTTGTGGAAGAATTGTCAGATGAAATCTGTAGATCTTGACGTATGAAAGGTAATGGTGTAAATAAGCTAAATTCAGATCTGAGTAATGTCTGTGAGACATGATAAGGGTCAATTTATAATTTTACGTTGATTTATCCCCTACTCTCTTTTGGTATTACTGTGTCAATCATGGGGAGAAAACCTGCAATTACTAATCAGAAGCCAAAGACCAGTGTCTTGATTGTACCCAATAGTCAGAGGTTAATTAGTGGTCTAATAAATATAATTATATACTAGCTAGTGTTAAAAATCAATGTATTTCAATAGGATGTTAGTAATAGTGATAATAGTGAGAATATACCACTATAGTATTTTATTCTTGTCTTTTATCTGGGTCTCTTTTTGACTTGTTTTAGAGTCAGTTAGATCTCTTTTTATTTTTGATTCTTATTGAGTCGGATCTGACCAACCGTATTGGGCCCTTTTTGACCAAACTTATTGGCTCCTTTTGACCAAACTTATTGGGTCCTTTTACCTGCCGACCTTTTCAGAGCAACTTAGGTAGCGTTCACTGGCGTTCACTAAACTACAAACCAAGTTTCAATATATCTTTGTAAGTAGATCGTCATAGGTTTTTATTTTGATACTTTTTATTCCATTTTTACCACTTGCATCTGATTTAATTACAGATAGGACTAGTGTCAGTATGATTTTACTAATAGCACAGTTTAATACAGTCAATGAGCCCATTTCAACAAACAATTCCTTAATTTTATTGAATGCCCATCAACCTTTGATCATGTATTCACAGATCAGGACTCTTGTATTGGTTTGATATAACTAATAAAATAGTTTAATAAGAGGCAATGAGGCCAATTGTACTTACCATTCCTTTTATTGAATCACCATCAATCTTTGAAAATCTGTGAGAATGAAGAGTAAAAATTGTTAAAATATCAGTATTTCTTTTGCTAGATCATGTAATTTAGTCGTTATAGTGTGAAGCTGACTGGTGATTGAGGGTTATTGATGGAAAATGGATGACTCTAAAGCATGATATCTTCCGTTACGAAATGCGATTTATTTATATTTGATTGAGCTTTACTAGCGTTACTTCTCAATGGTAAACTGACAAAAACCCATCTTATTTTGATCAGCACGTGTTTGAGATATATAGAATTTATAATTAGGTCAGTGGGTTCCGAATTGGGGTTAAATTCTCTTTAATTCTCTTCTATTCTCATTAATTCTCTTATTTGGACTAAAACTGGGGAGTTTGTTTGATTGGGTTGAGAATATTATATGCAAATTTAATTAAAAAAAAAATACTTTCCTTAATCCCTTAAAGGATATTAAATCTATTTTCAGGCCAGTTGATTTGAAATTTGGTTTATGATTCTCATGAATTCTAATTCAAGTTAATAAATTGTACAGCCAAAAGATGCAATTTGATAAAAACACAAGTTGATGACAATGAATCTTTTATCAGACCAGTTGTTACAGGGTTAAAATTTCAATATTCAGACTAAAAGGCAAGGGTTGAAATGTTTTGAACATATGAGCACCACTAACATGGAAATGAAATGAAATTCCAATGTCTCATGAGGTCACTAGATTAAGTTTAGAGAATTCTGTAGTATTATTGTTAATGCAGTGCTGGACAAGTAGCACATCATCTTCAAATGATGTTTGGTGTGAATTTTGTCATCTGTGGTAATGTGGAAAATATTTAGATATTTCTGGCCCCTTGATGCAGTAGCTCAACTCATAGCCGAACAATGGTCAGATAAGAGATTTTATATCTTTATGTTTTGATTTAGATCTGATCTTAGATAAGTCCAGATGACAGATATAATACATGTTAAGATGTTGAAATAGAGTGGAAGCATTTCAGAATTACGCTAATGAGTAAAGGAAGTACTGAACAGATGAGATAAGTCAATAATGAAAAAAGACAATAGTAAATTAAGGTGCGGTAAAATAGTTTATGACACTCATTTCCAATTATCAATATCTAATTATTATTTTCTTCATGGTTTTTTACACATTCCACAATTTGAAGTTAGACACTATCAACCAGTTTCTCAGACTTAATCACCCATTTATTTTATGAACTTTTACATTCAATAAGGGTTCGTACAAATCTTGGATCTGGATCCAGGAAAATCAGGGAAAGGGAGCGTCCCCTGTAAAACCGTTATCATGTGTTTAGATTCTTTGTTGTCTGATTTCTTTCAGTTGTTAGTACAATGGAAAAACCTGAACTTGCTGATTTAACAAGAAAAGATTTGACCTTTCTAAAGACCATTATTTTTAAAACTAAGTTCATAGTCACATATACTTCTGAAAATAGGACTCCAGTTGCTAATACAACAGAAAAACCGAATTCTTAAATCCAAGTCCATAAGAGTACCCCAAAAATAAGGATGTAAAAATGAGTGGTTTCTGTATTATTTGATTAGGGGTTGATTTATTGTAACTGTTTGTCAGCTGATAGATTCTGTCTTTTTGAAGAATGATTTTCACACTTAAAACTGGGTTAGTTAAATCTTGTTAATGAATTGTTTTTGAAAATTGACAGTTGAATTTGACAGAGCCATTTTTTTATACTTCCTTCTGAATAATTGGGATGTACTACCTCAATTTATTTTGTAAGTTTCTCGTCATTGATGGATAGATTTTGGTTTTTAAAAAGGTCATGTCAAGGTTTTTCTTTTCTGTATTTTCTGTTTAACTAAAGTCTGTACATGATAGCTGATTACCAGTCTGACTTAAAGGGACAGGTTCTTCATCTGTTTGACCAATCGTATCTGAGTGTCAGAAATGGGAATTTTTTTAGCTATCCAAATCAGTAATAGCGTTCACAGCTCACTGTTAAAATTTGAACCTTCAAATCCATGTTTATGAAGAATTATCTGCGTTTGAAAGTTAAAAAAATGACATGCTTTTATTGAATCTCTGTCATAAAAAATAAGAGACATGTATAGAAATAGAAAATTAAAATCCTTATATTAATATGAAATAATGCAATTTTTGTACATTTCTAGTTCTTTTGAAGACTATTACGTGTATTCAAGACTCAAATCAAGCCCTGAATATGGCGAATCTGTCCCTTTAAGAATTACTAATTCTGAGTGAATTTACAGTCTCAAGCTTTCATCATTGGTCTTACCTGGTGTCATAACTAGACAACATAATCTCTATATATTATGACATCAGGTAAGTCCACTGATGAATATATACTCATTTTGGAAACCATCCTGGAGCTTATAAGATTTATTTTCATTATTTATTTCCCATATCATATAAATCTGATCCATTTATAGAATGAAATGATTTAAATATCTTTAAGTATAAATAAAATAACATGATTTTTTGTACAAATCTGTTTTATACAGATATAAAAGGTGAATGTTACTCAAAAGAGTCTGATTATTCAAGTCTATTCCATCTTGTGGCCCTTTCTGATTAATACAAATTATGAAGTTTGGGTTAACCAGAAGGTAATTATCAAAGTCTAATTTGCTTTTTTGGATATCAACTGCACATTATTAGAACTTATAAGGTACTTTTCCTTCATTGATATATACATCCTATTAGCAATTTTCAGCAAGTTTTAGCATATTTTCAATCTGGTACATACTCTTTAAGTTATGAAAGAGATTCAAACTAATGTTAAACAGTAAGTAAAGTAACCTTCACATGATAAAATGTTAATGTCATTATTAGACCACCAGGGATACACATCATTGCAATATATCATACTTATTAGTTTACCATGTTTACATGTTGGAGACCCATCTTCACAATAAAATGTCAAGCTATTACCAACTTTGTCTTATACCTTGACTGGAATAGACAACTTTCTTGTACCACAGTTTGTAAATGCAACAATAAGGTCGGATTGTATGTTAGCCAATAGGGCAAATCAGTCCTCTATAGGTAATCAGTAAACCATATGTCATAATATTTATAGTCTGTTTGTCAAGGGCTATGGTTGGCTTGTTCACTAGTCGCTGCATTTAGCGATTCAAGAATAGTGGTTAATACAGTCAAGTTATAAGACTATATTCCTTATACCTTGACATTGTGAAGACGGTAGGAAACCAGATCTAGATGCTTATGACGTCAAGATAGATAAGAGACAAGAGGTGTAGTTTAATAAAATTGGCTGGTATACAGTTACTATGATTGTTGAAGTCTTGTTGAATCATGAAGATCATCAGTTGACAGTGCAGAATAATGTACTATATTTCTGAAGTATTTGTTACTGTGAACCTAATTAACCTTAACACTACTAATGTGTTAGTACTAATGTGATGAAAGTGTTATATTTGACCTAAATGATATAGTCGCATAGGGATTTGTGTCCCTTGACATAAGATGGCTCATTAACTGTATTTCCACTGTGGGAAAAAGTCAGCTTTTAGTTAGCTGTTGTGTGTCTCCACACGGCAAATCGCTGAACTGTTGTGGTTTTGCGTTTGCAATTTATCAAGGCCCAAATAAAAGCTAGCTCACAGCAGACTTTCACTTTATTCAGCGGAAAGGTAATTCTGCAATAGAGGCATGCTGATCTTCCCTTCCCTTAACAGAAACAAAAACAACATTTGGACTTTCTTGAAGGGTTTATTGGCTTTAGGTGCTGTCAGTTCGAATCCTGATTACACTTTCAGTGCTTCCATGAGTCGACTGGTGTTACCCCCTAATACCAAATACCAAATCCACAATTCCAAAAATTCAATTCTCTTCCTATAATACCAGATTATTAATGATGAAGAAAACTAGAGATATTAGACGGCTAACTTATTAAACACAATGACAGTCTGTACTTTCATGATACAATGCCACAAACTCTATTCCCTATCAACAGGCTCTGCCAGATGATTGTAATCACTAGGTAATCTGGATAAGATTTTTGTGTCAGACAGTGAGACTCTCATGCTTCATTTAGATAGGAAAATTCTAGGTTTGTATCCCTTTGATTTGATTTATTATTTGATAAAGATGCTGATGTTTGATAATGAATTCTACAGTATCCTTGTTTCCAAGTCCACTGGGAAATTATTGGTTTGAGAAGTTATTTATGCTAGCATCATGTATAATTGGTTTAGGTATTGACCTACAGGTATTGACTCTATACTATGATCATTTCAGATTTACTTATATGATACTCAATATCTGAAATATTAATACTTTTCATTTGAATTTACTTGTCATATTACAAGTTACAAGTTTTACAGTTATATTGTATAAATTAGCACTATAATACTAATATACTGCTGATACAGAGGTACCAGTTATATTACTCCTGGAAATCAGCACAACAATAATGTTGTCTCGTCTTAGTCAAAATAAAGCCTGATGAACCCTTTTGAGAAACAGGTGGCATAGCAATGTTGAGAACTATAGAGTTTTATTTTTAATTGGCATAGCAGCAAAATATATCTTAAGACATCAGGGCCATAAATTAAGCTTCCTTCTGAAACTTGAATCAATTTTGTACCATGTAATACTCAGCTTCAAGGGGGCTGCCAATGAGTAACTTCCTTCATCATAACTTACAAATTTACCACTTTTGATTTACTGAGTCCAAATAAGTCAAAAGGAGAACTTTGTTCCTGCTTCATAAAAACGAGAATTTTAGTGTTCAACAATAAATGGAATCTTAGGAATTCAATTTTGGTTTTTCTAATTATTTCAGTAGTTTTACGGACTTACTTTGAGTAAAGAATTTGATGGCAGCTCCATCACCATAACAGCCCAGGGAAATCAGATCTATTGCAAAATAAAGTGAGGTCAACATCCTGTCTCATTTACCATTAATTCAGTAATACAGTCTCATCATTAACAATGTGAACCCATAAACAAACCTCTTATAACAAGATTATAGGTGTTAACCAATCAAACAGCTTGTTATAATTGTTCTAATATGTTGACCAATGAGACAATGGCTTAGAAATTAGTAACGTTAGCCTTGAACTTACAGTTTGAATACTGAAGGCTATGTCCATGAATGTAAATTTGTATTGTACTGCCCTTTGCATCAAACATGTGTTTAAAGGGACAGCTGCACCCTTACCAATAATACTTTAGTCTCAAAAACGGAAATTTCATAGCTCTGCCAATCACTAATGGTGTTCACAGCTCACTGTCAAAATTTGAGCCTTCAAATCCATGTGTGTCCAGAATTATCCACTTTTGAATGTTAAAATGATGACTCATCATTTTAATATACTCTGTGATATATAGAAAAGACATATTATAGAAATAGTGAGTAAAATTCCTAGTTTGTAGTATTTTTAAAAGAAATTATGTGATTTTGTAACATTTCTAGTACTGAAGATTATTTACATAATATACAAGACTAAAATCAACCCCCCAAATTGCACATCTGTCCCTTTAAATTTGGTAATTTCTTGATATCTTGTCCAAATAAATTCTCCAAAATGAATTATTAACTATATGAACTCTCTAAGACGGCCAAGATAACATTCCTAGTTGAAAAGTAGTATCAGGTATTCTGAAAGAATGAATGTTAATTTGATTTATGCTTCTAGATAATAAGTACATGTGACTGTTTGTAGTTCTAGCAGTTGCTGAAAGCTGTTTATCTCCCGTCTTTGTCTATTTCAGAGTGAACTACAGAAGTTGATGTATGATAGACCTACCTCTTGCTAACTATTTTAATATTAATTATCTCATTGTATATTTCAGAGTTAACTACAGAAGTTGATGTATGACAGAGTTACCTCTTGCTACTATTTTGATATTAATTATCTCCCCTGTTTGTATATTTCAGAGTGAACTACAGAAGTTGATGTATGATGTCAATGATAAATGTAGAAATACAGCCTTCACTTTAATAATGAGACACATTCGACAAAACCCTAGGTACAGTATAGAATATTTCAGTGTGTAAATTATTGAACAGGCCAATATACAAAGTATGATTTCGAACAGTTATGTAATTTTCAAAAATAGTGAAACGTGCTCAATGGTGGAAAAAAATTCAATTTGTTATGTTCTTGACAATGTGAAAAATCTCTCATGTTGAAGAGCCAATCCGAAGTTGTTTTTTTTTAGCGTGCATAGGCCAGAAGCTTTCTTCATTTCATACAAGTTATTTTAGCTGGGACATGATAAAATGATTCAATTTACTTCTGGAATTAGATAAACTTGTCTATTATTATACTGACAATATTGACATGTAAAATTATTATCTGATAGAGAGTTAGGGTGATATAACCTGTCTGACAGCTTGTATTTTATAATGTCACAGTGTTTGACACAGTGGAACCCAGTGGTATTTACAGTTGTATCATGTACTCTTAGCTCTCCAGTCAATGTCTATTAACATGCTGTATTTCAAAGTGCTAAATGTCACATTCTCATCCTTCCAGAGCACTTGATGCCACTCCACAATTGGGTCTGTCAATGCCTGGATGAGACTATCACTTGAGCATTGTTTACTTTGATGATATCAGATGCTCATCTGCTTGGAACATTTGATGTCATTCATTAAAGAGACTATAAACAAACCTTATTTAGTTTGAGATTTAAAGTAGTAATTATTTAAACAGAAGGCACTAGGGTTTTTTTCACTCCAAGATTTGTCTTTATAACTTGACATCCTATTCAGAAAAACTAACTAGTAATATTTATATTATATTTTATAGAAGATGTAGTGAGTTTGTTCCTGTATTCTTACAATGTATTGAAAGTCGACATCCTGATGTTATTCAGTCAGCTTTAACTAATCTGGCAGAGTTTACTGTCCTAGCTCAAGGTGAGCCAATTGAAAATATATATCAGCTAATTTCTGATTTAAAGGACTATTTAAAGAGAAGTCTTGTTGAGTCTAGTGCTAAGTATTGAGGTGTTCCAGACAAGTGAATGAGTACTATTTTGTAACTGTAACCTGAATATTTGATCTCAGAACATAATATATGCATTCCATTTTATGTACTATTGATACCTGTCTTTTATAGTGTTCAGATGACATGTCAATTGCATAATGTTATAGACTGGGGATCATATGCCTTTAATCTGAACAATTTAATCAGTAGAGTTGATATGGATACCTTAAGCTGGAACCCTGAAGCATGCACAACATATACATTACTTCAAAATGATTTTTAAAAATCATGGCCATATTAAAATGCAGCGTGGAAGCAAGAAATGTGAATGTTATGATGTATTACAATTGTAGTCTTGTATATTATATATATTTTCTGTTTCTTTTCAGATCATGTCCATACCATCTTACAGAAGACATTTCTAGTGGGAGTCAAATCTAACGTTGAAACTAGTAGTTATATAAGCGAGACTATACAGTTACTTAATCTAGAAACAGCTCAAACATAGACTACAGCATCTTCAGCAACTATACACTGCTCTACTGGTTGGTTGGTAGATGCCAAGTTTAAATCTGTATCCAACAAACTGATATCGCAGACTGGGTAGTTGTTGGTATTCTTGGTAGTTAATGATACTTTCCTAATGTTTGGTTGGAAGCTGGCAGCAATGTGTTTGTTGGTTGAATTGTAGATAACATGCTTCCAGCTAACTGATATTGCAGACTAGATAGTTGTTGGTACCTGTGGTAGTTGGTACCAGGATCAATTGTATGGTTCAGTACTGTTGAGTTGGTAATCGATGAATCTTCAGATCTGGTCATATCCAATGATATGGTAGTGAGACCTACTAGCTAGATTAACTTGATCTTTTTCTACCATCAGAATGCTGCATGTCCTGTTATTTGTTCGATATATTTTATATAAACTTGAAATAACTATAAATGATAAAATTTTGCAGCATTTTACTATCAAGCCGATACAAGTGGATTGGCCATTGTTGCTGCTCTGTGACATTGTTGCGGCTCTATGATATTGTTGCGACTCTATGATATTGTTGCGACTCTGATATTGTTGTGGCTCTATGATATTATTGCGACTCTGATATTGTTGCGACTCTATGATATTGTTGCGACTCTGATATTGTTGTGGCTCTATGATATTATTGCGACTCTGATATTGTTGCGACTCTATGATATTGTTGCGACTCTGATATTGTTGTGGCTCTATGATATTGTTGCGGCTCTATGATATTGTAGCGGCTCTGACATTGTTTCGGCTCTACGATATTGTAGTGGCTCTGACATTGTTGCAGCTCAGTTATTGTAGCGGCTCTGACATTGTTTCGGCTCTATGATATTGTAGCAGTTCTGACATTGTTGCGGCTCTATGATATTGTTTCGGCTCTGACATTGTTTCGGCTCTGATATTGTTTCGGCTCTGATATTGTTGCAGCTCTGAAATTGTTGCGGCTCTATGATATTGTAGCGGCTCTGACATTGTTTCGGCTCTACGATATTGTAATGGCTCTGACATTGTTGCAGCTCTGATATTGTAGCGGCTCTGACATTGTTTCGGCTCTATGATATTGTAGCGGCTCTGATATTGTTGCAGCTCTGATATTGTTGCAGCTCTATGATATTGTAGCGGCTCTGACATTGTTTCGGCTCTGATATATCGTTGCAGCTCTGAAATTGTTGCGGCTCTATGATAGTGTTGCGGCTCTATGATAGTGTTGCAACTCTATGATATTGTAGCGGCTCTGACATTGTTGCAGCTCTATGATATTGTAGCAGCTCTGAAATTGTTGCGGCTCTATGATAGTGTTGCGGCTCTATGATATTGTTGCAACTCTATGATATTGTTGCAGCTCTGATATTGTTGCAGCTCTATGATATTTCCATCATCTTGTCCAAAACAGCCTACTTCCCTGTCATCTTGAAATCTTCTTGGTTTAAAAATCATGTTTGGACAGATAAGAACTTGACCCTGCTTTTATAATGAGCTTGAATGGTAAGAAGTAATTTGTAATTGTAACTAAAGAAAATCGAAAAATAAAACATTAAGTGACAAATCCTGTGTAGTTTTCAAGTACATATTTGAGTCCCTTTAGTGTTTATACGCTAATCATGATAGTAGATTGAGGACTAATATTCCCTAGAGATCAATTGAAAGCTTTATTTTCTTTAAAGCTCTGATGATTCCTTACTTCACGAAAATAATATCTAGAGAAATTTAGAGATTATAACTATGAATTCTTGTATTTATCCCGCTTCACTTCTGTTATGGAACTTGACACTGGAACTCGACATCGGGAATACTTGTACAGATAACTGGCATCCACTTACAGTTGGTTTGACTAGAATAATAAGAAAAGTTAAGGTTTTTGAGCTAAAAAATTAGAAAAAAAACACAACTAGTGTTTATGCTCAAAAATGCATAGTGATAATTTCAAACCCGATATTATAGTTCAGTAATACCATCTTTCCACTAACACTATTTATGTCAAGTCTGTGAAAAACATCTGTGAAATGTGGCCACGTTTTTCTGGCCGTACTCCAACCGACAATTGGAAGAAGAACTAGACTAGATGCAGATGTTTCGGAACATTCCTGGGTTATGATATACAGGGTTGATCTTATCTTAATTTTCATATTTTGTACCTGGATCGATGGACATTTTTGAGTGTCTTGGTTTTGAATTAGTATAGGGTCACATAGTTTAGCAGGAACTGATGTCATAATACTCATCTGGGAAACCTTTTTAGCTGTGTTGCTCTGGCATGGGTTCGACAGATTTATTTTTAATTTCTTTGACTGCCATACACAGTTCTGTCGAGTTAATTAAAGTGGCATTATGTCATTTTTAAGGTTATCAACCTTTTCTATTATCTATATAAGCTATTTATCTGGAGGCGAGGTATTATACAGATATCATCCCTCGTATCTCAATACAATTACACTAATATAATGCTGTCTCAGATTATCTTCAATAAAGCGATATCTGAGTAAGCCGGAGAGAACGCCCGGGATCTAATATATTGTGCATTATCTATATTGTTTTGTTAATGAATTAGTGGAGTTTTACATCCAACTACACATCACAAAATAAAGCCATCTGATTTATGCAGATCTGGATTTCATTTTTTAGTTTTGCTTCATGGCATCGCCACTTATCCGTTAATTAAGGGTTTGAATATGTCTTTCTATCTGAAGATATGGTTTAGCAAAACACGTTCAGATTAATAATGAAAGTCAACAAATCAAATTAATTGTTCTGCAGTCATTGATAAATACATGTACTAAAATATTTTTTATGTATTCACTTCAGCATATTCTCTAAATTATTTCATTTGAGAAAAATTTTATGTATTATATTTTCTTATTATAATGTATCTGTTTTGGAGGCTATCATCCACTCAAGGTTGTCTTCATTAAACTGAATACGGATTCAAAGTAGTAATCGGTCAGATGGATAATAAGTACTTTATAATGACCACCAGTCATTGACCACGTTGGTTTATAACTTCAGAATGAAAAAATATTTATCATTGGAAGCCTTGGATCCTGTTTCAAATATCCAAGTTTAGGTGGATTTATCATTAAGGCTTTGGATCATGATTCAAACTATCTTATAACAGCCCCTTTTCAAGCCTTCAGTGCAATCCAAGTTAAGTTAAAATGCAGCAGACAATTGAATGAAAGACCGTCGTCGTTTCAGTTGCCTCCATTACTCTACGACCTTGCATGTAACTAAATAAAAGAAATCACTGTTGTAGGAGTTCTCTGAGTTAGGCTGCATTAACTGCTGGGTCGAAGTTAAACTTAACAATTAATAGCCGGCAAGAAATAGCTAATAATCATTCAGATTGGATAACATAATTCTTACACATATTTTTATACGCCCACACGTAAAATGGGCGTATATTGTAATCACCCCGTCGGTCCGTCGGTCCGTCCGTCCGTCCGTTCACATTTGGCTCGTGCTCACTCTACAGGCTACAGTTCTTTATGGATTCTTTTGATTTTTATTTTGTGTGTCAATGTCATTATGAAGATGATCCCTATGGATTTTCGTGATGATCGGATAATTTTTCACCGAAATATCGTGTCTGACTTGACGTTTTTCTCTATTAGCTATATTGTGCAACTCGTGCTCACTCTACAGGCTACAATTTTTTACAGATTTTTTTGATTTTTATTTTGTGTGTCAATGTCATTATGAAGATGATACCTATTGATTTTCGCGATGATCGGATAATATTTCACCGAAATATCGTGTCTGACTTGACGTTTCACTCTATTAGCTATATTGTGCAACCCTGTAGTCACTAAAGACTGTTTAACACCAGTCATCACTTGACGTCTGGGTTGTGTTATAGTGAGTGGGGAAACTGTTGTCCTGTTGTCTGTTTACAGAACACCAGTCATCACCTGACGTCTGGGTTGTGTTCTAGTGAGTGGTTAACTGTTGTCTTCTTGTCTTTTTACAGAGCACTAGTCATCACATGCCGTCTGGGTTGTATTCTACTGAGTGGGGAAACTGTTGCCATGTTGTCTGTTTACAGAACACCAGTCATCACCTGACGTCTGGGTTGTGTTCTAGTGAGTGGTTTACTGTTGTCCTGTTGTCTATTTACAGAACACCAGTCATCACATGACGTCTGGGTTGTATTCTACCGAGTGGGGAAACTGTTGCCATGTTGTCTGTTTACAGAACACCAGTCATCACCTGACGTCTGGGTTGTGTTCTAGTGAGTGGTTTACTGTTGTCCTGTTGTCAGTTTACAGAACACCAGTCATCACATGACGTCTGGGTTGTATTCTACTGAGTGGGGAAACTGTTGCCATGTTGTCTGTTTACAGAACACCAGTCATCACCTGACGTCTGGGTTGTGTTCTAGTGAGTGGTTTACTGTTGTCCTCTTGTCTATTTACAGAACACCGGTCATCACATGACGTCTGGGTTATATTCTACTGAGTGGGGAAACTGTTGCCATGTTGTCTGTTTACAGAACACCAGTCATCACCTGACGTCTGGGTTGTAGTCTAGTGAGTGGTTTACTGTTGTCCTGTTGTCTGTTTACAGAACACCAGTCATCACCTGACGTCTGGGTTATATTCTAGTGAGTTGGTAACTATTGTCCTGTTGTCTGTTTACAGAACACCAGTCATCACCTGACGTCTGGGTTGTATTCTACTGAGTGGGGAAACTGTTGTCTTGTTGTCTGTTTACAGAACACCAGTCATCACCTGACGTCTGGGTTGTAGTCTAGTGAGTGGTTTACTGTTGTCCTGTTGTCTATTTACAGAACACCAGTCATCACCTAACGTCCGGGTTGTATTCTACTGAGAGGGGAAACTGTTGCCCTGTTGTCTGTTTACAGAACACCAGTCATCACTTGATGTCTGGGTTATATTTGAGTGAGTGGTTTACTGTTGTCCTCTTGTCTATTTACAGAACACCAGTCATCACCTGACGTCTGGGTTGTAGTCTAGTGAATGGTTAACTGTTGTCCTGTTGACCTTTTACAGAACACAAGTAACAGTTTATCTCTTCGTTATATTCCACATTGGACCTGAGTTATTCTCTGTATTACAGTTCAGAGCGATCTACTTCGGCTATATTAATTTCAGCTTAAGGACACATTGAATCATTGTTCACATGTGTATATACAGGCCCATAGCCAGACTTGATTGTTCGGTAGAAGTGTAAGTGCCTGTGGTGTACATGTTTGTTTTATCATTTCCAGATCAACCAAAGCAATTCATCCATTGAATTGAGACTTCTGTAGAATACGACTAATAATTATCACCAAGAATTTATCGAAGAAAGTTAATAAGAAGTTCTGTAAAGTTAAGCGCCTTTTGGCACGGAATTAAACGCTTGGCAAAGAAATTGAAAAGAAGACAATTATCTGTAATATTTCTCAGTTTTTATCTTCAGTTTCAATCATATTTATTTACGATCCACTGGAGTCCATCTGATTTAAAGTGACAGTTCCATGTGTGTTCATCATTATCTCCGTTTGAAAGTTAAAAAGACGACTCGTCTTTTCTTGAGACTCTGCAATAAACAGGAAATACATAATATACAGAAACATAAAGTGAAATTCCGAGTTTGTGGTATTTTGAAGGAATAATGCGATTTTCGTACAGTAATTTCTAATTCTTCAAAATGGCGAATCTGTCAATTTAACCCAGTCCAATTAATGTTCTAATTTTATCTGTAGGACTTCCAGATACATCTGATGTCGTCAATATTAAAAATCCTTGCATTTACATGTACAGTTCAACAAATTAGTAAACATTGTTTTAAATTCTCTGAAGTGGTACAATTTTTTATCGAATAGAGATTGCAGATATTCCTTGTTTTCCTTTGAGTCATCAACACTCAAGGGTCTGGCGAACAAATCAATCAAAACGCTGCATTCCTGAATAAAATAAATGTGGCTATTGATGTCGAGGTATAAGACGCAGTTCGCAATAGTATTCAGCAGCTCTCTGTATTTTCAAAAAACTGAATCCATAGTCACGTTGGGTCATATATTACGTCCGTAAGGTGGTGCATTTTCTCACGTGTTCACCCCACATCTTCATCTGGAATGGGGGTTTCAATGATTCTATTACCCTCTCAGGATCCCTTAACTCTTGCAGTACCCCCACCCCACCCCCCATAAATCGTTATTTACTCTTAGAATTTCATTGAAATATTTGTTCATGTCAGAGAATATAGAATATAGCCTTGCTGAATAATAAATTATAATTGTCTAAATATTTTATGCTAAACAACAAAGTGCCTCAAAACCCCCATTTTAAAATAAAAAAATACCCCCTTGTTGAAAACCCCTGATCTATAACACGCTCACTCTGTTGTGACCGAAGTTCAAAGAGCGATATAAAGCTATTAAGAATTAAATATTCTAACTTGAAGAATATTAAGTCTTAGATGTTGGTGGTAAGTAATATTTAGCTGCTTTAAGACATTTCCCGGTTCAATCATCTGGACGAGGATAAGTGATAAATGATATATAGAAATGAAACGGAATTTTACCTTCTAACTTTCTGGACTACAAGAACCATAGACGAAGATTTGGAGATCGGAATATTGCAAATTTATAAATTTAGAGATCTGTCTAGCCTGACAGAAGGAATACTGGTTTCCAAACTGTCACATCAACGCGTATCGGGTGTTCCGTTAAAGGTATACTACCATTTAGGATGACCAAAAAATCGAAATTTTTAAACTTGGACAAAATGAGTCTTTGGACTCAACTGGTATCAAAACTATACGACAGAAACCCTCTATAATCCAACAAAACCATAAAACTAAGTAATAATTAATTAAACTTAGTAATTTTGAAACATACTTCGATGAAACATACTTGGTCTAACGAGACATTAAACTTTCGTACCACAAATTTCAGAGATCAGATAAGCTTGTGAACGCAAAGTTAAATTTGTTGTTTGAGGTCTATTTAAATTAATTGGACGATTTTAGTACAGTTTTAGTAGTTCTGAAGACTATTTACATATGCAAGTTCCAAATCAACTCCCGGAAATGGCGCATCTGTTTCTTAAAGGGATAAATCTCCTTATTGAAATCCCTGAGAAGTCACGCCACTATCATTTGAGCTCAGGTAACATGTATAGCCACTTATTATTAATATTGTAACTTTTAGTTTATGTATTGTTAAAAGGGGAGGGCGGATGCGCACTAGCTTTATAATAAAAAGAATATGTATATGTAAATTATATAAAAAAAATCTTGTTTTGTTAGATTAATATATTAATAGACGAAATAATCCGGTATAACGTTTTATGCAATAGTCGGATTTCCAAAATGTTCACCAAAACATGTGTTCTTGTTTTGTCTTGTGAATATATGTTAAAAGTAAATTTAAAAAAACGCTATATACTCCCGATTTAAACTAATTAAAAAAATCGACAACTAAACCCCTTTATAGTATATTAGTATATGGCAACGATGAAAACAAATCCGGCGATCTTATAGTTCCCTAAATCTACAATGAAATTGATTGACTTTGGTTATTTGTCTGGAGACTTTAATATAAAATGCCTAGGGTGGGATTCCAACATGAATGGTGAATGAGAAGATATTGTCTTAATAACTGTTTAAATCGCCAATGAAGTAGACCTTAAGGTTATTGACTTGTCTGCTTTGTTCTAGATAATAACGATGTTCATTTCTCTCTCTGTCTACTCTTGATATCTCCCATCTCTTACATCATCCCGAAGGCCCAGACTCTTTCTTTCGTTAAACATATGGCGTAGAGTACATTAAGTTACGATTCTACTTCACCATGTCAAGCTATTACGAATTTCGTTTAATACGTTGACTCTAAACCTTCCTTGTATCACGGAATGTAGAGATTTGATTGGATTGTACTTGTAGTGAATATAATACAGTCAATCAGGGCCCTCGACATAGGACTGTGACTGCAATAGCCACCTTTCTTGTTTCACAGAAGTTTGTAAATAAAGAAATTTTATTTTATGCTAGTGTATATAGCCCATCAGAGCCTTCGATTAAACGCGCAATACAATTGTCTAGTCTCTCTGCCGACGGCTCTGATTGGCTGTATTTGCTGGCGTACAATCCAATCAGATCGTTGCATATATAAACGACCTTGATATTAGAAAGGTTGAGATTGCAGTCAAGGTGACACAGTTCGTTATAACTTGACATGGTGAAGATGGTAACGATTACAATACCTGGCACTGGCGATCAAAGACAAAATCGTTTTATTAGGTCGTAACATAACACTTTAATATCTTAAGTAGATCGAATGAAATTGCCCGCTTCAAGGGCCTGCATCACACAAGACTCCATAATAGTCTGGACCAAATTTTATTTTACATGACCCAGAATTAGGTCCAATACACCAAAGTGACATGATCCTGTCTAACATTCAGCTCACTGGAACAGTGCATGGATTATATGAAGACTAAATCAAGGAAGGGAAAATTTGCACAATGTTTCCATGCACTGGTTTGTTAACATATACACAAGTACATATGTACGAGAGAGACAGATTATGTTAGTGTGATCATCAAGAGATGTACATGTTATCTCAGTTCAAATGTTACACCATATTGTCTACTTATGATGTTGGGTTACTATTAATTGTCTGAATTACATATTATTATCATACACGAGTAGGCTAAATCTGTAGCAGATTGACAATGTATGCTGCTGTAATAAGGACATAAGAACTCTATGAGCCTTACAGGAAATTTGAGAACTGGAAATTATTTAAAGTTATCTTATCTTAAAGTTATTCTTATTAACGAATATTAAATTGAGTATTAAAGAGATGCCGCAGGTTTTCTTCCATTCGTATCGGAGACAATAATTTATTATTGTTACATCGAACAAATGGCGGATGTGGGTTCTAATCGCGGTCGGCGTGTGAAAGTCCAATGGCCTTCACTGATAATTCCAGTCGACCCAGCAGTAAATGAGTTTGGCCAGGGAACCGGTTATCCTTGTAAATTAATGCTTTTTTCTTTCTTTATTTCTTTAGCTTCGCAAGGCAGAACTCGGATTTCCAGTCCAAAGTAGGCCTATGTTGTTCCTGTATTGTCAGAAAACATGAGAAGATCATGACGTCTCTATTACAAAATTTAATGCCATTTGATTAAGAAACCTTTTTTAGCGTTCCTATTGTTATTGTGTGTAATTTAGTGTAATTTAATGTAAAGAAGTCAGTTAAAATTGAACAGGTTTCAGCAGAAGTTACACAAAGAAAAAAAAAGAGAAATCTCACAAACTGAATGAAACGGAAATATCTAGCGACTTGAACTATTTTACACAAAAGGATTCTAAAAAAGTTAAGCGAGAGAAGAGCGACAGAATAGAATCATTCAAAATTTCAATCGATTTTGTTTTAAAAGAAATAGGAAAGTTATAAAGCCAGGATGAAGAAATCGGATAAAACGAAGATTGTAGTCAGCAAAATTGAGATATAAATACTGAAGCGCTGAAGAGGTACAAAATCAACTAATCTAAGTAGAATTAGATTACATTGAAGTGTTGTATTTCAGGTATAGCGGAACCCAAAGAGACAGTCATATGGTTGAAATTAAGTTCTACAAGACACACATTGATTGGCTAACGTCATTAGAACGGGATTGTGGTAGAAAACTTGATAGATTACAATGAAGAAGAAAATATTAGAAAAAAGAAACGTGATTGTAATTCCATTTAATTAGTTAGATAAAGAAGTAACACGCTTGTTTAAAACCCATCTCAATTTATGAGAAGTATTGTTCGTTGAATAATATTTTCTTCAGTTTTTCCAAGTCTAAAGTCTCTTCAAATTACCAATATCTCTGTATTGGATTCCCATTCATGTAAAGTGATCTGAGCGGTTAGACCCGCCGGGTTCATGAACATAGAACGAATTGATTTTATCAGTAGATTTGAATTACGTGGTACATTACATATTAATATCGACGCCATTATATAGGTTATCTATGGTCTTTGTTATTTAAATATTTTAATGCAGTCGAACTTGAAGTAGGATTTGCATTGTGGAAAATGATTCATGTATCTGAAATAGTTTTTTATAGCGAAGAAAAGACGACTATTATCACTTTTTCTAGACCTAAAATGTATTTCTTCTGAGGCTTCTAGAATTCTAGAATTAAGTAACGCAATCTTTTAATTGTTCACTGGAATGAAGCCAAAATTCCTTTGAAAAAAAGTCGGATATTGGACTATCGATTATTTTTTAGAATGAATCTGCAACAAATTACAAATAACTGAAGTGTTGGTGGATGCGGAAGTAGGATGTAAAAGGAAACCTATACATATTATTTCGGAAACCTGTTGCATGCAGATCATGACGGCGGTAGACTGCTCGGAATAAACTGGATTAGTTGTTTTTCATGTCAAGGTTTCCTACTCGCTGATCATAGGAAACACGCAGAAGTGTATCTAGAAAATGCTAAGGATAGTGGCAAAAATAAGGGGTGTCTCTCTAAATCCGAAGTCCATTGAGGTCAGGGTCAGTCACCTCCAGAAGGGACCCAGTTGCGCACTCCCTAAATATGCCACTGCAACTCACGATAGTCGTCTAACTAAGAAAAACGTTTTCCGTATATTTACCAGTATATGTATTCCTCTACAATATTAATAATATACCTATTGCTGCTTTGTATTGACTGAACAAATTGTTTTGCTAGATGAAAATGTCATTCATTCCATGTGAAATAACCATGAAAGAATTTATTGCCAAATCCAGTCAATCTAACATAGAATACAGTAAAACAAATTTATCTAATTATGAATTATATGTAATAATACATTATTATTAGTTGTGAAAAATAATGAACACCTCCTTAATTTTGTAGCAATTGACATTTGTAATTGAGGTCTACACTAAAAATACTCCAATGACTCGATAAACCATCAGCGAAGTCTAGAAGGACCTATAACTCGGCAGGCCCGTAACCAGACTTGATAGTTTGGAGGGGCAAGTAATATATATGGAGGAGCAATTGTGGATGGTGTTTAGTTTCAGTAATGGTCGGTTGTCAGAATGTTTTAACAATCTTCTAAACATTAGTATGCACCAATTTTGGAATCAACTCAATGTCGTTTCTTAGACTATCAGTATTAGTACGAATGTACATGAAAATAATCGGCGAAATGCGATTCACCGAGGTGAAATCAGTAGACAATTGGCTGCTACGTACAGTACACGAGAAATTCTTCACAAGATTCGAATTGTTTTGACCCCGACAAATGTTTCCTTGCCAGAATTCCTTGCCAGAAATTGTGTTAAAAAATAAGAATGTGTAAACGAGAAACTTTCATGTTATCAGTGATTGAAACTAAAATAACTGTGAAATATTTGAATTTCCTATTTTGTAGGTGTTTATTAAAAAAGATAAAAGATAACTCAATAATTATATTTTATGACCTGTTTCATAAGTAACCAAACTGGTATAGTCCGTAACTCGGATTGCTATTTGGACAATTTTAACCCATCGTTTAGATTTGAAACCCCCCAAGAATTCTGTTTTAAACTTGATTCATTGGTATAGTCCGAAACTCTGATAGCTATTTGGACGTTTTGTCGACTAGCGTTTAGTGTCGTTTAGTTATTTGGACGTTTTGTCGACTAGCGTTTAGTGTCGTTTAGCTATTTGGACGTTTTGTCGACTAGCGTTTAGTGTCCTTTAGCTATTTGGACTTTTTGTCGACTAGCGTTTAGTGTCGTTTAGCTATTTGGACTTTTTGTCGACTAGCGTTTAGTGTCGTTTAGCTATTTGGACGTTTTGTCGACTAGCGTTTAATGTCGTTTAGCTATTTGGACTTTTTGTCGACTAGCGTTTAGTGTCGTTTAGCTATTTGGACGTTTTGTCGACTAGCGTTTAGTCTCGTTTAGCTATTTGGACTTTTTGTCGACTAGCGTTTAGTGTCGTTTAGCTATTTGGACGTTTTGTCGACTAGCGTTTAGTCTCGTTTAGCTATTTGGACTTTTTGTCGACTAGCGTTTAGTGTCGTTTGGCTATTTGGACGTTTTGTCGACTACTGTTTAATGTCATTTAGCTATTTGGACGTTTTGTCGACTAGCGTTTAGTGTCGTTTGGCTATTTGGACTTTTTGTCGACTAGCGTTTAGTGTCATTTAGCTATTTGGACGTTTTGTCGACTAGCGTTTAGTGTCGTTTGGCTATTTGGACGTTTTGTCGACTAGCGTTTAGTGTCGTTTGGCTATTTGGACGTTTTGTCGACTAGCGTTTAGTGTCGTTTGGCTATTTGGACTTTTTGTCGACTAGCGTTTAATTTAGTTTAGCTATTTGGACTTTTTGTCGACTAGCGTTTAGTGTCGTTTAGCTATTTGGACGTTTTGTCGACTAGCGTTTAGTGTCGTTTGGCTATTTGGACTTTTTGTCGACTAGCGTTTAATGTCGTTTAGCTATTTGGACGTTTTGTCGACTAGCGTTTAGTGTCGTTTGGCTATTTGGACGTTTTGTCGACTACTGTTTAATGTCATTTAGCTATTTGGACGTTTTGACGACTAGCGTTTAGTGTCGTTTAGCTATTTAGACTTTTGTCGAATAACGTTCATGGTTAAAAAGAGATCTAAAGCCCGAAAGAATTTCTGAAAATCCTAACTCTGATCATATTACATATTAAGTATATTACATGTTTTTGTTTTCATACAAGACGATCTGACAATTTACATTGTCATGATCAATTGAAAATCAGGTGTACAATAAAACTCATACTATTATGTTTGGTAATTTATTGTGATATTCGCTGCAAAGTGTCGCCATAGTATAACTAACTTGGATTGCAGACCCAACTTTCCTTCTCAATTCTTCTAAATTTGATTTTGCAGTAAAAATCATGTTCATAGTTTCGGACAATGATGTTATAGGTGATTCGGCATGGGAACCAGCACGAAACTGATTCTGATTACACTGTTGGCGATAGATCAATTTCACACGCTCGTTGATTTACAAACTCTACGAATGAAGTAAGAATGAAATCAGACATTATGTTTCTGTGTCTAACAGGGTAATAAGCCAACATCATCAAATGGGTTTAATTTCAGTAATAAGCAAGTCATTAACTTAGAAAGAGATACATTAGGACTATACACCCGGGCCGTGTCTACATCAAGCGAATTAGGCAAATTGAAACTATAAATATGAAATCCGCTAAATATATTGATTATTTTATGTCTACAATTAAGGTGGTTACCGTTTGAAATCTACTGAAAGCGTTGCGATGAAAGGCATGAACTGATTTTTGCCTCATAGAAAACAAACCCTAGTTATGTATCATGGAAATGTTTGGTGCAAAACAGATTGGCCCGTTCACTAAGTTAGGGATACTCAGTATCAAGACAAATTCAATTCTCCCTCAAAGATAGAACCATTCTTGAGTGTTTTCCAGAACAAGGGCAATAACTTATATTCAATCTTTCAATTTTTCTGATTTTCATTAGGGTTCATTCTATCACTCACTCAAGTTTCGTCAAAATCTGTCAAGAAACCAGCCCAAGAACAAGTGTAATAACTTGTTTTGTTTGATTTTCAATAGGGCTCATCTTTGGGAGATTACAAACACTCACAGCAAGTTTCGTCAAAATCCATCAAGAAACCACAGACAGGGGTGACTATATACCCCTATATACTATATATCTAGTGAGTTAGACGCTTGCTCGCTAACCTGAAGGTCCAGGGTTCAATCCCGGCATAGGTCGAGATAATACCTTCGGATTTTTCAACCCGGTTTCCCCAGGTCAGTGATGCAGGTAAGAGGGGCTGACATGGAAAAAGCGTCTGGTCGTTCGGATGGGACAATAAACCCAGGGCCCGTGTGCTACAGGCTGTGCACGTTAAAGATCCCTCGACAGATGGTTATCGAAAAAGAGCAGGCTAATGCCGCTGTCCTGGCAAAATTTCCCTCATCGCAACCTGCATTGCGTTGCCCGTCTTCATTAGTCCACATGGTGCAGAAAAGTAGGACGTAAAACTCCATTCATTTCATTTTTCTTTTCACTACTCTCTCTGTGGTTCCACCAAGATATACGGTATACATGTCAAATAAAAGAAAATAATGTGTCACAGACGAGTGGGTGCTGTGGTTGTTTTCAATAATGTAAATAATAATATGGTTTATAAAGAATATTTATTGAATTTTGACCACAGAATTGATTTTTCACAGTGATAACAAATTGATGTTAAATTAATGTTCTGCCATTAAAACATATTTATCAAAACATATGTAGGAAGTCTTGTGATTTAAGAGATGTTTTCTTCTAATTTCCCGGCGTATTATCTGATAGACGATGTTTGAAGTTCGTCATTGTCTCGAAGACTAAAACAGCTAAACCAGCCAAATTGTCAAATGTCTATACAATGCCTATTTGCGTTATCTAATCGTGCGATGATATGATTATTTTTGTCATATTTGGCTTGATAATGGTAGCTAAATTCCCAAAGTTGTTCTGAATAAGTGGCCGGTATCTTTTTATATAGGTTTGATTGACTAATTTAAGGAACATATTTGTTGGTCATATGAATGCACAGTTCAACTCTAAATGTTTAAACGATGTTGATAATTCTGGAATATTGCAATGATGAAAATAAATACAGTTGTTACTTACGTATCCAACTTTACTCGTAGAAAATATGTCAAAGGGTGCGTAGTATTCAGTTCTATGATAGTTATAAAAGCAATACATTAGATGACAATATCCCTTTAAGTGGGTTTTCTATAATAAAACCATTATTGATATAGTTCATTAACATCTATGCTGTTAACTGTTTTATGTTTTTCTGAAAGAAAGTAGCTAATTGACCGTCGTAAAAAGGATACAGGCCTTTTGTTATCTGACTCGATAACGACTTATGAAACGAAACTAAATGAATGGCGTTCTATATCCTACTTTTCTACACCTATATTTCAAGCTGAAATTAAATATTCTTCCTGAATTACCAGGTTTTTATCTTGAAATTTAGTGTTAATTGGAAATCTTGCGATATGAGTCATGTTCTATAAACACTTGTTTTTTTTTAGCTTAAAATAGCCAACAGACCAGACACTCTCAGTGCCTTCAGTGCTACTACGCCAAGGAGAATGACGCCCTTCAGAATTAGAAAGATGGCTACCTTTAATCAATAATATTGAGGAATCTTATTATTATCTTAACGGTTACTACATCTTAATAATGTTTGTGAATCTATATTGTTTATTGGCTTAACATACTTCTTTTAAATGTGTGAAATCCATGTTTACACTTCACAGTTCTACAGAACCTGTATGTTATTATTTAAACATCGTTATAGACAGGTGCCCTGGATACAGAATCCATTATAAATGTTATTTTGGAACGAAGCTAACATTCCACAGTAACTCTTGATCACATGTTACAAAATAAAACAAAAAAAACCTGAGCCATATCCGTAGCACTACTTGGCCCTTTCCCCCATTGATACCAAGTAACTCCGCTGCTACCTTTTACCGTAGACATCAAATAAACAATATATTTTGGCGGATATTATTTTGATATTTGATTTTTTGTTTAAAATTTTTGTCAAAGTCGGCATAAGGGATTTGCCTCCTATGCTTTAATGTAGTTATGACCGGGATAAGTCTTTCAGTCTGAAATAAGACTTATTTCTTATCGATGATGGCATCATACAATCATATCTAGTCAATAATCCATGGTTCGAAACAGAGACTCCAGTGGCCTCAGGATAATACGTGGGTTGAGTGGGCCAACTGAGGTCATTGAACGGCTACGAGAACGCAAAATATAATTTCTAAGTAATTCATAAGTAAAATATTTAAACTAAACTAAACCGCCGTATATGTGTTTGATAATTTTGAGTAATCTTTTCATCCTTAGCATTATTATTACTCTTCATTACAAATATTACATCCTTGAATGTCCATTCCCCATGTACATGTTAATCTTATACCCTCGACGAAGACAAAACGTCCCTGCTTTGGTCTCTGTCACAGATTCCTTTGTTTGAAAACTTTTTAAATCTCTGCTAGTTTTTGAAACCTTATATTGTTATGTTGACAACAAGCCAGAATGAATCCGTAAATATGTTACTATCGATAACATAACAGGCTATTTCTGTCCATTAGCTTATAACACACATATCAAAACATTTGACAACAGCCTCTTTTTTTTAAATTCTGTTTCTTGGTCTAAAGATACTTATGGAAAAAGCATTTTCAATCACTTAAAAAGTTTGGCGTTGAGCGATTATTTCAATATATAGACATTTGGTATCAATATCAAATACTTGTGCATAGTCATTTATTCTATATTATAAAGTGTAAACCTTTAGAGAGAATTGAATAATTTGTCATTATTCTATATAGTCTAAACATTTAGAGAGAAATTGAACAATTTATCATTATTCTATATAGTCTATAACTTTAGAGAGAAATTGAATAATTTGTCATTATTCTATATAGTCTAAATCTTTAGAGAGAATTTGAACAATTTGTCATTATTCTATATAGTCTAAACCTTTGAAGAGAATTGAACAATTTATCATTATTCTATATAGTTCAAACCTTTAGAGAGAAATTGAACAATTTGTCGTTATTCTATATAGTCTAGACCTTGAGAGAGAATTTGAACAATTTGTCATTATTCTATATAGTCTAAACCTTTAGAGAGAAATTGAACAATTTGTCATTCTTCTATATAGTCTAAATCTTTAGAGAGAATTGAATAATTTGTCATTATTCTATATAGTCTAAACCTTCAGAGAGAAATTGAATAATTTGTCATTATTTTATATAGTCTAAACCTTTAGAGAGAAATTAAACAATTTGTCATTATTCTATATAGTCTAAACCTTTAGAGAGAAATTCAACAATTTGTCATTATTCTATATATTTCAAAACTTTACAGAGAAATTGAACAATTTGCCATTATTCTATATAGTCTTAACCTTTAGAGAGAATTGAATAATTTGTCATTATTCTATATAGTCTTAACCTTTAGAGAGAATTGAACAATTTGTCATTATTCTATATAGTCTTAATCTTTAGAGAGGAATTGAACAATTTGTCATTATTATATATAGTCTTAACCTATAGAGAGAAATTGAACAATTGGCTATTATTCTATATAGTCCAAACATTTAGAGAGAAATTGAACAATTTGTCATTATTCTATATAGTCGAAACCTTTAGAGATAAATTGAACAATTTGTCGTTATTCTATATAGTCTAAACCTTTAGAGAGAAATTGAATAATTTGTCATTATTCTATATAGTTTTAACCTTTAGAGAGAATTGAACAATTTGTCATTATTCTATATAGTCTTAATCTTTAGAGAGGAATTGAACAATTTGTCATTATTATATATAGTCTCAACCTATAGAGAGAAATTGAAAAATTGGCTATTATTCTATATAGTCCAAACATTTAGAGAGAAATTGAACAATTTGTCATTATTCTATATAGTCGAAACCTTTAGAGATAAATTGAACAATTTGTCATTATTCTATATAGTCTAAACCTTTAGAGAGAAATTGAATAATTTGTCATTATTCTATATAGTCTAGACCTTGAGAGAGAAATTTGAACAATTTGTCATTATTCTATATAGTCTAAACCTTTAGAGAGAAATTGAACAATTTGTCATTATTCTATATAGTCTAAACATTTAGAGAGGAATTGAACAATTTGTCATTATTCTATATGAAATTGAACAATTTGTCATTATTCTATATAGTTCAAAACTTTAGAGAGAAATTGAACAATTTGTCATTATTCTATATAGTCTAAGAGATAATTGAACAATTTGTCATGATTCTATATAGTTTAAACCTTTGGAGAGGAATTGAACAATTTGTCATTATTCTATATAGTTTAAACCTTTAGAGAGAAATTAAACAATTTGTCATTATTCTATATAGTCTAGACCTTGAGAGAGAAATTTGAAAAATTTGTCATTATTCTATATAGTCTAAACCTTTAGAGAGAAATTAAACAATTTGTCATTATTATATATAGTCTAAACATTTAGAGAGAAATTGAATAACTTGTCATTATTCTATATAGTCTAAACCTTTAAAGAGAAATTGAACAATTTGTCTTTATTCTATATCGTCCAAACCTTTAGACAGAAATTGAACAATTTGTCATTATTCTATATAGTCTAAACCTTTAGAGAGAAATTAAACAATTTGTCATTATTCTATATAGTTTAAACCTTTAGAGAGAAATTGAACATTTTGTCATTATTCTATAAAGTTTAAACCTTTAGAGACAAATTGAACAATTTGTCATTCTTCTATATAGTCTAAATCTTTAGAGAGAATTTGAACAATTTGTCATTATTTTATATAGTCTAAACCTTTAGAGAGAAATCAAACAATTTGTCATTATTCTATATAGTCTAAACCTTTAGAGAGAAATTGAACAATTTGTCATTATTCTATATAGTCTAAGAGAGAATTGAACAATTTGTCATAATTCTATATAGTTTAAACCTTTGGAGAGGAATTGAACAATTTGTCATTATTCTATATAGTTTAAACCTTTAGAGAGAAATTAAACAATTTGTCATTATTCTATATAGTCTAGACCTTGAGAGAGAAATTTGAAAAATTTGTCATTATTCTATATAGTCTAAACCTTTAGAGAGAAATTAAACAATTTGTCATTATTCTATATAGTCTAAACATTTAGAGAGAAATTGAATAACTTGTCATTATTCTATATAGTCTAAACCTTTAAAGAGAAATTGAACAATTTGTCTTTATTCTATATAGTCCAAACCTTTAGACAGAAATTGAACAATTTGTCATTATTCTATATAGTCTAAACCTTTAGAGAGAAATTAAACAATTTGTCATTATTCTATATAGTTTAAACCTTTAGAGAGAAATTGAACATTTTGTCATTATTCTATAAAGTTTAAACCTTTAGAGAGAAATTGAACAATTTGTCATTCTTCTATATAGTCTAAATCTTTAGAGAGAATTTGAACAATTTGTCATTATTCTATATAGTCTAAACCTTGAGAAAGAAATTAAACAATTTGTCATTATTCTATATAGTCTAAATCTTTAGAGAAAATTGAACAATTTTTCATTATTCTATATAGTCTAAGAGAGAATTGAACAATTTGTCATAATTCTATATAGTTTAAACCTTTGGAGAGGAATTGAACAATTTGTCATAATTCTATATAGTTTAAACCTTTAGAGAGAAATTAAACAATTTGTCATTATTCTATATAGTCTAGACCTTGAGAGAGAAATTTGAACAATTTGTCATTATTCTATATAGTCTAAACCTTTAGAGAGAAATTGAACAATTTGTCATTATTCTATATAGTCTAAACATTTAGAGAGAAATTGAATAATTTGTCATTATTCTATATAGTCTAAACCTTTAAAGAGAAATTGAACAATTTATCTTTATTCTATATAGTCCAAACCTTTAGAGAGAAATTGAACAATTTGTCATTATTCTATATAGTCTAAACCTTTAGAGAGAAATTAAACAATTTGTCATTATTCTATATAGTTTAAACCTTTAAAGAGAAATTGAACAATTTGTCATTCTTCTATATAGTCTAAATCTTTAGAGAGAATTTGAACAATTTGTCATTATTCTATATAGTCTAAACCTTGAGAAAGAAATTAAACAATTTGTCATTATTCTATATAGTCTAAATCTTAAGAGAGAATTGAACAATTTGTCATTATTCTATATAGTCTATACCTTTAGAGAGAATTGAATAATTTGTCATTATTCTATATAGTTTAAACCTTTAGAGAGAAATTAAACAATTTGTCATTATTCTATATAGTCTAAGAGAGAATTGAACAATTTGTCATTCTTCTATATAGTCCAAACCTTTAGAGAGGAATTGAACAATTTGTCATTATTCTATATAGTCTTAACCTTTAGAGAGAAATTAAACAATTTGACATTATTCTATATAGTTTAAATCTTTAGAGAGAATTGAATAATTTGTCATTATTCTATATAGTCTAAATCTTTAGAGAGAAATTAGATAATTTGTCATTATTCTATATAGTCTTAACCTTTAGAGAGAAATTAAACAATTTGTCATTATTCTATATAGTTTAAATCTTTAGAGAGAATTGAATAATTTGTCATTATTCTATATAGTCTAAACCTTTAGAGAGAAATTAAACAATTTGTCATTATACTATATAGTTTAAACCTTTAGAGAGAACTGAATAATTTGTCATTATTCTATATAGCCTAAACCTTTAGAGAGAAATTAAACAATTTGTCATTATTCTATATAGTTTAAATCTTTAGAGAGAATTGAATAATTTGTCATTATTCTATATAGTTTAAAACTTTAGAGAGAAATTGAACAATTGGCTATTATTCTATATATTCTAAGAGAGAATTGAACAATTTGTCATTCTTCTATATAGTCCAAACCTTTAGAGAGGAATTGAACAATTTGTCATTATTCTATATAGTTTAAACCTTTAGAGAGGAATTGAATAATTTGTCATTATTCTATATAGTCTAAACCTTTAAAGAGAAATTGAACAATTTGTCATTCTTCTATATAATCTAAATCTTTAGAGAGAATTTGAACAATTTGTCATTCTTCTATATAGTCTAAATCTTTAGAGATAAATTGAACAATTTGTCATTATTCTATATAGTCTAAGAGAGAATTGAATAATTTGTCATTATTCTATATAGTCTTAACCTTTAGAGAGAAATTGAACAATTTGTCATTATTGTATATAGTCTAAACCTTTAGAGAGAATTTGAACAATTTGTCATTATTCTATATAGTATAAACCTTTAGAGAGAAATTAAACAATTTGTGATTATTCTATATAGTTTAAACCTTTAGAGAGAAATTGAACAATTTGTCATTATTCTATATAGTCTAAACCTTTAGAGAGAAATTGAACAATTTGTCATTATTCTATATAGTCTAAACCTTTAGAGAGAATTTGAACAATTTGTCATTATTCTATATAGTCTAAACCTTTAGAGAGAAATTAAACAATTTGTCATTATTCTATATAGTTTAAACCTTTAGAGAGAAATTGAACAATTTGTCATTATTCTATTTAGACTAAACCTTTAGAGAGAAATTGAACAATTTGATTTGTCATTATTCTATATAGTCTTAACCTTTAGAGAGAAATTGAACAATTTGTCATTATTCTATATAGTCCAAACATTTAGAGAGAAATTAAACAATTTGTCATTATTCTCTATAGTCCAAACCTTTAGAGAGAAATTAAACAATTTGTCATTATTCTATATAGTTTAAACCTTTAGAGAGAAAGTGAACTATTTGTCATTATTCTACATAGTCTAAAACTTTAGAGAGAAATTGAACAATTTGTCATTATTCTATTTAGTCTAAACCTTTAGAGAGAAATTGAACAATTTGTCATTATTCTATATAGTCTAAGACTTTAGAGAGAAATTGAACAATTTGTAATTATTATATATAGTCTTAACCTATAGAGAGATTTGAACAATTTGCCATTATTCTATATAGTCTAAATCTTTAGAGAGAATTGAACAATTTGTCATTATTTTATATAGTCTATACCTTTAGAGAGAATTGAATAATTTGTCATTATTCTATATAGTTTAAACCTTTAGAGAGAAATTAAACCAATTGTCATTATTCTATATAGTCTAAGAGAGAATTGAACAATTTGTCATTATTCTATATAGTCTAAACATTTAGAGATAATTTAAACAATTTGTCATTATTCTATATAGTTTAAACCTTTAGAGAGAAATTGAATAATTTGTCATTATTCTATATAGTCTTAACATTTAGAGAGAAATTAAACAATTTGTCATTATTCTATATAGTTTATATCTTTAGAGAGAATTGAATAATTTGTCATTATTCTATATAGTCTAAACCTTTAGAGAGAAATTAAACAATTTGTCATTATTCTATATAGTTTAAACCTTTAGAGAGAACTGAATAATTTGTAATTATTCTATATAGTCTAAACCTTTAGAGAGAAATTAAACAATTTGTCATTATTCTATATAGTTTAAATCTTTAGAGAGAATTGAATAATTTGTCATTATTCTATATAGTCTAAACCTTTAGAGAGAAATTAAACAATTTGTCATTATTCTATATATTCTAAGAGAGAATTGAACAATTTGTCATTCTTCTATATAGTCCAAACCTTTAGAGAGGAATTGAACAATTTGTCATTATTCTATATAGTCTAAACCTTTAAAGAGAAATTGAACAATTTGTCATTCTTCTATATAGTTTTAACCTTTAGAGAGAAATTGAACAATTTGTCATTATTCTATATAGTCTAAATCTTTAGAGAGAATTTAAACAATTTATCATTCTTCTATATAGTCTAAATCTTTGGAGAGAATTGAACAATTTGTCATTATTCTATATAGTCTAAGAGAGAATTGAATAATTTGTCATTATTCTATATAGTTTTAACCTTTAGAGAGAAATTGAACAATTTGTCATTATTCTATATAGTTTAAACCTTTAGAGGGAAATTGAACAATTTGTCATTATTCTATATAGT
>NW_008710049.1:4950644-5027561 GCF_000327385.1 Lottia gigantea | reverse complement strand
CTCCTGATTAACTGGCAGGATTCAAGTAGTTCTTTGATGCGCCGGAGATTTATAGTATTTTTATCAACCTGTTTTCGTATCATGTTTATCATACAGGTAATGTCAAGGGTAGATATATAACATCATAGAGTTATCTAATTTGCGATGTAATAATAAGACATAAACAGGATTTTTAATGTTCTTATCCATGCATAAAATGCCAAGAAAATCATACAACTCTGTGTCAGACAATGTCAAAACAATATCTTAATCTAAAACATACAAAGTAATAGCTTCAAGATCAAATAATAACCCAAGAGACCTCTCATTGCTTAATGAGTATTTTAGTTCGTATTTTGGATATAGTTTATATGTACTTAGTATGTTTCTGATATGTACTATGTATGTATTTTGTATTTTTTTTCGATGTACTTTGTATGTTTCTTATGTGTACTTTGTATGTTTCTTATGTGTACTTTGTATGTACTTTGTATGTATTTTGTATGTTTCTGATATGTACTTTGTATGTATTTTGCATGTTTCTGATTACGTACTTTGTATGTATTTTGTATTTTTTTCGATGTACTTTGTATGTTTCTTATGAATACTTTGTATGTACTTTGTATGTGTTTTGTGTGTAAGGCTACCGTGTATGTATTTTGTATGTTTCCGACGTCAAAGAAACCAAAGAAATGTGATCGAGGAAAGCTTTTTATAGTGGTAATAGAGATAGAAGACATTTTTCTAGAAGACGCTTATATAAAAGCATGATATAAGATCATAAAAGGGCTTAGGTTTATATGAAACGACTTTTCATTAGATATTTAGTGCTTCGGGCACATAAACGTGTTAATGGTAATTTGCGGTTTGTAAAATAAGAAAATTGAAAAGGTACATTAATCTGAATAATTCAAATGGGAAACAGACATATTAAGACTTGAAAGGAAAAATAAAATCACGTTAATCGCTTTATGTCTGTCTGGGGTAGCGTTTAGTGGTAATATTTGTGAAGTACTTATATACTTGTAATCTTATTTATTATGCAATTACAATACAAGCAAAACAATTCCGTCAATCAAAAATTTCGTCCAAAGTATGGCAAAATCAGAGTAAAGAGAAGTATCGCCAGGTGTTTCGAAAAGAGTAAGCTTTGTCTGCTTCGCGCTCGACACCCGCCACTTCAAAATCATGAGATAGATCACTAAAAACCAACTAAAATGTCAGAAACAGATTTATTTTATTTATAAAGGAGTTCTCCATAACGATCATAAAATGTCCTACATGACATTTGAAGATTGTGTGTCAAGTAACTTTGTTTCAGCAGTTATTACCCGACCTACCTCTGGCTAGGAAGTCCTAAGTAGAAAAAGGCTTAGCATAGCGGATGAGTTGTGAAAGTGGTACTTTGTAATTAGTCGAAAACAAAACGAAGAGTGTCGTTTGTTGTCAACATTAATACAGGAAATAAAGACTTAAATCTGTAATCTGATTTGGTATTAAATAAAACCTATAAAAAGATTATTATAACGTTAATGAGTGCACAACAAAGCTTTATCCTTTATATAACTTCGTCTTAGTGCAGAAAGTTCAAATCCGACAAAAGATAGTAAAGATTTCCAATTCCTTGGCCACTAAGGTTCACTTATTAAAAAAGTGTCAATGGTTGTTTTTAATCACCCGAACATCTGGCTTAGAATCAATATTGATAACTGTCACAACAATATTTCAATATTCTTTATTAATCCTATTTCGTCCATTTATATTGTGATATCTGTTTACCTACTTCTTTACACATAACCCTATCTGTATCGGCATGTGAATTTTTGGATATACATATATTATTGCCTCTCTGCCTGTTTGCAGAATGCGTAATTATTGTAGGTCATTATTAAAACGAAGGGGCATAACGAAGTGGAAAATCTACGTTTGAGGGTAATCATTAATCACCGACGCCAGAGGAAGATTCTTCAATATTAGAACACATGGAGCCCGAAATTTAACGGACGTAGGGCGGGGCAGAAAAAGATGCCGACCAGACTTGCATATGGAGACAATGATGACATGAATTTGCACCATATCTATTCTGGTTCTTGTAATTCCATCAAAGCCATTAGATATCATTAGCAGCTTTTCCGATTTTGACGTCATATATGGTTTATATCATAATTACAGAAACCACAGACATATTATGAATAAATAGAATGATATAAATATAGAAGCCGTTATTGCTCTCATACACATTAAAAAGCTAGTCAAATTCTTTGCAACCCGCTTAAGGAACTGGCATAGACTCCTTAAATGTTGTCGAGTCTACCTTTCACAATTTAAAGTATTGAGGTCAATGACATCCCTACATTTGATCATATAATAAGAGACATACCAAAACATCTAAATTACTTGATTTCATATTTTTATCTGTAGAACAGCTCATGTATCTCTTATATAGAGCAAAGGTTTTCTCTCTTATGTAAGGTGTAACCACTGGAACAAATGGTATGGTAACATTGGTCATAAAACGTAATATCATATGTATGTATTCCATATCAGAATAATACACAATTCAGTTTAAGATTCGACAAACAAAATATACGCGTTACGGTCAACTACAAAGTCTGCGTTAAGATATCTCCACCGATTTGTCTCACAGCGAGTAACCATTAACGCCATTAACGTCTGGAAACTTATAACACTTTTTTAACATTTGGCGAGACACATTCATTAGTAACAATCACTATTATTAAAATTACTAGGTTACCTGAAGTTAAAAATTTCTGACTTTCGTAAATGGGACTTTAAAATGGGACGAAATTTTGCAGGTATCTGGAGTTGGTAAGCTAAAGTAGGCAATACTTGTTAAAGTGTATTTATTGTTGCTTTTGGTTGAGTTATTCTGTAACTGTATTAGTCACTCTACGCTTATTTTGTAGAATACCCTTTAACGACACCAGTATGTATTTGGTTGACAAGTTTCAAGTTGCTCCGAGTCTTGAACAGTAAGGCGATAAGCGTGTTATGGATATCAACTATTGTTTCAGCACTAAATGCCAGTGTAAATCGTTAAAATGATAGAGAAGTTAACGGCGGATTAAAAAGGCTATAAACAGGGACATTAAAGTATTGAATATTGCTGTTATCATAACACAGAAACATTTAAAACTATTCCCAATGTTGTTGTCATATCGAGGAATATTAAATTTGAATTAACCTGAGTAACTATCGCCAGGGAATATAAGCTACTGTTATGAATATGATTGGAGAAACGACGAACTTCCATCAAGGAGTAGGAATTTTTATATTCGTGTCTCTTTAAAGGAATACTACCTCCTAGAATGGACTTAAAATTCAGTCTCAAATTTGGTCAAAACAGATGTCATGATTAATGAATGGAATCTCTACATTATATTCGTTAAACTTAGTAACGCTCCTAAGCGTGTTTCAAATTACTTAGTTAAATGGATAATTACCTTAGTTTCGTAGATGTATTAGATTATAGAGGGATTCTGTTGTATAGGTTTGACATCAGATAAGTCCACTTACAAACAAAGACTCATTTTCGGCAAGTTAAAAAATTTCAATTTTTTTTAGTAAAGAGATAGTATACATTTAAGCTGGTTGTGAAAATATCTTAAAATGATATAATAATATAGAATGTACACTCTTAGCGGAAAGAACTTGTTCAGAAATAGTTCAACATAAAAAAAAAACATAGAAGTTAAAATCGATTGCGAGGTAATTATAATGGCGGCCCGACTGAACTTCAATCAGCGTGAAATTAGAGTGAAATTATTGAATATCAGAATTAAAAAGTTAAGTTTATTTATTGCAGGAACAACTCGACATATAAACTCAGATTTTGGAGTTACTGTCTATAAAGAGGACAAACAAACTAAATATAAGAAACATGTTTGGGTATAAATTTATCACAGGCAAGTTTTTACTATTAATAATATTCAGTCTAATTAAAATTAAACCAAACTTTCGTTCCGTTTTTAATAAGTTTTTATTTTTGATATAGCCAATTCAGTTAGGGTCTAAAGACTGGCCACTTAAACATTTGTCAAAATAACCTTTTGACCTAATCTGATGACATCTTCTTTAATCAATCAAATTCCTTCACACTTTCACAAAATACCAGTGCTGGAGAAGGTAGAAATTTGATTGGTTAAGCAAAAGGTCAAAAGATCATTTTCACGAATGTTTAAGAAGCCCGTCTTTAAACCTAATCGTAAATAAGTCGGTCATAAGCTGGCGAATAAATCGGACTTCTTTTAAAATATTAGGTCATGTGACAATAGCTCAATTTTCGTCTCCGTCGTTGACATCTGACTCAGACACTCTGACACTCAGACTTCTGTCTTCGTCGAAGATTGTCTTCAAGGCAGATAACTAACATATGACGAACTATTTTTTGTAACGCGGATGCAACTTTCAGCTAACAATTAAAGAAGATTTTCTTCCAACTGCATACAAGGTCATTGTCAAACAATGGCCGCCGTAAATACGAATGTCTGTACACCCTAACTGAAGTGGCTATATCAAAAATAAAAGCTAATAAATAACAGAACGAAAGTTTGGTTTAGTTTAAGTTTATCTTTAGCATCACAAAGGGGAAACGTTGCTACATTATCAATCAAGCGATAGTTTTACCAATGCTTGAAGTTCTATAAAGATACAATAATACAACAGTAGACTGTGCTGGACACGTAATTGTTGGATAACCCCTTAATCATTGATATTTTATGTATGCTTGATTTTAGCATTAAGAGGTATCCATTTTTTACATTTTTAATAAAGTCTTTACTCTCAAACCTGTCTCATCTTTTAGTGAAATAGAAATTAATCGATAGTACAGCAGTTGAAAGCTATCTGGAATATATCCCATAGTCACAACTGATGATAATCCAGACGGTGCCTAGTGTTTCTATAAACAGGCAATAGTACTACAGCGAACCATATGTTATGGAATGTAACTCGGAGATAAATGATAACGGATGTTATACATGACACAGTGACACACAAGAAGACAACAGTGGAACACCCCTAGAATTTACCCCACAGTGATCGATATTTTACAGTTCTGAAATCTTCAAGAAAGTGATATGAACATGTCCAAAAATCTATCCCATGGCAGCAACGTCCATGCTTAAGAAAGATATACCTTTAATACAACAGAGTTTTCTTCTTCTGTCAACTAACCACGAGATCAATCTATATTATTCTTCATTCAGCCTTCATTCCTAACAGCGTCTATTAGCGTGGTCTATTCTATATGTTGAGCGAATTTATGGCGCATTGCTATTGGTTTTTATTATTAAATGATCAGCGAAATGATAACCAGGGTAATTTAGCAATCCGATTTGAATTAACATTTTGACCCTATTATTGATGTTTTAACGTCAGTTAATGGATATGGAATAGGAAGTTTTGAGCTAAACACCACCAGACTCTGTGAACAAGTTATTTCTTATGATTTGAAGTGCAGATGTAAACTTTTTGATTGTTCATTCGTCATATACTGAAGAGTCAAAGGCGTCAAACAGGATATTTTAAATGGATATGGAATAGGAAGTAGTGCTCGGAAAACTCCCGGATTCAAATTATTTCTTTTTAATTTTCCGGATACCGTTTAATTCCAATTAATTATTAGTGCAAAAATAAACTTCTGACAAATTTGTAAAAGTGTAATTTAATGAACATGTAGAGTCGTCAAACTGTATCAAGATCTTGATTCGATACTTTCTATCTAAAAAGTTATAAATTCGTTACATAAAAATACAAGTATCGGACGCATTGACCAGGTTTGTACTGGGTATTGTTTCAGATGTTTTATTGGAAGTGACTTCAGAGATAATACGTTATTACTATAAGCAAGAGGCTAGAACGAGGGGAATTACTGGTATTTCTGATTGAAGGAAACTTATCAGTGAATCTTCCTGCATGTTTCATTACAGTAAATACGATTGGAATTCTGTTATGTCTGTTTTGTGATAAATTTGAAGTTATTTGCCATCAATTTGTTATTTTGTTATTTGCTTGCCTCGCTTGAGAGATTTGGAACTAAATTATGAACCAATTTGGTTATATCAGTTTTATGATAAATTGGAATATTATTGTAAATGACTTGCCATTGATCTGTAAAAACTGTGTGAAATTATTGTCTTATTCGCTTTTTAGAATCTTGCATAAGAACCTGTTGAGTTAAGTGAAATAAACAAATTGCCTGGAGATATTTTAGATGATAAGGTCATAAAAGACTTGTTAACTGTTTATGGGTTGTTTATGGTTGAAATAGGAATATTGAATAACATGTTTATTCACAGAACATCCGGGTGCTATTTTCAGTATTAGTAATCAATAAGCTCTTGCTTAATGGAACACTTTTTTTTTATTCTATATCAGGAATTCTTACCAACAGCATTATAAATAAACTTTCCAGGTGCAATTTCAGCATTTACCTGACCAACTCGCTATAGCGTAATTGGCCATTATTTTGATGTAAATTAAAGGCGTGTGATTAATTCATTACAGCCTTGTTGAACGTTTAAGGTACTATTTCGACTTATCTGTTACCAATTCGTACTAACGTAGTGCTTCCTTGATGTTAATTTTTATGAATGTGTTACCAGTTGTTACAACACAAAGTTCAACATGCTAACTTAGCATAGTTTGCAAACGACGAAGGAATAGCTTAATGGATAATTCTACTTCAACTTCAAGAGACTTTTGAAAAATCAAATTCGTTCTAGTGAAATCAATTTTCTAAGAATATTGCCTAACAAAAGGCATGAACACATTAATCGCTATTTTTTCTAACTAGATGATTTATAATACCCAGCTGGTAGGGATTTAGTTTGTAGAGTTATATAAGCTATTGATTGGTATTATCATTGATTGTTACCTTCTGACTGACCATGCAGTTACACTTACACTGAAAAATGGCCAACGAATCGCGGAATGAAATCATGTGTTTACAAATCATAAACCCCTTTTCTTAAAATGGAGGGGAATATTTCCTACAACGAACATTCCAATAAGGATATAACTTTGTACCATTCTTTTTGGTTGAACCATGGGGATTATGACGATACGAATGTTACAGGGGGAGCTTTCTGGCACCCCCACTGGCGGAAGTGGCCTCCCATAGATGAATTTGCCAGTATTATAGCAGCTATTTCGATGATTGTAGTATTTTTTATTGGAACAGCCGGGAATTCTACTGTTATTTATCTTTTTGCAAGGTAAGACTATTTCTTGTTTTCAAACTTTAATTGTTGCTAACCTAGAAAGATCTCATGTAGGTAGATTTCTATTTTTATCTTCATCAAAGAGTCTAATTATACTATTAAAAATATTTAGAATTACGGCGTCTACGTTGTGTAGGTACTTAAAAAGTCTGTAGAAATAGCAATTGCACTTATAGTTCTTCACACTTCGGAAACTTCAAAGGAACCCTTCCCGAGTGATGTATTTATCACATTGTAACTATTTAACCATAAGTTGCTATCTCTAGGGGTTGGTGACTGCAGGTCCATAGCTACAATGCCCCCATAAAATTCTGACAACCGACAAATTCTATTACCGTTTTGACTATTAAAATTTGTTACCGTTTTGACATGTTACCGTTTTAAATGGATACCCAACTAAACACCATTCACCATTTCCCCATATATTACTTGCCCCTACGAACAATCAAGTCTGGCTACGGGCCTGGGTGTCTGTTATAATATTATCAAGGTAGCGTACTGAATATTTTTATGAACACAATGTTCATACCAGAAGGTCCAACGAACCATGATTATTGAAGACAATGGTACCCGACCTCGGGCATAGCACCACCTGGGGCATTAGCAAACACCACATGGCTACTTATCCTGGGCGATCACATGAACATACGGTTCGATGTCCCTTCAGTTATTTTATGCGACACAGTTGGGAGTAGCCAACATGTTCAGTAATGATACACCTTTGATTGTACAGTCCCTTATTAGAACTCGAATGGCAAGTTGATACTAATTTCCATTACCTGAGAGAAGACAATTAAGGAGAAAACTGACATCTCACTTGTATTAAACATCTACATTTACCTCGCGTTTAAATGTATTTTATTTCGTATCGTGGACGTATCGCTTTGAATTGGATACTTGAATTTAATGGTATATGTTTCTCTTCTGTCGACACGTACTAAAAGAAAGTTTTGGAAAAAGAAAGATAATTTGTGATTTCTTATCACTAAATGCATGCAATACATTAAATACATAAAATATTGCCTCAAAACCCATATACATGTAGATATATATTGAGTGACAACTAAGTGAAACAAGCGTACACAACACTTGCTTGTGTTATTTTAGACAACCTATCTCTACTTGACTTACACCTAAAACTGCATCATCAATGTAAAATTAACAGCATATTGATCTTTGATCAAAGTCTGTGTAGGTGTTGCTTACAATGCAGGACTTACTCATGCTTCTGGATCATCTGATACCACTGAGTTTATTTTCGCCGGTTTTGCCAACCATGTTTTATACTTAACTATTGCTACATTAAAAAATGAGATGTAAGACTGAAAAAATGGTAATGCGTGTCTTTTACAATAGCGAATATGGCAACATTTTTTCATTCAGTTAAGTCAGGCAAAAAATATATTTTTTATCAGTTAATCCGACGAGTCTGAATCTGTTCTCCTCCGATCTGGAAATTTGATTTTTACTCAAAGACTCAGAATATGTCAATTTCCTTTGTCTTGAGGCATGTTATTGTTCTATTGTCTTTTTAAGGAAGACTTTTCGGATATGTAGGCTTATTGTGAGGATTTTAACTCTGAATAAAACATTTTTCCATTTGTCGTAAGGTATGTTATTTTCTGTCTGCCTATTGAATAAGGATGTTTCTGTTCTGTATAGACGTTTTGTGAAGGTTTTTGGTTGAATAAATCATATTCCTTTGTCACGAGGCACGTTATTTTTCTGTCTTGCTTATTAAAAAATACAATTCTGTTGTGTGAACATGTCGCAAGATCGCTGGAAACAAAACATTCTGAACATATCGTCATTAGCTAAAAATACTATATTTTTTTCTTTTCTCTTTTTAACGTGCACAACCTGCATTGGGGCAAGATCAGATATTAAACGGGTAGATGGGTTTTTTTTTTACCTATCATACCTTATTCACAGAAACGGTTTTTTAGCTGAGCAAATCAGTAATAGTGTTCACAGCTTACCGTCGAAATTTGAGCCTTCAAATCCACGTGTGTCCAGAATTTACTGTGTTTGAATGGTAAAATGACAACAATATGTAGAAAAGACATATATAGGAATACTGAGTAAAATTCATATTTTGAAGTATTATTAAAGGAATTATGCGATTTTTGTACATTTCTAGTACTTCTAAAGACTATTTACATATATTCTAGACTATAATCAACCCTCAAAAATGCTGCATCTGCCCCATGAAGATGAATGTTTGGTGGAGATAAAAATTAAAATTTTTTTTAAATGGATTGAGGTGTTGATAAGTACTCACCAGACATACCGTTTAGTGCCGAGTTATGTTTGAATAAATATTAACTTTATTTTCCAAGAGGTTGGGAAGAGGGATCTTAATTAAATGTCACGGTTTAAGTACTGGGCTTGAAAATGATAAACCGCTGTAAAGTTCATTTTAGTATAACTTTGGTATAATTTTTTTATATTTTCTTCACTCGGTACTAACGAAATAACCAACAGAACCAATCATTTTATAAAACGACTTGTAATAAATTTCACACCTTGTTCTTGTTTGTCGTATAAGCCTGAAAGTAATGTTTGCTTGCTATACGCTTCTTTTGATTTCAAAAATGAGAAATAGGGTGGTGGTAATGGGAGCTGGGGGTGGTATTGGTCTTCACTTTTCAGTCTCTCTGCACTATGCGAGAGTCCACAACTAACATTTTTTTGCATTCCTGTATTGACGCTTTGTCATACAAATGTTTTTTGTGACATGTGGTTTCGCTCTTTTCATTCTAGGCGAATTTCAATAAACTCCGCATCTTCAATACCATCAAGAAAATACGAAACAAACATACAGAAAGATAGACGTGTTACTTTTGTGAATCTGTAATCTGCAAATTCATGAAGATTGTAATGAGGAATATTTGAAAATCAGCTTTCTCTTTATCTTGACTATCTCGTCATTAGTTTGTGTAAGCTTTATCTCTTGTATAAGAAATAATCTGTAACCTAAGATATAATTATAAGTATATAATAATTAATAATGTTTATAATACAAACAGTACCTGTTAATCATAGCAAATCGCACTATTGGCTAGTATAATTGTATAACGCAATATAATGTATTGAAATAACTCACTGACGTAGGTTAACTAAAATATGACAGAGGTGACAAGATAGATGATTTTGATACCGATAAGTTTAATCTATTTTCAAACCGTTCCGTTATAAAATAGAATAAAAACAATACAGTTAGTCGTTATCTTAAATCGTCCAAAAATACAGAAATCCGTTTTATAAAGGGAAAGATTCGCCATTGTCGGTGTCTTGAATATAACGTGAATCGCCTTCATAACTACACAAATGCACAATGCCTTCAAAAATATCTTAAAACTAGGAATTTCATTTTTCACTTTTCTATATAAGACTCAAGTCGTTATTTTAATATTTGAACGCGAATAATTCTGGACACACATTGATTTGAAGGCTGAGATTTCGGCGGTGAAATGATTACCATTTTTGTTTTTGTTACAATAGTACAATTGGTTTAACGAATGGCGAATCTGTCTCTTGAATCAAACGTTGTTGGTTCCACTAAAGCTTTGAAGCATACAAAAAATTTCGGGAAAATGAAATGAAATAAATGGAGGTTTACGTCCATATCATCTGCAAAACTTTCGAATGTTTTATCAACAAGATAAATGGTTTCATATCAGATGAGAATCTGGTTTAATCTGTAAGGGATTATTATAATCCGTGACAGGTATGGACAGACACAATTATTATTATTGATATATATTTCTAGATGTTTAATAACTTTTAACGTTTCAATGTGTCTCGCTGTGACTTGTATACAATGGCTACTGGAATAAGAATCGATTTGAGCTATTTTAGATTGAAACAAGTTTAGACTCACGCCAGTTTTAATCATCAATATCGTTACCTTTCATACATGCACATAAGGATGATAATAACAGATTTGAATAGAAGGCTTGGAATGGAAGAGGAATCGTTACAGGCCCGTAGCCAACCCAGTAATTCTTAGGGGCAAACGTCTAATTGAGGGAGTGGGGTGGTTTAGAGTGCATGAAGCGCCTGTCGGGGGAATCGTTGTGAGAACTAAACAGTCGGAAACGCGATTTCCTGACATTTCCCGTCGAGTTTAAGGTTCAAGATGTTTTATTTTAAAACAGTTTTATTTTCTTGCAAATACTAGCTTACTTGTTTAACCACATACGTAATAATGATGATTATTTATTGCTTGTCTGTAATATATTATACGTATGCTTTTTTTTTACAGAAAAACGTTACACAAATACGCCCAAGTGTATTATTATAACAAAACACCATTCTTTCTAAACCTAAACCTCTTTCATGTCTCTAAGACCGATATTCTAAGAAACGCCAGAAAGCGGAATGTGTTTTTTTCTCGCTCTACTGTTTCTTCTTCATTCGACTAACTCATTCTACTGTTATATACCTTATTAAGGTAATGAATAACTTATAGGATTAATGCCAGGGAATTCAATTGATTTCTATGCTCTCTTGCTTTCATGTAACAACAAAGTGATTTTACTTAGATCCAATTAATGCCATATCTATATTCCATTATTGGCGGAGCGGAATAACAGATTAGGGAGTAAGTGAACGCCCGAGATGTCATTAACTTTCAAGGCGAGGACCTTAAAGAGTGGATTTTTTTTTGTCGACCTTTTCTCACCTTTATGTAGTCGAGTACTTTACATGACAACAACCATCTCCTCAATATACAGTGTACTGTGTTTAGTGTTGCATAAACGAGAGATATTACATAAGGGATAGTTTTCCGTGTCCGACGATGACGCAACTTTGCTTATGGTGCACACAACAATTTGACTATGCAGCAGCACGAAGTCTGACAATATAGCATCTGGTAATATACGTAATTCTAAATGATGTTTTTATTGCTGCTGGCTACAGCTAAGGCATCACCTTTGGTGGCTGTGGCTAGCTTGACATACAACCAGCTGGTTATCGCAACTTTGAGCAAAAAATACCTTTCGCACTTAGTGATGGTGAATAATTCTCTCCGACTAAGACTGACCTGTTCCATAACCAAGAATAGTGGACTTCTAATGCAAATTGCTAAATTGGTTGCAAAGGAATTTATTAACAAAAAAGACCAATGATGAATTTCAACATTTCAATCCAGATAAATTAAAATACAACAAGACAAGTGAAAAGTTTAAATTAGATTCCAAATTCTAGAATTACAGACTGTAAAAAAATTACAAATCATGGCAATGGCTTTTGTCATGAATGAAGAAGATCGTGGTCATATTCAGAGCAAGTGAACTTCGTTTGGCATTAATAATAAATCTGTAGTGGTTAACATATGTTCCACCAGCACACACGATGAAGGAATTCAGTGAGTGAGAATTTGGAATGGTTCTTATCATATCGACCAGCGGGGGCTTTTCATCATCCCAGGTGACACCTGGCGAGCGCCGGTGGAAGTAACACGGTGGCGACTGGCCCGCAGATTGTCAGCGGATCACAGAGGCCAGTGTCAAGGTCAATGCCACCCTACGCCTAGATGTTAATACAGTGAACATGTACATATAATCATTGCTAATGAATATAAATTATCACTCGCCTCCGCCGGATTCTGTTTATTATCCAAGAAACTCTGCTAATGCCCGGTAATAAACTGGTCCGACCAGACTCTAGTTTGAAGGTCAATGCCACCCTTATTTTTGCTAATAGATATAACTTAGCACACGCCTCCGCTGCTTCCTGTTTATTAAACACTCTTTTGGTGCTAATTAATCAACTGATCGACCAGAGGCGAGTGTCAAGGTCATGGGTTAGATGATATTTGACCATGATTAATTAACAAAGAGAATTAATAGAATATATATGTAACCTGAGTTAATATAATATATATTCAATTAACAAGTAAGGACATGTTTCCCTAAAAGTAATGAGAGTATTGAAAACCATTTGGTTGTTTGCATGAGAACAAATATGAAACAGCACGTTACAGAGACATCTAATCATGAAAAACAAAGAGACAACAAAATCACAAAAACAGAGACCTTAAAAAGAAAAGCAGTAAGCTATGTCATCTTGAAAAGGCCATGAACCTAAAATAAATCCGACAGCAGGAAGTATACCGATATTTCCACCACTAAACCTTCATCTTCGACTTCCAAACGTCCTCATGGTAGCTGCAGAGCACATGGGTTCGATTCCAATGCGAGAGATACCCGAGACCTCTTAACCTGGTTTCCCCTATCAGTAATGGAAAGCTTTGAAAAACATCTGGTCGTTTGGTTGAGAAAAGGAGAAGAGCACGTTACAGAGACCTTACATAGAAAAGTAGAAGGTTATGTCATTTTTAGCTGAAGAGGGCTACCAGCCGTTGTAATAAGCCTCCAGATGGTAGTCAGATATTCCTGCTGTTGATGCTTAATTACCTCCCTTGAAGTAACCTAATTTCTTTTTTCACCAACTCTTGAGCGCATTACAGTGGTCCTTTCTAGAACCTGATTTCGTTGACTGAATTAAAATCTAGATTTAATGGATGATTTCATCGGAATGAAAAATAAAGTTGATTATTGGTGAATTAAGAGGTATTTAGAGCGGATTAACTTGTTTGTAAACCACTGAAGGCCACCCTCCCTAGAACTTCAAATCAAATCTAATAAATTAAGTCAAGAGAAGGAAGGAGAATAATTATATTAATCTCTCGTCATATAAATACTTCCTTTTATCCTCTCCACATTAATTATGTACATTTGTAGTTCAGAAATAGGTAAATAATAATTATCAAATAATAATCATAGGATTTAGACAAGACTATCCTTGAAATAACGTTCATGCCGCCACATCAGAAGTAGTAGATGTTCAAACAGACTGATTTGACTTTTTCTACTTTGACTTTTATGACGTCTTTTCGATCATCCTTCAAAATAGCTATGTTGTTTAACAGCAACATCCATTAACAGTGTGAAATGATGGTTGTGTTACTTATATTCATATCAACTGGCGGGACAAGGGATTTTCATTTCTGATATACAGACACCTGATATCAGTCTATGAATGGGTTTGTCATCTGAGTTTCATTGTGACAGATTTATATAAGGTGTGGATTACGAATATATTGTTGTATTATTTCATGTTTGAAGTAGTAATAAAATATTGTTTAAACTGTTATTATCGGCATAGTTCATATTTAATAATGTGTTGTTAATAGATTTATTGTTTACTATAATATATATTAATGTGATTTTTTCTTCAATTGAGCTTAGATGTTAAATAACAACTTATCCAATTGCTTAACTTAACCCATCTGCACCCCCACCTTTGGTTACGCCACTGTACTTGCTGTCTTTTTAATGCTGGTTATGTAAGTTTGCATATCATCAACTAAGACAGAAATAACATTCAAAAAGCCATAGCCATGTCATACACTATGCATTAAGGGTGATAAGAACAGGTATCACCTTTTCAAATACTGGATCTTACTTATATACATGGCATCAATAAATAGGATAAAACACTGTAAATAATGTTTAGCAATTTCTTTCGTGTAACAATATCTGCATATGGACTTTTTTCTGTCTCCTCTCGGACTTCTTCTGAAGGTATATACATATCCGCATTGTAGGCTTGTCTATTTGACAGAACTATTTTTTTTAGAAATGTTGAATTCGATACGGTGTCAGTGGTATCTCATCTCCATTACCCTTAGCCTTCCACTCCTACAGATTATGTCCTAAATAATAGAAAGTCCGGAAAACGTCTGGATATATTCAAATGACACTTTTATAGCTACTTTTCCCAAGGGATAAAATAAGATCAGCAATAAATCTCTTTTTATCAATCAGACTACTATTTTCATCACGAAAATAGGGCCTCAGATGGACCTTGAGACTGGTAGAATCCGGAAGCAATTGCATTTTAAATGAACACTATCAAATGAAGGTACCTGATTGAATCTGACTGATCACTGTACTGGGTCAAGATGATCGTCAGCCATTTGTCACAGTTGCTTTTATTCTACTTCTTCCAACACAAATTGGATCTCATCGTCGACCCGAACCGTCAGATTCTACTGGTATCCTCGCGTATTTCTTAAGAGTCGTCGAATTTCTCAATATAAACGCTCATGTCGACTACATCCTCGCTACCAGGATACAGTAACAAGGCATAAACTGCTCATATAAAAACTGCTTTGATGGTGTTCGAGGAATTGTAACCATATAAATGAATATACATTTAATGAATACGGTCTATGGATGTGGACAGGCAGTGTATTGATACATGGATATAATGTAAATGACAATATGGTTGTAGACTGTTTCATTTAAAGCATTTAAGCTTGATAACATTGTTGTTATATGTACATTAAGTATACTCTACTTGTAAATCATATAATTAATGATTCTTAACTATTCTTGTCCATGAACTTCTACTTGGTCAACAAGTCTTTATGTAAACATTGTTTATTATTTTGTAAAATCTCGGGAGATTTGGGATTCCATATATCTTAAAATCTGTTGATTTATCTGTGTATTTATACAGCCAATTATATTAAATGTCTCTGATCACGTCCCTATACGAGAGGATATAGGACCCACTCTAGCAAAACAGGACCCACTCTAGCAAAACATTTTATGCTAATGCTAATGATTGTATACGAATGTAGTCTGTGCTATTTTTAGAAATCCTCTCCTTACAACCAAACCTAACTTCTAGTCGACATCACGAAAACACATCAATTAAAGAATTCAGTTTCGGCGAAGTCCTTTTTGAAGGAATTGAACTTCTGTTGTAAGTTTATTTTCATCCTGGGTAAAATTGGTAGGTCTCTCTGGTTGGATGGCCCCCTTCTCCCCAAACGACCTCTTTGACGAAATTGTTGGCTTTTGAGGCTTGACGTATGGATTTCGATTAGGATAAATAAATATCGAGTTTATCCTTGAGGTAACACATAATTAATATGGCATTTACATAGCCTAATGATACATTATAACTTGCTCTGATTTCCTGAAGACTTGTACTAAAACAATAATTAGTATCTCACAACTCATTATACTGACCTGATCGTCCTTGGTCTAAATCTACTGATAATGGTTATATTTATAGAGAAGCCAAGTGACAACTGTCTGGAGAAAATGACAGTAGATCAAACAGTATAACATTCAATAAAATATTTTCATTGGTAGCTGTTTTGGAACAGGATGTGATCTAAAAATATATTTTTCAACAAATTTGTGAATCTCACGTTTCTATATTTCATTCTGCTATAATTCATCCTGTTATTGTTATACTTCTTTCTGTTATACTTCTTCATTCTGTCATTCTTCTTCGTTCTGTCATACTTCTTTTTTCTGTTATAGTTCATTCTGTTATACTTCATTATGTTATACTTCTCCATTCTGTTATACTTCATATTGTTTTACTTCATTCTGTTGTACTTCTTCTTTCTGTTATACTTCTTCTTTCTGTTATACTTCTTCATTCTGTTGTACTTCGTCATTCTGTTATACTTCGTCATTCTGTTATACTTCTTCATTGTGTTGTACTTCTTCATTCTGTTTTACTTCATTCTGTTCTACTTTTTCATTCTGTTCTACTTTTTCATTTTGTTATACTTCTTCATTCTGTTATACTTCTTCATTCTGTTGTAGTTCATCATTCTGTTGTACTTCTTCATTCTGTTATACTTCTTCATTCTGTTCTTCTGTTATACTTCTTCATTCTGTTATACTTCATTCTGTTATACTTTCAAGCTGTTCTGATGAAAAACTCCGATAAGAAAATAATTTGTTTAAAGATTACATTGATGTTATTTTACTCGGCGATCAATGATTTTCTGTCGGTATCAATATGATCTAGTACTAATTCCCACCACAATTGTCTTGACATTATAAGAGATTGTTATGTTTTATTGGTAGAATCTTAATATCGTACTAGGAACATAAAGCCATAATTCATTTCGTAGATAAGACGATATCACGTCCCAATATCTAGAAATTGTGGAATCTGGAATGATTTTTTTCTGTTAAATATTTGGCTATTCAAGACCAAATATAAGAAGTATAACTCCTAATTGTAGAAATACTACACTTATGATAATTCAATCGTGAGGGTCATGAGGGCTGTTTTATATAATGGCTCTAGCTAGGTGTAAAACGAAATTAAGCGATAAGGTCATTGAATAGGAATGGAATATATTTTATTTATATAAAAACAACAGATATATCTAGTCTGCCGTAACTATAGAAAACCTTTTTTTAAATTACGGCGCCATAATATGATGACTAGTTTAGGGCAAGGTGGGGATGGCCATATCTTGCATTTTCTTGAATAGAGTGCAGTTGCCTTTAGGGTCCTTATAAGGGTTTGGAACAGTTTTTACTGTATAAAATAAAGATATGTGCAGTAATTATTCCAAATAGCGTCTGCCGTAACTCTATGACTTCCTCCTGCGAAGCGTTACTGACACCTGCTAGATGACGGTATATATACTTATTGACTAAATTTTACTGTGATTGTCTACAGGGATATTGGATTTAATTATATTCTCTTTAACAGCCTTCTTAGTAGTTGCATATCGTTATCGTCGCTATAGAAAAAGAGATGGGTATTGTCGCTGTCCGTGGTTTAATCTTGCACGGTTGCTCATCAAGATGGATAGGGGCTCGTGGACTATTTGGGTTGGGACACCTCCCAGGAATTTGATCTCCTGCATTCTTAGTCCTTGGTTTGGTCCCAGCATAAGTTTTGAACCATTTTATATTGTGTGTTAACCTTTTAAATACTTACTTTTTGGTTTCTTTTTTATTTTTCTGTTTAGGTGCTAAGGGCTGGGGACCGTGGACTTGGTTCAACCGTAACCTTACCCTCCACGATTAAGTATGTATATTAACTGTGATTTACTAATTCTATATTGGATTCAATATACATAGGAGATTCTCTGTGATCTATGAGCCAATATAGCATTATTATTGGTCCAGTAATATATCAAGTAGGTTATTAAAGAACATTATCTAATATTGGTTATTGGTTAGTTGAACTAGTAGTCCACCATTCAAAATTTCAATTCCAGGAACGACTGTAGCAAGGTCAGTTGGAACTTATGAATTGTTACATTTGTTTGATTACGTCGAACAAATGGTGATCGTGAATTCTTATGTTGGTCGGCATGTGAAAGTGTGAAAGACGGGTGACCTTGAATAAATCATCCACCCTCATTATTTAAGTCTATTCAATTTTAAATGTATACGAATAATCTGGAAAGACCTTTGACCTAGGACAAGCTGGTTGAAAGGCTCCAAGTGAACCTTAGTTGTTTGTTAACCTTGCAAAAAATGTTTGTTTTCTTTCATTTCTCCCACATCTAATGTAAAGGGAACTGAAAAAAGGTCTTAACTTACACCATGGTTTTTGCTTAATTCCAGGATAACCGGACGGCGGGACTACATATACATTCATTTCTTTATAAAGGACTATTAAATATCGAGTAGTATCCTGTTACTTGGCTGGTTTCTAAAACCTTATTTGTATTCTGAAAAATATATATATATATATATAGTTGAAGTAAATAACATATTGTTTACACACAACCACACAATTATTGATCTATGGATGAATGAAAGATTATGGCACCACCGAACTAACATTTCTAAATTTCTAAATCAGTAGTCATTTACAAATAGTAAATAATTCTACTATTTACATATAAATGTATATGTCATGTTTAAAATGTGTAGATTAACCTTCAACAATGACTGTAATAGTATAATGAGTAATGTAAGTTATAAATGAAATATTTATATGAATATGAATAATTACCACTATTTCATCTGCTGTTTGGTGAGATTGTTTTCAAGTGATTTATTCATTTATACACCATTTAGTTTAAACAGAATATGATAGTCTTATAAATAATAACAGATTATTGTTATAGAAGTAATAATGAGAAAGATTAATGTATCGACTGAGAGTTAGACACACTGTTTTAACAGGTCCAAAGGAAGTTAACTCAAGCCAGCTAAACTTCCGGCAGGGATAAAAAGATGGGCGTCTGTATAGACATTTCTGAGCAGTTAGTCTTCAACGAGTCCTAACTGTTCTCGGATTGTAACTTCTTGCGGGTGGTCAACAACGAGAGTTAAAAATACAGGACAGGATGTGCCAGCTTTTAGTTTTTGACAGAATATTTTTCAAAATGAATTTTTTCTCGGCTTTTTCCCCATTGACCCAGCTACTTTGTGTACGATTTTTGAGACCAAAAAACTAAGCGGAACGATTCGTCACAAATGTTTCAATTCCGAATACGTAATAGTAGTAGCGACAAAAATTGTAATTCTTCAAATTTTTGAAGAGCTGGAAAATGTTCCAGAAACGGGCAGCATTAATCAGGAAGCTCGTTAGCTCGAGTCCAATATTTGACATTGTAGCGAGAGTAATTGTAAGGCAGGACGTGCTTTTCACAAAAGAGAATGAAGGGTATATTATGAATACTATACTTCAAGTGTCTCTAAATCGTGTTTTTGAATGTTCGTAAAGTAACCTTCAGATTATATTTAGAATAACAAGTAGTAGTAAAACTTCAGGGGTTTTGACATTTATACTTTGGTAATCTAACATATCCCCAATCAGATGTATGACTTCAACCGCTATCATTCTTCAATGAGATCCCATCTGAAAGTTATTTATTAAAGAAGTTATCTCAAGACTACAAATGCTGACAAACATGTACATCTCATTCAGTGTTGGTCTGTTTTTATTGTGAAATATCAGAGTAAGACAACAATTCAAGAATTGTTATGTAGCAAACTGTCTAGTTTGTTTCCGATTATTCAGTCGAATTGATAAATTTACTGATTAGTTTGTTACAAGAAGTTTCCGTTCTTCTATTAGAGCAAGTCTATGTTTCCAAATTGCAAGAATCCAGGCATGATGTGGTTATCTATGTCAATACGACATGATGTATTGTGGACTTGCTGGTTTGGGACATTTATAATCTGAAAAAGTCTCATAAGAATTGCCCATGAATACCAAACGCCACTACATCAGCTATTTATAGTCGAGATGAGACATGTTAATCAAAGCAACTTATTGATTGTTTAGAATCAAACCTGGTCAAGCATGATGACTTTTGTCTTTTGATAGAATATGAATAGATATATCTTGATGCTGTGCACTGCTCTATCGCGCTTTACATTGATAATTTTAATAGTGTTTATGTATCCAGGACAGAAAGTATCAGAAACTCAATACGAAACTCTTTTAACCCTTTAACGCATGATTCAAATAAAGCTCTCTTACAACAATTATCTGCTCTATATTACTTAACAATCAACTGAGTTAACATCAGCACTAATAGATAAAGTGAAATAAAACATTGAAAGAAATTGTTATCAGACTGTCAATTGTGAAGATAAAATCATCGATCTTAGCTCAAAGAAACTTTCTAATCGACAGTGTTTTTGACGTATTTTAGGATGTCTCGTATCAAAATAATTCGTAGTAATGAACTGATTAGTATCATGTAGTTTGATGTTTCTCTCTATACTTATCAACTGAATGACTTGATAATCATTTTCAGGAAACCGGCCAAGATTGGCTTTGATAATTGCTGAAACCCTCCATTTGTAGTTCATTCACCTAGTTGAAGTACTTGTAGCATTCAGGGGGTTATAAAACCAGGGAATTATGTGAATATAAAACCAAACCATTCCATACTCATCATTAGTTTCAATATACACCTAATAGCTTAGTCAATTATATTGCTAACATTATTATGTATGGTACGCAGTATTGCTCTTAAAGAATTTTATAGGACTATAGTAAGCGAAATTGCTCTTAACGTATTATTGCTCAAACCGCTTTATATAAACGTGACCTTGCTCTGTGTATCTAATGTATGTAAATCAATCAATCTGGCAGTCTCAGTTTAGAACCTTATTTACTGCATCAGCTGTTTCTCTAATAGAGGTCGATATCATATTGATAGTTATATATCCTACATTTTCTTTACCTTATTGAAATGTTGGAGATATCCAAAGGCATTTAGTGCTTTGGGCATTCTTTTTTTAATTTTAACGATTGGCCCTGTGTGCATACATGTTAAGACTAATAAGTTGAATTATGATCCATGCCAGATTAAGTCATTCAAGCTACTGCACTTGAAATATCAAAGAAGTGATAAAAGCACTGCTGGTATTTATTGCCAGATATTTACGATTGAATTGTTTATCTCGTATTCTTGGTCTGGAGACTAATCAATCGTGATTCCAACAATGTTTCCTATTATATAGTTGAATTAGATTGAAAGAACAAAGCATAGAACACTAAAAGTAAACTACGAACTAATACAAAATGAGAAGTCATTGTTAAGACGTATTAGACCAAAATACCCTACTTTTTCTTTCTTACTTTCTCAAATTGTTTGGGTTTTTTTTGTCTTCATCCCACTTCTCTTTCTTACTTTTTTGTGTTTTGCACAATAACGCAGCTTCTGGTGCCATTATCTAAGAGTTGAAAGATCTTAAACTGAAAGGTTAATTGCTATAACTTGTGTATCGTCATTGTTTTATATATATATATCAGGCACTCAATTTAAATCAAACTTCTATTCAAACTCTTCGTTTGAAATTTTTAATACCTTTGATAGAAATAGTTTTCTTATGTATTCCATTACCTTTAACAATTCTTCTTAAGGTATTGATCAAAATCAAAATTGTACCACTCACCATTTTAAAGGGAACAGATACACAATTACAGGTGGAACACCATTACACAAAAAACACAGGCAATTCGTTCACTGTGTAAAATGATAAATTGAAAGTGAAAGGGAAAAGCCCCGTATTAACACAATTGGTTAATTGACAAAACTTTGTAATACAATCCGGAGTTTGGCGATGTTTGGGTAAACAGGCAAATATCTGGAATATCAACCAGAATTAAGAATGAATTGGTTCAGATAATTGTACAACAGTTGAATAACCCATGAAATACCCAGATCATGTCCCAGGTCCTTTTTTAAGGCAATGGTTCGCCTTTTTCGGCGGTTGATTTGTATGTTGAATATACCTAGTCTTCATATCAGCTAGAGCTGCACGAACATCGCATAATCCCTTTAATATACTTCTATAACATTTCTATACATATATGTGTATTTTCTATATATGGCGAAGTATCAACAAAAAATGAGTCGTGATTTTAACATTCAAACGCGGATAATTCTGTACTCACATAGATTTGAAGGCTCAAATCTCAACGGTTTCTGAGACTAAGGTAAGAACACATGAATACATCCCTTTAAAGAGTTTTCTCATGTTATATATGTTCGGGTGCATAATCATTATTAACAATCTAAGAAATTGGTTTTTTAATCAGCTTTTATTTCGATTATTTTCAACTACATTGAACTACCTTGAACTATAGGAAACCAGTGCGCACTGAGTGTAAATGAGTCAAATTGGAAATAAATCTTAAAGGGACAGATGCGCCATATATGTAAATAGTCTTCAGAAGAAATGTACGAAAATCACACAATTCCTTTAAAAATACCCCAAACTAGGTTTTTTACTCACTATTTCTATATGTGTCCTTTCTATAGATCACAGAATAATTAAATCACGATTCCGTTTACACGCTATCACGCAATTTGATTGGATAACAGCGGTCAAGTGAATTCGGTTTATATCTGTGTAAACGCGGATTTATACAGTGTACACAGTGTTTTTTTCTGTTTATACATCAATACCTGAAAAAATGTTCAGGTCATTCCTTGTGTATCTTATCTTGACGAGTCTTCATTTTAACATTCAAACGCAGGTAACACATGGATTTGAAGGCTCAAATTCAACTGTGTGCTGTGAACAATATTACTGATTAGCTCAGCTAAACATTCCTGTTTCTGAGATTAAAGTGTGATTTGTCAAAAACAATGGAGCACCATGTAGAGTATGAAAGGACACAAGACAGGAGGTCTGTAGATTAGAACGAACGATCAGCTGTTTCCAGTTAACATATCACTCCTGTTTAATGTTGGGAGATTCTGAGGATGTAATTAAATTCCAACTGATTAAAATATGGTGTCTTATTGTGTCTCTCTGTTAGATACTTGGCAAAGTTGACAAAAGAGTAGAGATTTTCTCCGATTTCTTGAAATGACTTAACCTTAATTTGTAAACCTAAAGCAAAGATTAGTTTATTTGATTCCATATTTTGCCAGATTTCTGATCGAAATGAATACTTCAAAGGGTACAAATCCTTTTGTTTCAAACCTCAGCACATGTAAGGAACAAGAGACGGATATTGTCATCGCAGTGTTCAATCAAATCTGTCCGGATGAAGATGCCAAAGCGCCTACTGTCAACATCTGCAATCTTTGAATTCGTCCGTCTTAATCTGCCCAAATGGTGCAGAAAGGTAGAACGTATCATTTGAATCGTTTATGTCCACGCTCTGTTGCAGCACACGAAGATTCTACTTTAGTCCATAATGATAAACCAGAGTTAGCCTTTTGCTGTCAAAGGCCATGGTTTGCCATGATTGATTTGGGTTCTGAATATATGTAAATAGACCATCAGGTTAACTACCTTCCGGAAATAATCCGTCGTCGAGGTGGCTAATATAAACTTAATGACTGGCGAAATTAAGATTATTGACAAGAATTAACTTGAGACGATCACCAGACCTTGCATATATTTAATGGTTAATGAAATTGTTTTGCTTGTACGGATTTGTATTACACAGATTTATATTATTCTCTTTGATATTCTACTTCTTTATCTTGCCAGACGAGTCAGAATTAGAATTATTCATCCACTTGTTATTGTAAAGTTATACACTGAGACTACATAAAGAGACACTGAAATTGGGACGTCTATCTCGTTATTTCTAATAGAAAGCAAGCATGTCTAAAAAGTCTAAGTAGATTAATTAACATCGAAAACGGTACCAAATAATATTGTTATCAATGAAATTCAGTTTCAGGCACTTTTTTTCTGTCTTGTTTGAGTTACAGATGGGTTTCCTTATATAATATATTAGCATTTTCATTTTCATCTTTAAGGAAGACTGAAAACAACGTGTAACTATTTACCACGTCTCCGTGGAGGTATATCTCTCGCTCAAGGCCTGTAGAAAAGTGCTCCGCGAGTTATTGTAAGAAATCTTTAGATACTTTGAGTATAAATAATTGATATATAGCACATCGTCCTAACTAATATAATGTCTGAAAATTTGATATTCTGCGTTAGCGTCAATGAATCTTAAATAAGCCAATATGAACAATGTGATTACTGTGGATAATGCAAGTTATATTGTTTACCAACCGAAGATCAAAGGCAATCAATAATCAGTGTCTACAACATTTTGCTCATGAGAATCAAATTGTATCAACCTTTCAAGGTTTTCGTGAAACGTTTAGCTGTCGAGGCTCTAGTAAAACTGGAATTAATGAGTTGAAGATTTAATTAATTGTGTTAATAGTTTTTTTCATTTAGATCTTCTTTACCATCAGCTCTGATAATAGACGTGCAATACGAACCTAATTACAGTGGACATTATAGACAATTTCTCTACTATCTGTGAAATATGATGGACGACACCAGCAAACCGAATAATTGATTTTTCATGTGAATTAGATTATCTACTTCAAGACCATATTAATGCTTATGAAAACATGGTCATAGGCGCACATCATCTTTCCTTTAAAATGATCATTCCTACCTGAAAAAATTAACGTGGGTAGTAATAGTATCATTTTGAAATTTGCTTTTTTAGATTGAAACTGTCATTCTCGACTAGCAGCTTGTTTTGAAGCTGATGTTTCAGTTCATTTAAAAAAAATCTATAAAATGCGTTTTACCGAGAAGGAAGGCCTAATCGGTACATTATGGTGCTTGATTTACCAACAATTGGACTGAATTCGTCTCTTTAAAGAGCTTCTTTCTGTTTTTACCTAGCAACAAGAAGGTTAATCCGATACGGTTTTTCTGACTGACTGCACACAGTAGACAAGTTGTCACTTGATGATATCCTATCTGTCATCCTTAGTAGATGAGTCCTGTCAATTTTGTCATAATGTCTCTGTGCGCTCTACTTATCAAAGACAGATGGTTTATATCACGTGTGGGTGTTATGGTCTTCCTGGTTGCCGTTTTTGATGAAACAAGGAAGTTTTGTGAGTTCAAGACTCAATTTCAACTCAAGTTGGTTTTACATAATATTGATACCGTTAAATTCCAATCATTAATTTTAATCCGAAAGTTTTCATGACACAATTCTAACTGATTCCAAAATATGACAGTATTCAAAATTTATCCTTGATCATCGTCCTTGAAACGGAGTTCATCGATACAATGCGGTAGCTCATATTATCGCCAATTTTCGACTCCCATTTGCTTATGTGACGTGGGTTCCAATTACCCTACAGATAAGAACAATTTGTAAAAGACAGATTTATCCAAAGACATTATGGCTGGCTAAACACATTAGTTAGACTTTAAATACTGTAAATTACCATAATCGGATATAAAATCACATTATACTCCATCATTTACAAGATATATGTTACCAATGCTATAAAATCTCCATCACATCGTCTCCAAGTCAGTGGCGGCGCCAGCCTCCCAAGACTTGGGGTACAAATAGAGGACAACTATCGAGATGGATTCAAAATTCATAGTCGCAAACCTCTCGTGGAGCGTCTGAGAGAGTTCTTTTGGAAAACTTTAATTTATTTGGTGCGTTTTGGTACATATTTTTGTGCAAAAACGTATTCAAAATGTCAAAAATATAGTGGTAGTATAATTAGGGGTGCACACCATTTTTCTATTTGCCCCCATCCCTACCAAGTTGTCCCACTGGTGGCGCCATTGCTCTTAGCACCTTATTAAAATAACTCATACATGCAATCCATTAAAACTACTTCCTTCAACAATCACCTATTGCAGTGATCCTGTAAAAATAACCAATAAAAGCAACTTATTAAATAAAATCCATTATAACTATTCCATTGTATTTATTACACGTTAATGCGAGATGATGAATCAAAATGATTACAATGAATGCTTTTCAGAGGACAGGTAACGAAATTATTGGCACAGTCGACTCAGAATCATCTGCTGATTGTTCTCTTTCAACCAATCCCCAAAAAGCTTCTCGGTCACTTCTCATTTTTTTTCATGCGTTTTCATTCCTCACACGTGTTTAATATTTCTCAAGGTTGGAGACAGTTTGACATAACTGAAAAAACAATGCGAAAATGGTTGAATACCATTCTTCTCATTGCTGAAAACTATAGTAGGTATAATATATTGAGTTAAATTGAAGAAAGCCTTACGACAACGGTTGATGACCATTCAATTACTTCAGTCAATTTACGCATAGAATACTATGACAGACATATCGAAATGACTTCGGAAAGATGATGTTACCAGACTTTGTATGGTTTTGGCCTATTACCTGAATTACTATCCGAGAGTACAATACACCCAATCATTCATAAGCTTAAGAAACAACAGTTTTATGGATATAAAGTATTAAAATAGTTCGTTTCTAATGTGCTGTGATAGTTTTAAAGATGGATTTCCTTATTTTTTAGTCTCAGATTAAGAAAACAATTTGATTAATTGGTATTTCGAATGAATTATCATGTATTCTTAATCATATCATTATGTTCTTATAATTATGAGTTGTAACCAATCATAAATGTTCATGAATGTACAGTCTGGATAAACAACAAAGACTTTTTGACCTTTCTTGATCGGTCACTTATTGGAATTCTGCTGGTAATTCTCTTCTAATTTAGCTAATTTTATTAATTAATTATGGACATGTGAGACTAACTTGTATTTTTCCAAGTCATTAGAACACCTTTTCGTTCTATTCATATAAGTATTAGCATTTTCATTTTCATAAATTGAAATAAGGGAACCCATTTTTAAATGTCTTAAAAGGATTGAACCCATATAACCTATTGGGTTTTTCAAGGAGACAAAATAACTATCTAGTTTTGCTACATACAAAGACCGGACCACATCTTCTTAAAACTTCTTAAAACCGACAAATTATTGTTTACGAAAATTATATTTCCTTCGCAATAGCTGACATGCCATTCATTTTGTAAATTTTCGAACAGACGAAAAACGTGAACCAATTACTTGTTGATACCAATGTTTACTGTGTATAAAATGTTTCCTTTGTTTAAACTATACAAGTGTTTCGTAGAACATGATCATAAATATAATACAAAACGGTTTCCAAAACAAGTCAAATCATTTTCAAATCCATCCATAATCCATAATCACAGCCTTGTCATTTTATCGAACAACTCGTGATCTTAAAAAATAACCCTTTCTGAAATGCATTTTCTTGACACGATTCATATTTTTTCATATTGATTTATGAAGGCACATGATTTTAATAAGAGTGGTAATATTCTAGAATATTTTTTCTCCACTGAGATTAATCTGTTTCTGAAACATTCCATTATTCGACAGTGCATTTTCCCGAGTAATTAATTCTCAATATTGGAGAGTATAATTATTTTTGAGAAGGGTTTGTTGAACCGGGGTGAGACCGCACTACCGACTGAATAAGGCAATTTGCAAATAGCGGATACTAATGTTTTCATTTTACTTGATCGACGGGGTTTTAAGGTGAGGATAATCGAGTTACGGTGTCCGGTGCGGTGTACGGTGCAGTATAATCGATACAGTAGAACATAGTACAAGCGAATCATGTCCTTATCCGTACCTCGTGTGTTAATTTCTTCCTTTTTCTTTTGTGCACCTTATACCGCACTGCACCGGACATCATACCTCGTCTATTTGTGGCTTTATACATATGGAATGAGTAGTTCTTCCTAGTAACCATATTCATGGAACAATTTCTGAGTTTCTGTGAATGCTTTTAAGCAGTAATCTCACTATCTTAGAGATGCTTTTTAATGACTATTTAAAACATGTTAAGATTTTTATATAAATTTTCTAAATCTTCCATATAAAAAAGCATTTTTTTTTACATTTACGCGACAAAATCAAATTAATTTTTACTTTAGTATTCACTGGTTATATTGATCCAAGCCAATAAAAAATGTTATTTTCTGTGTGACATTTAAATGTTTTATCTGAGTAAATTATATTAGATTACTGTAATTCTTCTGTCGTTCTGTAATATAAATCTCTGAAAATCTCTCATGTCAAAGTTCATCTTGTTAGGCTACAAAAACCACGTCCCACAAAGTTCCCCTTTACCATTTATTAAATTTTTAAAAAAGATATTTGAGACTGAATTCGTCCTTTAATCCACTTATGTTAACATAATATTTTTCTCTTCTGCATCATGACCTTATTCCATCCTTGATTTTGGCTAATGGTTAGGAATTATACTTTGACGTAATTCACTCCTACGCTTGTCCACTAATAAATTAACAAAAATTTGTAAACCGGACTTTAAAGGATTGGACAGCGCAATGTACGTTTGAGGTCGGCCACAAGATCCTTTGTTTACTTTTGATAAATATAGTATCATTTCTTATGTTTGGTCATATTTGTATGAGATCGTTTCTCGTTTGTAATGTGTTATAATGACGAATTGTGGGACAGCGAAACCCGATGTAGAGCTATATGATAACCTATTATAATGGAATTAAGTTAAGAAATTTGGTTTGTTTTTGAGTAAAACCAAATGAAGTTTATAAGACGTGGATTAATCTATCTACTGATATTAATGAAAAAAATCAAAATTAATTTTACAAAATTAAAAAAAAACACTTTTATATTGTAATTATATTAAGCACTTGGAGGTAGGATTATGTCACAATTTTGGTTTGAATTAAGCTCCTTTTTCTTGTTTTTCTAAACCTTATTTTTGTGATATTTTATCTCCTAGGAACTTACCTGACTGTTCTCATCAATGCCCGGTGGACATTAATTTACGATTGGAGGGAGCAATTCGATCATCAAAAGCATGAATCAAATCTTAAGAAACCATTAAGACAGTAATCAAATTAATTTTTCCGTGCCAAAGCCTCATTATTTACACTGAATACCTTTTTTTATTAAGACCAATCATAGCAATGAGCGTGATGTTTCAAATAATAGCCTTGACACTTAATACTATACAAGATTCTACAAGATGTTCATCTTAGTTCAACTTCATTAAATGAATTAAGTCTCACGATAAAAGCCAAGTTATGGAAGTTTTTCAGATGACGCCAAGTCCCTTTTTGAATGTAAGCTGAACAGATTTGAATAAACTACGTTCTATTTGTGCCATTGGTTTAAAGATCAGAAATCTATTTCTTGTTTTATAATTTAACAAGATAGCATGAATGACGTCAAATCATTTTCTATCTGCGACAGGATGTCATGACAGCAATGGTAATTATCACGAAGTCTCCATTGTCCCAATCATAAACAAACAATGGGGCGTAATATTAGAGATATCTTGATAGTCGGAAACATTTCCAAACAAGACTGTCTATTTCCATTCATATTTTACGAAATATAAATGTAGAGAATGTTAACTGGCTCGGAAGCTGACAGGTCTGTGTCAAACAGGTCTAGTGTTCTGTTTCGATTCAATTCTTAATAGTGAAACTTAAGTCAAGAGTTGAATGATATTGCTGTGATTACTGTAAATCGCAGATAAAATTGGTTATCTTGACCTGTTGTTCGATATGCCTTTTGGCAATCAAAGTGTGATGTTTTTCTTAGCAATTTTCTTAAATACGCAGATGATTTTAATCATCCTATATTTTTTTGAGGTTTAATTTCCCATCATTCTATAGGAATCTGTAAGTAATAAAACCTGGTAATGGAATTAATTGCTTTAACTTTAACAAGATGTAACTTTTACTGTTCACCATCTAAAAGTGCAATTTCAAGGGATATGATCTTTAGGTTCATGAATACCATTTTGACTTTCAGAGTGCAACAGACATTTTTAAACTGTTACCAATGTATTGAAAAATTATAATGTTATTCATTTCTCAGTAAGAAGCGAGTGCTTTAGTATTTCAAGTCATACAATTTATATAAACGTGTAAGAATTACTAATTGATACTACTTGATTTTTGTCGTATAAGAACAACCAGATGAACAAAAGTTGGACGTAAATAATAAGAAAACAGCATCACTTTAATATATTGTAGTTGTTATCAACATAAAAACATTCTTTTATGAGTATGAAACATCATTTCGACTCCATTTACGAGACAAATTAAGATAATTCCAGAAAGGCATGTAGAATCAGCTGTAAAAAAACTAATGAGGAAGAAAATCGAAATGCCATTGAGCGGTCAACAATCTGATAAATTACTCTTTCTTATTTCGTTAGATTAACAGGCACGTGCAGAATTGCAGAATTCTCAAATGGTTTTCATAAATCATTTTATTAATTTGAAACATCGTTAAGAAAAAACACGATTATTTTATATTTTTTGTGGACTATCAATCTCGTAAACAAGTTGTTTCTTCTAAAGAAGATTTCCACGCGGATTGAGAAACAAAACGGAAAGCAATCAACTGATTAAAGCGTTAACAACCCTGTCTGCACTTGCATTTGTTTTTTTACGCTTCGTTGATAGTAGTGCAGTATATGATCCGTATCGGCACCAACCAACAAACCGGAAGTGGTGAGAAAATGAGCATTACGAATAGTATGGATTATTAAAACGAAACAAACAATTGTGTGGAGCATTTGTTTGTCCGATTGGTTCGGCACGTCAGTTGGTAATTTACACACAGGGACAACATGGTTTGAAATATATTGTTAGAAATAAACTCTGTATGTGCTTACTCTGTGAACATTAAAATAAGACATATGAAGGCAATAAAGTTTAAGAAGCGAAATTTAGCAAAATTCGATAATGCAACAGGATTTGAATATAGCTGTTGGGAGTCGACTTCTCGTGGTTGTACACTTTAAACGAACAGATTTTACACCAAGGAGCCCATGGACCATTTTTGTATAGAAGTGCTGGCTGTATATCATTCAACAACATCGTTTTATACTAGAAAGTCGTTGGAAAAAGTGTGCGTATTGTTTTGAACGGTATAGTCCGTTTCAACACCTCTCACCCCGGATTGTGAACATTTGTGATCTCATAGCGACTAGAAAATGGGTCCACTGTAAACGTGCAGAAAATATTAGATAAGTTTTCTGTCTCACGGGGCTGTGACCAATTGCAGTCTTACGGCGACTTGAAACCTTAAACATTACAAACTTAAAAGACGGTCGAGTTATGCCTCCATATTGTGTTTTAAAGTGTTTGAGTCTTTGACACGCGTGTCTTATTCTATTCCGCTCAAGGAGATGTTACAACACTTGTCTGACCAAATGAAGTTCTGAACGTTTCTCGAAAGCTTGGCGTTTGTTTTGAACATGTCCAAAATAAAGTCTCTAAATAATATACAAGGGAACAATACTAAGAATGTCATTAGGACTCCAATGGATACGCAGTGTCTTTGCTGCGCGTGTACTGTTTTCTTGTTCTTGGTATTTTCAACGCGTTCTTTATCAAATCGCAGAACCCTGGCTTATGTCCAAAACACTAAACAGTGAATTAAGTCTGGAAAACTAAGATCAAATTCCAGTTGATATTCCTTCAGAAGTCATGTCAATTCGCTTCGAACAATTATTGAAGGTCTCAAAGTATACATTATTTCTGATGTTATAAATAAACAGAGAATAGATCAAAGAAGTCTCTCTGAGCTATTTAAAAGCGAATATTAATCTCTAATAAAGATAGAGTGTTTTTATCGAAGTAAATCTCTCTGAGGAGCTTACCAGACATTTTACTGTTGATTTGACATATGTAAAGTTCTATCAAGGGAACTATTAAGACCATACATCAAGAGGCACCAAGATGATTGGAGAATATCGTTAAAGGGGAATTATGCAAAATTACCATTATCAAAAAACGTCGTAAATTATACCTAACATTTAAACAAAATACATATTATCTATAATAACATGAGTATATCTACTTGATAAAATGAAATGATATATTATATTGTTATTATATCGCCTTGAATGATAGTTGATTAAGCTTCCTTTATATACTTCTGTTACTGTATTGTTTGAATTCATTATATTCCTGATAACGGAGTGCGAATCACCTTGAATCGTCGGAAGTAATAAATATTCTAGAAGTATCCATCCATAAAATTGTTTTATTTATCTATTAACTGGTGCTTCTACTATGCCAATTTATTAATAAAAACAGTTTGTTCCAAGCGAGATCATGATGACAATTGATTTCGCCTGTATTTCATCTTTTCACAAAGTCAGGCTATTAAAAACTGTGTTTAATACCTTGACTCCAATATCCGCCTTTCTTGTATTACTGAAGTTTGTTTATGCAGAAATTTCATTTGGTTGTACGCTACTAATTACAGCCAATCCTAGCCCTCGATTGTTATTGGCTGTTGTAGTCAAGGTATAAGACGAAGTAATAGCTTAATATCATGACATTCATTTCTCTTCATTGTTATATCATTCTAGACGTCGGGTTTCCTAATTGGGTTGTTCGTAGCCTACAGTGCAACCATTAGTCTGTTGTAATAATATATGGATGATTCACTTATTTTCTCGAGGTTTTTAACTCTCTTCACAGTAACTCATCCACTATAAATCTCCAAAGAGTGCCATTGAATTCTCACATTAGAGCAGTAATGAGCTATTTACCTTTTTAAATAACATTAACCTTTATAAATCTTCCAATATTTTGCTAGGAAATGTCAATCTAATGTATAATAGAGCTTGATACAGCAGACTTAAACTTGTGAAAAAAGAAACGGTGAAAGACAACCGTACAGTATCTTTAAAGGGTTTACGTGCATCAAAACCTTTAATAGCTTCTGTTTGTATCATTCCAATTTTTCTCAAGATGTCAGTGCATGGTTTTTGTATTTATAAAATTTATAAAACGTTTATATACGGCAAACTATGCCATTAACATCTAATATAGGGACATTGCGACAGCATAACATGAACGTAATTGAGTTGAATTGCAAGACCAACAGACGTCTGATTAAAAATTGTAACGGTGAAAATTGATGCTATAATCACCCCTTTCAGTAGATAAACAAGATATTGATTTGTTCAAGATATTTAAAAAACATATTATTACATTATATTGATTACAGATATTGTTGTTTCAATTTCAAATATCTCTAATAGTACATGTATCATAATATAATCTGCACATATTAATACTTCCTGATGTGCAATATTTGTACTTCCGGTTACAGTTCGGTCAGGTTGAACTTCAGAAAATATTGATAATAGATCAACCATAAGGTGATAGTTCTTTTCTAAAGCTGATAATTTGCAATATTTTTTTACTTTTAAATCAATTGTTTCCGTTCTCTTTTCAGGCACAAAAACCTTCAAACATCAGCGAATATGTACGTAGCTAATCTTGCTAGTGCCGACTTGATAATGTGCCTATTCAACTTCCCCATTTTAATATGGGCTAGTTTAAAAGGGCAGTGGCAATTAGGAAATATAGGTAAGTCTAGTTTTTAATGCTATATGTTGACTGCTTCGTGGGACTTAGAATCAAGAGTCGTTTTGCCCTAACTTTTCCGAAAATTGTTAGCTATTTGTCATCAAATCTTATGACTATATTTAGCATGTTTGTTTGGTAAAGCCATTTCTCTATATCCAATCATCATGTACCCAACTAAAGAAAAAATTGCATTTTTAAAATATTCTATTGTTTAACATGGAATATATCATTTGCAGAGATCAATCCAAATGGAATCAGTTCAGTAGCTGTAATATGATATTTGATCCAACCCTCACCAATGATAAAAACGGCAAACATTTCGACCGCCCTTCATCAATAATAACTATCGATAACAGACATAGGAATATCCATTGGCAATACCTTATTACAACTATTAGAAGTTAAACTACGCTTATAGTATCTTTGTCGACATCGTCAATGATGGGACTCTAAAGTCAGCTTATTTCTTGCTTGTCCAATCAGAGACCAATTATAACGTCTTCATAATTCATAATTAGCTGCTATGAAGAATGAATGAAAGCTCGAAAGCTTGAATCTTTCCTTTAGTTTCAATCACCCCTGTACATGATGGTTACACTGAACACTCATATAATAAAAACTCTTTACTTTACATTGGGTTGTCGCGGACAAATGATTAACACAATTCTACCGTCTCTAAAACTAATCTAAAGATAATGAATTGGATCTTCTTGATAATAGAAAATAAACAATTCATAACATCGGTCGTATGTATGCTATATACTCTAAAACATGTTAGTAGAAATATTACTGGGGGGTAAATTCCATTAAAATTGCGTAATTTAATGAACATGTATACCTTAAAAAATATGAACTGAAAATAATCGATAAGCAGGAAACTGATTTGAAAGATTTGAAAGAATGAGTTTAATTTTACCATCCGATATAGAATTTTAAGTCTCTTGGAAGTCTATTTCAGCCAGGTGGGCAAAATGCACCCCCAATCCCCCCGAAAACAATGGCCAATCTATATTGTCACTGCAACTAAACGCCAAATTGTCCCTTAGTGTATATTACTTGAATGGGTACGGAAAGATTTGTCGATTAAAATGGTCATACTTATACTGATATATCGCCACTGGGCATGTCTTGTAACTTCTGGAGCTGATAATGAGGTAGCGGAAATTACGACAGCATAATTATTATAGTCTGAAATTATAATTGTATAAAAGTAAAACCCAAAATACTCCAGACATTCTTGAATTATATACAATTGTCACCCACTCAATCTGCTTGCCTTTCAGTGCGGACTAAACACGACATCAAATTCTTGGGGAGAAGGTTCGCAGGTCCCTATAATTCAGTGGATTAATCGCCATATTAGATTGTTTTTGACCTAAATCCTACTCTTTAAAGTACCTTTACGTTAAATGTTTAAGTGAAGATAGGTTATCGACAATGTCTGTTAAAAATAGGACTGAAATTTCCCTGTGGACAAACTTTGTTATTTTAGATCTAACCAGATAATTTATCATAATTAAATTTCTGTTTGACAAAAAATTGAAACAAAAATTATATTATAGAGTTGTTCACTTTATGCCTTCGGTTTCACAACAATACTGTTAATTCCACGATTATTCAAAAGCTCTTTCACTGCCGCTATATTTCACCATCCCCCAGTCCCCACCCAATTTTCTGTTTTACAATTACTTCCCTTGCAATTTTCTTGTTTTACAATTATCACACTTATCAATTTCTGTTCCATTATTACCTCCCTTGCTATTTCCTGTTTCACCATTACCTCCCGTGCCATTTTTTATTTTATAATTACATTCTTTTTAATTTTCTGTTTTACACTAACCTCCCTTGCCAATTTCAGTTTAACACTACTCCCTTACCATTTTCTGTTTCTAAATTACCTCTTTTATCATTTTCCGTTCCATTTTTACCTCCCTTGCCATTTTCTGTTTCAGAAATACCTCCGTTACCATTTTCTGTTTTACTATTACCTCCCTTAGAATTTTCTGTTTTACAATAACCCGCTTTACTATTTCAAGACATCTTCGATTACACCTTTTTGCCAAAATACATTAGTTAGCATTTCCTTTTTAATAATCACCTCTGTTACTCTGTTAATCCGTATTTATAATTTTCTTTAGTTTGTCGATTTCATATTTTTGTATTCCATATTTTGTCAGTATGTTATGTACTATCTCTACCCGACTTGTTTTTTTTTCACATTTCAATTGAGCATTCCTCCCCCTTTAATCATTTTTTTAAAGATAGGTTTCCCTGTTTTTTAGAGTCAAATTAAGCAAACTATTAATTGGTGATTATCTCTATGAATTATCATGTATTCTTAATCATATATGATCTTATTGCGTATAATAAAGAGATTCTAAAAAAGCATAAAAGTCCATGTATGTACAGTCTAGATAAACAAAAAAAGACTTTTTGACCTTTCTTGATAGGTCACTCACTCGAATTCTGCTGGCAATTCTCTTCTTATTTAGCTAATTATGGAATTATGTGAAACTGGTATTTTTGCAAGTCTTTAAATCATCTCTTTTTTCTATTCATATAAGTATTAGCACTTTCATTTTCATAAATGAAAATAAAGGAACCCATCTTTCAGCATTGTACGAATCCCAATCAATAGTTTTCTACAAAATAGGTCATATTCAATTACCAATTATCAGAAAATGAGTTCATAACGTGGTTTCCTTAATTGGTAAATAAAGGAAACATTTCTTGTGTAACGCCACATTTATCTTTTTAACCAATAACATTGTGAACTATTTCTAGTATTTCTGTGATTAAATATAGCTTGTTATCATCTAAATATATCTATATCCGATCAAAACCGTTATCATTTTCTAAAATAGACAATTTTAATACTGGTATTAGACAGACACGTGTTTCACCACGTGTTTGACACGAAACGATGGTTAGTGAATGAATCTATGAAAAAAATCAATCAATGATTCTAGTTATCAATGAGTTGTGAATTATCTGTCAACTCAAGTTCTATCGGAAACGTATGAGCTGTTAACTGCACGTTATAGATCTCTTAGAACATGGAAACCATTATTATGGGATGGTATGTCAATATGCAAGTACGGCCAACATTGTCAAACCTTTTTAAATAACACGAGTCCACGGGCTTCCCTTCCCACAAAATCAAATACAACTCTTTAACGCGATCAAAATAGAGGTATTGTTGAAATTATTATACAAGGAAAATATTTCCGATATCTCGTTAAGGGAAAAAAATTGTCAATTGGAGACAATTGTGGGTTGGTTCAAATAAAAAAAACCTCTTGAATTGTAGCCATTGCCTCGATTTACACTCATTCTTGACACAGACTGTGTCCAGTCCATTATCTCTGCAAATTCGACTGCATATTTTCATATGTGTGAATATCTTGCTATCTTTTTTACGCCCATGAATGTCAATAAGGGGTTGGAAGATATCGAGCTGTATCTACTACACGAGTAGCACGTAGATCCGCCGTTACGTAAGGATGTCCAGTTGCGTTGAATCATTGAATTCCCTCATACAGACAGCTTTTCATTTTTTTAAATATTATTAACGTTCGTGGAATCTGCTTCAAAAATAATGGCAGTAAATACTTTAATAATTACAGATGTGAAAATATCCTTTGACTCTATAGAATTTAATCCTATCAAGATATCTTGTAAAGATTGAAATTATAGTGGACATTATCATTTCTTTTAACATTCCGTTTACGTAAATCCTTGACGCTTATAGCATCAACGTTAAACATAGAAATAGGCTAATAAGTTAGACAATGAGTGCATGGATCGATTGTTTTTCAATATTAATGTCAAGCATTGCAATCATACATCGAAAATGTGTGACTGAAGAATAAATATGGTGGATAAATATTTTCTTTACCAGATGATAAATTGAATCCTAGCTACCAAATCACTATTCAGAATATTCAAAATCGACTTCCTGTCTCTCTACAATTAAAATTATATTACCGATGCCGAAGTTCCAGGAACGTTGTAATTAATAAATATCCTTGAAGTTTCTATCCATAAGATTGTTTAATGTGGCTTATAGGGTTATAGTGGTAATATATTTGTGTTAACAAAATATTTTTGTCTGTTTTCAGGATGCCAGATTTATGGAGTCATCGGGGCCTTAACTGGATTCATGTCCATCAACACCCTAACAGCTATGGCAGTGGATCGATACCAAGTTATCAATACGAACAATTCCTTCATGCAGAAAACGTCAAAAGGGCGCCATGCCTTTATCATTTGTGGCATTTGGGTTTATTCAGTGTCGTGGGCTCTAGTGCCAGTGGCCGGTTGGGGGCGCTATGTATTAAATGGCGGACGGACTTCCTGTTGTTTTGATTATTTGACGCGGGATTCGATTAACCTCGCTTTCATCGTTTGTTTGTTTATATTTTGTTTTACTATTCAGCTATTTGTCATTCTGTATTGTTACACAAGTATGTTGGTGTTCATTTGTCGACATGAACGTGCATTTTTAAGCAGTGACCTTATTTTAAAAACCGATAAAGCAACGAGAAAGAAAATCAAGTTAGAACTTAAAGTTGCACGGCTGGTCTTTATCATTGTGAGCGCCTTCTGTCTATCGTGGATGCCTTTTGCTGTTGTAACATTAATCGGTGCATTCGGTGATTCTTCCTACATAACGCCGACTGTGTCTATCGTCCCAGGGCTACTGGCCAAAATTTCTACTGCCATTAATCCAATGTTGTACGCTATCAGTCATCCAAAGTTCCAAAGTAAATTACGGGCCTCGTGTCCGAAGTGTCCAGTAAATAGGTTGTTCAAAGCGGGAAAAGCGGGTGATTTGACGAACATGTACCATGCTTCAATGGGTAATCCCAGCGGACAAATGCTGGCGTCGTTAAAATCGTGAGGCAACACAACAAAGTATGGGACCAATTGTAATGTTCATTCCAGAGTGAAACTAGTCGCGACACCAGTAAAACTTTTATTATGTTTTATTGTGTATTCAGGGATATTGTAGACATTGTTATATTGTTACGTCAAGAAGACATAAACTTATTGAAAGTCAATTCACCATTTTATAAAAACCAAGACTGAAACTTGTCGACCCTAAACTTCCCTATATAGATAATTCCATTTGTTCACTTGGTAATCAGTATGAAATCTCCACAATGCAATTACGACAACCCGAATTCGACACACATGATGCAGGATCAACTTACACAATCTGACATTAAACATTTTATCCTACATGTACGTGTGTTTGTATGTACAAACGTTACACTTCTGTTTCATTCTGGATATCATGTTTTCTTTTGAATCGTTTCTTCGAACGTTTGTAAAAAATGAGAACGAATATTGAATTGAACTCCAGATTCTTTTGAATAGAAACATGTTTTTCTCGACTCTGTGCTGGCCGATACTAACTGTGTTTCCATTCCATTAAACTCAGTTTAAACACAATGTGGCAATAAAGCTGGCTTTAAACTAGTTTAGAACCAGATTGTCTCTACAATTCTCAATGGAAACGTGGTTTATGTCTACAATTAATAGCCGAATGGGCAAGATAAGAGTCGGCACGTTTCGGATTACATATAACATCAGACTTCATTTAATCATAGATTATTCCAATAAATAAATGGTAACTCATGTGATCATGCATTTGTTACACTGGCAGAATTTGTAATTTGTTTTATCTCCATTGAAATTGATTCATTTCATTTTAATCAAAAGCATAGACAGGTTGATTCTTTTGATAAATTACATGGCGTGTGCGAACTGGTTCAATAATGGAAACAGCTAAGATTGAATTAGTTGACGAGTCATTGAAATTTGTGGGGTGATTTCCACAGTAACCAGTGTTACAAGACTGATATAATTGACCGTGCAATACAGTTAGAGTCATCCCCACGATAGCTTGCACTTGGTTCGTTGATCTGAACAATGTGACTGAACTAGTTGACGGGGCGACAACTCAGGTGGAGAGTCACTACCATAATAATCTGGAGCAATTGTGACAGAAAACCTTAAAGGCGCCCCAAAACATATCGAGTCATTACAGCTTGCACTGGGATTGCTTATCTGTTACAAATGTGACTGATTTAGTTGACGGGGCAACAAAACAGATGGAGTCATTCCCACTATAGTTTGTATTGGGTTTGTTTATTCGTTACTACTGTGACTGAACTAGTTGACGAGGCGACAAGAATGGTGGACTGATTCGGTCAGTAGCTGTTGTGGGAATTGTTGATGTATTTAAACTGTGACTAAATTAGGTTGTGGAAGGATATTAGCGTGATCCTAATTATGGTTTTAAGCTAATTATAGTCTGGTCACACCTCTAAGTGCCCTCGATAGAAAACATGAGAATAAAAATAGAGTAAAATCTTGATAGGTTATGAAGAAATATGTTTTTAAAAAAATGAAATTGAACTCAAACTTGACTCAAATTAAATCAAAACCTTTATTGAACCAAAGAGTTTCTTCAAATTATAGCCTAAGCAAAGACAGGAGCTCTTCTCCTAGAGAGCACCTCAAAATACCTCAGCAGTCGGTAGCGATGTGGACTCACGTCTAATAGACGATTAGGTGTCCTGGGTTCAAATCTTTCTCAAGGTAAGAAAAAGTGCTTCTGAGAGTCGGTCCGGTGTCGGCTTTCTTATCCTGTCACTCACTGATGTAGAGTTGTTTTTTAATCAGATATATCATTGAAAACTCTGTTATGTTTGGTGTAATGTGTGATATAATGTTATGAAATTTAAAGTTTGTATTACACTTAATGTTAATATTAAAGACAACGATTTGTTATCAATTTCTCTTCTTTCTTTCGCTAATCTAACAAGACCGTGGTGCAAGTTACAATGAGGCAAATGGGTGTACGGTTTGATTTGAAATAGATAGTTAAAAAACACCCTTATCGAATGTGACCGTAATGACTACAACAATTGAGAACGATCCAAAAAGTACTCAAAAGCCAATAACACTGTCCTGATACAATTTCCTCGCCTTACTCCCTTAGCCTAATCAGAACCAGAGAAATAGACACAATACTCTGTTTATTCCTATACATAAAGAACCTCGTCTGACTAATTGTTAACCAGTTCATCAAAGTCAATTTCAGATGTAAATGCGACATAGGGTTTAGTCTCAATTAAGCAAATTCGGAAATGAGATTTAATTAGGTCCGTCTGAACATTTTGGTATTTAATTCAATTTCAATTCAATTTGTCTATTTGGTTACAACACTACCTGATTGTCATTCTATTGTCGTCTGAAGAGAACGCTGAATTTTCTTCTGTATAGTTCTTCCCTGAAAGAATGTTAGATCAATTAGCTGACAAAACTAAATGAACATATCCTTCATTTAAAAATGAAACCAAATGTCTTTGAATATTAATGATGTCATTCGGTATATGTTCTTATCTCCAAACCTACCTTTAACTCGGAAACGGAAGAAACCCTTCGTGATATTTACTATACTGCAATACTTTTCAGAATATTATACGGTTCAGGAAGCAGTTCAATGCACCTTTCCATTGTGAATGCAATATTACATGAGGTGGCATGTTTAAATATCGCAGAATAGAATTAAAATCATTTACTTGTTGACGCAAAAAACACATTTCTTTTCAAATACTGTACCAAAGATGAATAAAAGCAACAAACACATCCCTCCCTCATTTGCCCTGAAGATATGAAAAGAAAAATGAAGCGAAGTTCCATTTTACTTAGCGTTGAAATTTCTTCTCATGCGATAATAAATCCACATGTTAATTTTCGCTATTTTTGTGTTGAGATATGTTGTCAATGATGAGTGCGTGACGTACAAGACTATAGCCAGTCATCCACTGCTCAGAATTTATAAAGATGAGAGTGGTGTTAAGCATCTTGTTCATCACATTGTTTTAAAAACAGAATTTCAAATAATAATCTTTATCTTAACGCTTTGACATTCTCAAGAATTCAGAGAATATTGAAGCCTAATCGCCATAAATCAAACTATAGTGTTCCTAAAAAATTCTTCCACGTGTCAAGGGTTTAAAGTCTTTGAATGGCTGTGTCTATATGTCAAGGTTTTGTGTAGGCTTATTTTCATTTTAGTCAAGTTCGCGCAACTCATGGGTAAGCAGACAGATATTGCGCAACGATTTAAATTCAACCTTTAATTTTGGAAATTCAATACCGCCACAAAATATCGGCTAGCAACTGGAATTTTCCATAATGGAAGAAACTAGTGTTAGCTAGCAAAAGGGACATGTTCATGTAGCAACAGTACGATATTATTCATTGATAATATAAACTATCATGGCTAAAGGAACGTGACAAAGGGGTTTCTCTTGCATGATTTAGTCATATGAGCGTTGCTTGACGTCATTTGCTTGGTTAAAGGGCTAGACCGGTTTTTTGTTGTCTTAATTGAGAAATACATAATACTTCATGCCCCTTATCTTTCGTAGAAGTTTCAAGGTGAAAAATCCAAGCGTTAATACAAAAGTGTTTAGATATAGTTTCACACTTAATTAGCCTAATTCTTCAAGTTGAAAAAAAGCCTGTCTAGCCCTTTAATGTCGAGCAAATGGCGGTTGTAAGTTCAGGCGACTCATATAGGGAAACGAAAAAGATATTGCGATACGATCTTATTCAATAGATTCTATTAGGATATGATAGCCTTGTGTTACACTCGTGTCAATCTATATTACCTTGTTGGTTTTTATCACGAAATATTGGTGAGCTACTGGACTATCCACGATTACCAGATATCAGCGTTAGCTAGCAAAGGAATTCGTTCAGTCACATGCTTTAAGTAAAATCTTAACATTGACACTTTGACATTCTCAAAAGATTTAAAATTTCAAAGAACGATGACATATTTTCCCCTATAAGTCAAACTATGATGTTCCTTATTTGTTCATCCACGTGTCAAGGTTCTGTGTAGGCTTATTAAAGTTCACGTGACTCGAGGAGAAACAATAGAAATATTGCGGAACGAACCTAATTCAATAGATCAAATATATTGTTTGACATACATGGTGCCCTAGTTCTGATACTGTCAACCGTTATGGTTTTGCAAAGGATGCTTCGCGGTGATTAAAGGGACTGCCCTCGATTACCAGATACCGGCGTTGGCTAGCAGAGGGATTTCTCTGATTTGCTTGAATTAACCAGCCAATGATCAGAGGTTTTGACATTGCTGCTGGGAATGTATGTTGTTTCGCCCAAATTCATGTAGTTTAAATCCCATATACTGTCACTTTCTTACAGGTTGAAGAACTACACTTATACTGCGGATAAATCAGACTGTTAGTGCTTCAATGTATTTAACCCTTGTTCTTCTGTTTAAAGGGAAAAGCCCGATAATACTTATGATAATTATGTAACTTCTTCTTAATCAATTAGGAGATCGTTTATTCCAGAAACGTGCTTGTTTTTCTGCTGATATATGAAAACTTTTGTATAATTTAGATTTGTTTGTTTCGGAAACGAAATTCTTAGCTCCGTACGCGTGTACGCATCCATCTATTCTAGCTTTCTTTGAAACTTTTACGAATTAGGAAGTACCGGGAATTACATAGATAAATAATAGCGGAAAGATATTCGATCATAGCCTTCATATTACTGTCGTGGCTTATCTTTACCCCTGAAGGCATTTTCTTTTTAAATTTGATGTAATTATCAATGACAATCGACATTGTTTAAGAATATTGAAAACTTTTCATAAACCGCAAATGACTGTTGGTAAATATCTTTTTTGTCAATACTCTGACGCCATTCTTGCTATTTTAAGATCCGCACAGCATCCGTGAACGCAAAAATCAATTTTCTATCAGTCCGTGTGGTATGTGAAGACATTTGTGTTTAACTAGGTTGTTTTAAACTAAAAATAAATAACATTTTATGTTCCTCGCGTTATGATTACATACATTACATATAGTCTTAACTGACTTGATAAGTATATTTGGTAATCTATTGAAGTAAGGTAAGTGTCTGGTTAAGTAAATGTAGAGCACAATTATTTACAGCTGATAAATTAGAATAACGAGGAAAACCAGGGGAGCCCTCCTCAGGCAATTTTAGACACGCCCCTGGATTCGACAAAGGTCTGGTCGTCTGATTTTTGCATGTCATATCAATTTGTTAATGCTGCTTCTGAAGTGTGTGCTTGTCAAAGTTTCTGTCTAAATATACTTAAACCAATTACTTATTATAATGGTATTGATATATATTCGTATCTGATAGCTGTAAATAATTAGTCTGTTGCATGTTTCCTAGTTCCAAGGTCCGATTGTAAACTAGAGTCCGTACCGGCGAGAGGAATGCAATCGTAAACATCCTTGTAGCTTTTATTTTAATTGACCTTTACTGTAAAATCTAGTTCTTATGATAAAAGACAAACCACCAATATATTAAGAAGTTCGAAAATAAAACTAGTTGTCTGATTCTGCATGTCAAGTCATTTATAGCATGCTGTTTTCTGTCATTTCTGTCTTTCTGTCATTATTTCCACTTCCATTTGTCTAAAAATAATCACATCTAACGTCTGTTATTAACATTAACAACTCAAAGATGTAGTCACCCATTTTGTCTTCGGTTAAAATGGTAATGATCTCTGGAATTATTCGTATTTGCTTTTCAGCTAGGTGATAATGTGGCAAGATACAACCTATACAGCTATGCGCTTTAGAAGACGATGGCTTCGTTTGATCATGGAAACGTGCAATTTTCAGATAACCACAAGCAAATTGAAAACATCTCTTTAGGACTAAGTACTTTGAAATCAATAGTTCTTGCTTCGGACGTAGGCCCTTTTATGATTTATATTCTAGTTGCACTTTAACACTCGAGACTCGTCATCTTTATAAATACATTAATCAGAACAGGGTCTGGTTAAAAGGATAACAAGCAGTTTAACTGTAATTAGCAATACATTAAAATTAAGTGTGTCTACGACATTAACAAGTTAAATGTATAAGAATAAATTATTCTAATCGTGATTGTCCAAACAATGGCAGCAAAATTGATCGATCACTTACAATAGACAAGTTTTTAAAAGAATAATGACATGAGTTAATGAGAATTCTGAAACTTGAAGAATAAATTGTGTACTTTACGATATAATAATAATAATAATAATAATGATAATAATATTTAAATACATCTATATATATTATCAGAAAAACCAGTTTGCCATAGGCAAATCTTAGCGTGCATCCACCTGAATTACACATACCAAAATATACTAAATACCAAAATATACTACAGATAAAAACTTACACAATAATTTCGTACGAGACAATGTAGAAACAGTGACCTAAGAATAATTTTCATAATAATATATTGAAAGAATTAAGTGAACTTTGTAATAAAAGTGTGCCAGTCGTTCTTGATGATAAAAATTAGGGTAACACGAAAGAATCTGAATTGGTTTGGAAGCTACACCCACGCGTGCTCTGAAAACTTTTAGAACTGTTGACGTTGTCGATGGCTTTACGAAAGTACGTCTTGCAAATATTTAAAGTGCGCTAGACCTAAACTGTGGATTATGGCACAGAAGTAAACAAAATTTGTACAGATGTTTGTTCATCACGCTAGATGTAAACATATAGAATGTTTCACACAAATGATATTAATTAATCATATTAATCAAAATAAAGACTTGTGAAGATGATGCGTAATAAGTAGTTAGGCTGTAATTAAAATTAAGTGTGTCTGCGACATTTACAGGTTTAAAACATAGGAGGTTGTTTTTATGTCAAGGATCTCACACTATTATAAATATGATTGTCAAAACAATGGCACAATATTCGTTCGACCGTTTGCAATTCAACAAGAGTTCGGGATTATTGATTCAAACAACATATTTCTTATACCCCTTTCGCAATGCAATTTTATCCAGTTTTATTCGAATAACTTCCGGTTGCTTTCACACTGGCAATAAACTTATTCGGTTATGATCAGAAGTTATCCAGACAGAAAAATCTACCTCCAGAAGTGGATAAGAATATCACGTGAGGTATAAAATGGCGTCTCCTGTTAGCGAGAACTTTATAGTGGAAATACTTGAAAATCAGAAGAGAGTTAATTAAGTACACGAATATACATGGGAAGAGAGCACGGAAAACTATATTATTGTTATACTATTTTAATGATAAATATTTTATTTCAATTCCGTCATCTGTATGACGTGTTACTAAAAATATAAAGTTAACCTTTTTCGGCAAGGCGGAAGCGGCTAACCAGATTACAGTGCGAAAGCAAACCGAACTGAATAATGCCTCTTATTGGCTGTTGTCACTGGCGTACAATCCAATCAAATCGTTGCAGTCCGTGATACAAGAATAGTGAAGGTGGTTTTAACTGAGATACGGCATTCTGTTATTTACATATATTTTGACTTCGTTAAAAGATAAGGCGAAGTCAAATTCTTAAACACAAGGTTCTAATAACCTTTTTATTATTTTTCAATTAAAAAACCATTGGCATAAATGGTTATGCACAAAAACATTTCCATACAATGTGATCAAATTTAAAACATTTTTTTACTTATTTGCCTACATATTAAAGTGTTTTTAAGTAGAACATAACGTGCGTTAATGGAGATTCTGGCTCTCAGAGAAGAAAATTGTACTTTAAAACATTATTAGAATAATTATCATGAAAATAAATTGAAATGAAATTTTGTTATAGCGGTAAATAGGTATTATTATACAGAAAGTATTTATTATTCATCATTATTGGTTTATAATGATATATCATACAGCGATTTCACAACCAGATTTGAAACAATTTCATCTGATACAATATTCCGAAAAAATGATAATTATGATATGAGAGAAATAAATAGAATTTAACTTCAATGCTGCAAAAGGTATCTTCAAATAATTCTAAAACTTAAAGGGATTGTAACGAAGTTTTCTAAAAAAAAATTGTGTATCGGGGACACTGATAGCATCAATTTGCACTAAAACTAAGGGTTTAATGACGTCACTAATCACAAAATACGATTTATCACGTAGTGATTTCTCGATTAGTGACGTCATAAAACGCTTAGTTTTAGTTTGCCGGAATCAGAGACGTCTGATTGAAAATTGGAATGATGCTATCAGTGTCCCCGATACAAGTACAAAATCGAAAACAACTTCACAACCCCTTTATGCACAAGGGTATGTGGCTGTACTTAACATTATATCATAGAGAAAAATCTAAATTAAACATGTTATAAATGCTGTATTGAAGAAAAATATTGAATTTCTTTAGTCGCCTTGAGTACAAATACAGTTTAATAACCTACATATAGCTTGTATTAATCAGATTGTGTTCTCTGGTGATCTTTAGATGAGTTTCTGTCTGGTAGAAAATAGATAAAAACCACAGGTGGCAATGATTCTACAAATTGGTCTGTTGGACAGACAGATGACAGAAACCAGGTGGTTTAATAATATATATGATCACAAATTCTGACATCTGTGTTCAGTGAATTTTGTAATTTGTAACATAGTGAACATTTTTGTTCTTTTTAGTCTTGCACAATCGTGTCTACCATTTAAACAGGGGATATGAGAGGTTTAATACAGTGATAGTCAATAAATTGTGGCACCCGGAGTTAAAACTAGAAAAACCACAAACAAAAAAACGAAGAAAATCACTTTAAAAGCATATCATAGTGCTGCCCTCGCGATTTTTATGGTCATGATATATTGAATTTTGAGATTTCTGGAAAAGACGGAATTTCGTAATTTTATATTTGTAACCGTTTGATGATGTTGTTTTAAGTCCTTTCTTGTCGCGTTTCTTAAAGGTTTGCTCCCCCTCAAAATTAGCTTAAAATGTTAACTCTCAAGCGTGACCAATAATATTTGAAGCGTTTTTGAATAATTGCTTGTGGTTGGAATTCTGCTATAATAATAATAATAATAATAATAATAATGTTTATTCGGTAATCAGGCCATATGACCAAGAGATACAAATATATATATAATATACATGTACATGTAAATAAAATCTTGAATAAATATAAACGGAATAAAAAAGATTTAATCTTAACAGTGTTATATTTCTTTTAACATGTTGATGCAGGTTATCCGACAAGTAGGATTCTTGATTTAAGTTTAATTTAAACAAACAATACTCCTTAAGGCTCTCGCTTTTATGAATCTGTTCGGACCATTTCTGAACGTTGATATCAATGAGGCGTAATTTGATAGTGTTAAGAAAATGTGCAGAATTGCCAACTTCCTGAAAATGCCAAGCATATCCATGGCCAATGGATAATAATCTAACTTTGGTGACCCAGGTTACCCTACCTACAGAATCGAGCCTCTTTAACATACAATACACTTGACTTGGTAATCTAGTATAATCTAACCTTATGAGTCGTATCCAATATTTGATGACTTTTAGCATATAACATACGGCCAGTTCTTAACGACCCCACTCTCCAGTTGCACCAGCTGAGGAACCGCTCTTGTGAATTTGAAGGGAACGTTTGCAAAACTGTGACTGAACAACTTCTATGTCTTTTCTATATTCATATCCCCATATTTCTGCACCGTATAATAAAATTCTGCTATATATGTAGTTATGACACCAGATAAGTCCATTGATAAATATCTTCTCTTAAAGGCTATTATTGTTCATTCTAAGACGTGTAAAGCTTATACCGGATAAATTTCGTCTGTTTTACTTTGATAAATTTTGATCTGCCCAAGAGTCACAAATTGATTCTAAATTATACCTAAAATAGCCTGTGTACTATTAGTTAAATTTTAACATTAACAGCAGTGGAATGTTTTAATGAATGCATATTTAGGTTTGACATTTGGCATATGGTGATGAATTTTCTCATTTTTGTTCTGAACATTTTTTCAAGGACTTGTTAATCAATCAGTTGAAATAGAAAAAAAGATAGTTTTCCAGGCAAGGTAATATACGCCCACTGGAAGCTTTGAATTTAGATAAGAATATTAATACATTTGATGTGGACGTATAAAATAAAAACATTTTTCATCTGGTCTTCTCCATCTTATTATAGTTTATTAATCAAAAGAACAAAAATCGTTTGATAGATTTTAAATCAAAGTACTTATCATTAGATTTTGTCCTCATTCTGTGACACGTCTAATATGATTTATATCTCTTATTTCATTTGTGGGCGTTTTGTCTGATATCATGAGAAACGCAGATCAGTTTAAGACCCACGTAAAGTTTGAACACATGCGTGGCGTTATTTTATGCTGAATCTGTTTATCGAATCTGTCTGAAAAGACGAATTTCAATATAATAAAAACTTTCCACCAAAACAAGATAAATAATGCAAATATCAATGAAGTAGCTTTATTGACTCCATACATTGCAAAACCAACATGGGATTTCGGTATTTTGACAATGATGTTCAGGCCTAGTAAATAAAACTGGCCAACTGAAGCTTAACTATGACTAAATTTAATATTTATATCGGTTCACGTTATCTTTTCGCAAGTAGAGTTTTGGTCATATATCATAAAATAATAGTATCAAGAAACATATTGTGGGTTCATATCTTAATCCTTGACAACTGGTAAAGATAGGGTCGACTTGCTGTAAATTAATGCGCCTTTGTGTACCATGCCAATTTTTAGGCACAGGTAATTCGATTAAGACGAGACCAGTCTATGGCGTGGCAATGGTTAACACAATAATTTAGCTTCAATGGTACAAATAGTAGCTAAAAGTAATTTCCACAAAAGGTATATAAACTTACAAGACAAACAGCATGTTGTTTTGTTGTATGTTACACTTTTTTAGTCAAGAAGATTAATTACTATTTCATAATTCGGTATTGAATAAGTTTCATAGTTGGTAATTCTCATTTAATCTGTCATAATCTTTTTATGTTACCATTGTCGATTGTTAATCAATTATTGTCATTGTACAATTTTATTATAAATACGGAATATTATGTTTATGGGCATCTTGGATTGACCAGATCACCTATACAGACGGACAACGCCAATGTATTGTAAATATTGTAACCAGTTATTATAAAACAGTTTCACGTGCTTTTCATAGTTTTAGTGTAATTCCTCACTACTACAATAGCTTCTTCGTCATTTACAGCTGTTTCTTTCCAATTTAACATAAAGTCCAGTGTTGTGTTCGGCATTGTATTTTTATAATATTCTAAACAGAAGGGCCTTATCAGCATTATGATACCATTTTGGAGACAGTACATGTTCTATGTTGCAAAGGAATTTTTCTATAAAACAAAAACACATCGTCCACATAGAAACACTTCCTCTGTTTGGTCTGTGATCCAAACATTTGTTTCATACTTTCCCTGAAATTATAAACAAAACCAATATGTCCATATCACATTATTTTGATATTTTCGATTTTGAATATTGTTGGCAAAAGTTTCATACGTGCACTGTAATGATATCCTCATAATTTCAAAAAACATATTTCTAGGAAACATAATGCGAGGGGCCGAGTAGGGACCATATAATTTTTCAGTGACCTGCAGGTTCATTCTTTCACTATGTAAGTGCCTACTGAAATGTTCCCTCTGTACTACAAACCACCTAAATAACCTCAATCTCGATTAAAGTAGGGCCAAGAATGGGCAATAATCATGAAGTAATGAATTTTATAGAGCGAAACGCAGCTATTGAATGTAGAACAATATTCGGTGTAGTCAATATCATGAATCGTTTTTTTCACAACTCTTGCTTTTCATTTGGTAAAATGTTATATATATCTCCGAATATACATCCCAAATGAATAGTTCGCTCCTTTCTATGTAATGAATTAATCCATCATATGAGCGTAAAATTGCTTTTCCGGTTGGCCGGTTGGTTGGTTTTCAAAACACAGTTATATTGCCACTATACGCCATTCTGCTAATATTATCAAAACATCCACTGTAATATGAATGCCTTGTTTGTTCTCAGGTGGCAGCACGAGGCCATCGAATGTGTGTCACTTAATTTTGTCACTAATTACGTTGGTAAAGCTACATAATAGATGACATTCAATGTTGTGAAAATGTGATCTTGAACAATTGATTGAGGCAATTATGGTTTCAGCACAATTTTACAGTTTAAAAAAGAAAATGGTTGGTTTTTAGAAAATACAGATCAATTTAAGTATGATAAATGAAGATGAGTCTTTATATCATTATGGGAAACACGATGCTGTATCACGTGCCAAACTGTACATTGTGCGATTGTCAACGATAACAAGATCTACATTATTTCCTGAAATAATCAACCTAATATTAATGAGTTCTATTTATATATCAAGAATTTAAATCATATGTAACTAACATTAATCATGACGGAAAAAGCTTGTTGACAGTTCACTCGAAAGGATTTTTAACAGACTTATTACATTGAAAATATCTATAAGAGTTCAAAGTTCAAAATAATTCGACAAAAGGTTTTTGAATTATCGTTTTTGATGTTTATTTTGCAAAATATTTAGAAAATGGATAATATTATGGAAGAGATTCGTTTCTAAAGAATGGAAAGTCAAGAAGACATAGTTGCTAATGATAATAATGCAAAATTCACAATTCATTTTCAAATGTTTGAAAGTACTTTAGCACTTTGTAAAGCGGAAATATGACTTTGTAAAAGTGATGCCTTGTTTACAAGTTAGACTGTGAATATTTTTGGCAACGAATCCCTACCATAGAAAATGTATTGGACAGTATTATATTAAGAATTCAAAAGAATGTAAATAAAATAAAATCAAATATACCAAAATTTACTTTTTCCATTAAATTACAACAAAAAGATATTGATAATGCCAATACGCGTATGTCATGAAAATGTTTTATAGTTTGAAAACACATTGCTATAAAAGTAAGGACAATTGCTGATTTTTTATTATTAATTTGTCGCTTTTTTGAAAAACATGTTTTTACGAATGTGAATATTTCATATAAGAATGTTTTTTTGACACGATAAATTTGATTCCTATTGATATCATTTGATTTATATCGTTGATGTTACGTCTATTAATAAACAGGAAAGCAAATCAGTGGTGCCCTCTCGAGAGTGGGGGTACATATAGAGGCCGACTGGAAAGATAACTGTCAAGGTTGAAATACAAATGGTTTGTGCCCCTCATTTCTTTATAAATCAGAGTTTTGTTATCTGTAACGGGATCAGTGTGACTCACCTTGGGTAGGTAATACGGGATATTCCTATCTTGAACAAAGCTGTGGGGTCCCTTTGCTAAAGGACAAGCAACTAGTCTTTGATCTTCTTCATCTTCGTCATCTTGAGCGAGTTCACACAATTCCCAATGGTTATCGTATAAATCTTTATCATTATATTTCACATCAATATAGAATTCTCCACCAGTTACATTGTATTCTGAAATATATTAACAATAATAATAATAATAATAATAAAAATGATGATGACAGTATTATCCTTATCTAGAATCTTATTAACAGAGGTAATTGTCCTTGGAATCGATGATGATTGTGATGATTATGATGAAGATTATGATGATGATAATGCTAAGATCTTTCATAGAAATCATGTTACCAGAGGTAATTGTCCTTGGAATATAACAAAATGTAATTATATACATAGAGAAATATGATATAAAAATTGGTGAGAAGACATATTACAAATTGACATGATATAAAATTATAAAATGATACAAATTATATGTTTTGTGAGATGAAAAATAAAATGGATCATGGTCGATAAGAGTACAAAGATAAAAATATGTCATATAATAAATGTAAGACAATGTTAAAAGTGCATCAGTTCCTTATGAGGAACTTATTTATTCCACCTGAATGTAACTGGTTAAGGCTATTATTTAAGGTAGTCTAAAGACCTGCTGCTAGTTCCTTACAAAATCGATATAAACTATTGATTTTATGACTTAAAATAATTGTCACATGTAATAAACAAATATTAGTCCCACCTTGGACATAAGGTCCTTAGTTGAAGAATATCAAGAACTCGGTAAGATGCAATAGCACTAGCATTATGTACCTCTCCGAAATACGATATTAGTCAGAGTCCTCTAAAACAAACAGGTTTGTTTATATAACGTAACAAGGTACCAGTACTAGAAAAGTTTTGAATCGGGGTCTCGGAGCATTGTCTGTGTAAACGAACCTGTAGAAAAGTTCATGTGTGTTCTGGCCATGACCCCGCCATATTTAGGATCTGGTAATAACAAAACATGACCAATCAGCAACCGCTTAGACTTTTCTGTAATAAAGCACATACATATTTTCATTATTAACACAGAACAATTGACGTTAAGTAAAGCACAGGTCACAGTTACCAAGACGTTTGGAATTTCGAATGCCATCAAATACGTTTAAAAGTCGGAATGGGCTGGCTTCCTTATCATTGAAAAAGTTTCAATCGGTATTAGTGATGTAGGTTGTTTTTGGTAAAGTGAAAATCACATACATATTATGCAGTAGGCGTTGGAAGTTGCATATCTCTAGCCTGTGAATATAACAAGTGTCAACGTCCATACAGCAAATGTTGTCACAACCCCCTTTGCACGGAGTGGAGATTCCAATCCTACGACAGTATTAAAGTTTATATTTATTATTAAAGGTAGAAAATCAGGAAAATAAGACCACAAATAACTATTTCTATAACTATAACTGATAATGTATATTTTGAATGTCAGAGGTCTTATTAATAGTTTCTTTTCAGCAATTCTATCAAAAATGAAAATTTTGAGTCAAGCCAGCATCAATTATTTTCTTATATCAATTCAGATTACTGCATTTAAAATTGTTGTGTTTTATCATGCTCTCCCTATATACACTTCGCCTAGGTTTGTTTATCTGGGACAGTTCGAACCTTGGTTTGCCCTTGTATGGGCTGTTCTGTGCAGATCTATCAGCTGTTATGAACCTATTGACCTATCTATCAACAAATATTTACCTGACCTTTCACTGATCACACACTATTAGGTTTATATGAGCGGTCTGATGTTTCTTTTTCAACAAATATATTTTCTAAGCTTACTCATCATGAAACTGTATCATATTTCCGTCAGCTTTCAATTTGAAACGGATGTAACCAAGTAGTATTCAGGGTCATTGACGAGTAAAGTTATGGTTCTATTGATGTCCTGTGTTTAAGCATGTTAATGAAACATGTCTGTATTTTGGACCTGTTTTATTAAGGAGGGAATTAACCCTAACTTAGTAGTAACCTACAGAACAAAATACCCAAATCTGCGTTTCAGTCAGATTGATTTCGTAGTGTTATTCAAATTAGTTTAAAGATGGGTTCCCTTATCTTCATTTATAAAAGTGAAAATGCTAATACCTATATGAACAGAATGTAGAGGTAATCTAATGACTTTGAAAAATACCAGTTTTTCTCACATGTCCATAATTAATTCATAATTAGCTCAATTAGAAGAGAATTACCAGCAGAATTCCAATGATCAATTAAGGTCAAAAAGTCCTTTTTTGTTTATCCAGACTGTGCACACACGAGCATTTATGATTGGTTAAAACTCTTAATTATATGCAATAAGAACATAAAGATATGATTAAGAATACATGATAATTCATGAAAAACACCAATTTATCAAATAGTTTGCTTAATTTGACACTAAAAAATAAGGAAACCAATGTTTAATAATTCAAATTTATTTTACACTCTATCCTTAGAAAGTGCCGAGACCGACCACGGCTTCCATAGATGTGACTGAAAATGAAAAAAATGAAAGATTAGGTGTCTCACCACACGAATTGTATATCTCTCCAATAGACACATAATTATTGGCTTTAAGAAAGGTCTGCCAGGTGTCGCGGCCTCGAGACTGTTGTTTGGAAAGATCACTTCGTCCTGATTCACTCGACTCCTGTCCCTTGCTCTCCTCAGCAGTTCGTACAGATTTAATCCCATCTGAATCTTTCAGTTCTGAATTATTATCCGATTTTCTTTTAGACGATTTAAACTTTTTTATTTTTGATAAATAGTCTATAGAATCAGATTCTTGACTTTGAAAAATTTTACTATTCATGCGCAGTAATTCGTCTGTTGGTGGTCGCTGGAAATACGTCACATACAATACAAATGTTAATATCACAATAGTAAACAATATCATTGAACAACATCCTTTTTTACCGATATAGAATTTGTACGGAACCATGGTACTTCCGGTAAGTGACTCCTTTGTCATCCTTTCCTTGAGGTCAAGTGATCTTTTTCCTTGCACCAATTAATATATAATATCTATTGACTATGCATTTCGATGAATACATCCATCAAAAGGACGAAACTAGAGTCGAATTAAGATAATGCACATCCCTGCGTTCAACTGGACCGCTTCTTCTTTCTCGCGATATAAAGTAGTTAAAAATCAGCTGATTGTATACCACTTGTAAGCCAAGTTTATCAGCACGAGATAAACTTTTATTATCATCCACTATTGTGAGTAAAGTCCAGTTGCCTCCTGTGTAAGTTACCAGTATAGAGTTATTAAGAGGCCAATTACATTTGAGCAAACTTCCACTAAACGATGGATCGTCCTTTTAAAAGTAAAATAATTAACATTTCAAATTTGCAACAATTGGTTCTTTCGACATATTGTTGTTTTCTGCAACATCTCATTTACTTAGGTGTCAATCTTTTACTGGTAATATATCAATTGAGATATGAATGTTAGAGAGAATCACCTGATGAAAATGATGATATATATTTATTTCTTTGTTGAGTTTTCTTTTGCCAGTTACAGCAATGATATACAAAAATGTATCTGTTTATCTGCCCACTATGTAAGAACAAGGCTGAAGAAAACAAATGAAAGTGTGAAAAACCCCTCGCCAACACCCCCACCCCCCATTCTTCAATGCGAGAGGCAAAGGTTTTGTACAGTGCAAGTTCTCGTCGTTTTTAAACGACTTGCAAGGTAAAAAATTCTACCTGTTTTACAAATGTGGGTTTTACTTTGGCAAGCAAAAGGTTAGATGTTTGCGAAAATTGCCCTGGACAAAATGTTGATAGCGTCCTCTACATCTTCAAAATAAACAGCTAGATTTCGTCCCTCTATAATGTCTTGTGCAACCAGTTACATTCTTATTTGGTGAGTGACGTAGGTTTAAGACAAAATAATCTCTATTATTCTGATATTCATCAGTCATTAGCTCATAATATACACAAAAATATCATGTACAATAGCAAACACTTTCACTGTTAAAATAGTGCTCAATTCATTAATTTTTAAGGGATATAGAAGACCACTGATAAAATAGTGCTCAGTACATCAATTGTAGAGCGATATAGAAATACCACTGTTAAATTACATCAATTATAGTACAATAAAGAAATACCACTGTTAAAATAGTACTCAATACATCAATTGTAGAGCGATATAGAAATACTACTGTTAAAATAGCGCTCAATACATCAATTGTAGAGCGATATAGAAATACTACTGTTAAAATAGTGCTTAATGCATCAATTGTACAGAGCTATGTAGAAATATTCACTCTTAAATTAGTGCTCAATACATTAATTGTAGAGCGATATAGAAATACCACTGTTAAAATATTGCTCGATACATCAATTGTAGAGCGATATAAAAATACATGTACCACTTTTCAATTAGTGCATCAATTGTAAAGCGTTATGGAAATATTCGTTATTAAAATAGTGCTCAATACATCAATTGTAGTTAAATATACAAAAATATTACTATAAAAATACATAAATACAGAGATAATAAACATAATGTTGTTATTTGTTAAAAGGGAAATATTATGATCATGGGAGACGGAAACTGTGAAGTGTATATCACCGATGAATTTCACAGTTAAGACAGTAAGATTATAGCAACACGCCTAACTATATTGTTTAAAGAAAATACCCGTCAGAATCAAATATGAAGTTCATCTCCACTTATACAAGACTATGCAATGTTCTATTATAAGCTCCAGTGTCAAAAACACACGAATTCTGATTAAGACCTTTCTCTTAATGGCCAATTATTCATTTGTTATTTCATTAACATTGTGGAGTTCATTTTGGTTTTTTACATTTAGGATAACATTTTAAAACATGGTAACGATAATGTTCATTTTAAACTCTGCTTTTAGACCAAAATATTAAAAAAAAAAATACCAAATAAATAGACATTTACTGACACTTCAAATCACGGACCCAGTAAATTACATTATATAATGGTTAGAATATTAATTTCACAAGTATGAACAAAATATATAAAACTTTTCAAATTATCAATTGAATTACATGCTCAGTAATAAATGTAAATTTAGAGTTTAAACGATAGTATTTTCTAAATGATTATAAGTATCTTCAATTTCATCTTTATACAGACTATTCGCTCCAACAGAGTTGTCGGCCTTTAATTGTTGGTTCAAATCTACATTTTCATAGAAATCGCCAGCCGTTAGTAAATCAGCAGATTTGGGTAACTTATCTTTCATTCGCGGTGAAGGTTTTGGTGTCTTCACTTTTGGTATATCTGGAATATGACTGTAGGTATTCTCTCTATCTACAGGTGAATCCATAATCACAAGTCTGTCGTCGATGTGGTCATACTTGCCCTGAATGGATTTAGGAACTTTTTGAATTCTGTTCATTTCAATATGACTGTATTCGTCCGCTGAGGGATTTAAGTTGACCTGTGGATTATTAAGGTCCTTTGGCTGGTTTTGGTTTAATGTAACGATGGGAACACCATCAGTAGAATTCTGGTTATACCGAATTGGCTTCAGTTTGGCAATTGGTTTCATGTAGTTCCCAGACGGTACTTTATTCCTGGCTGTAATCGGTTCAATATTATCACCAATATGGTTGTATGTGTCCTCCATGAGGTCGTCGGTATTTGAGACGATTGTAGGTGTCGAGTTCGACTCTTTCTGTTCTTGCGTTACTGGTTTCTGATTCTCTTCGTTTATTTTTCTTGGTTCAATATACAGCTCATTCGCTTCTGGTTTCTGGAAAGCATCAGTTTCCACAGTAGGTTTGGAATCATCTTGAGCATCAGCTTCTAACTCCAAATAAAGATTCGGAGAAGCTATTGTATTCGCATTTGGGCTCTTGTCAGCTCCTTGTTGAGCGTTAAGTTTCGGCGAATGTTGACCACTGTGTTTGGCTTTTGAATTTTCTGGTTGTTTGTCTGATGTGTTCGTTTCTTTGGAAAGATCCAGATCAACATAGTTATAATGTGCATAGTCACCAGCATTACCCTGAGAAGACACCGGTTGCTGTTCTTCTTTTCTAACGTTTTTCAATTGTCTTCGTTTTCTGAAAAATATTTGATGCACTTTATCTAAAAGAATTAAGAATTAAGATATTCAGTATTATTGTTATATGTAATATTATATGCAATATGGTACTGGCGTGGCCACCCTATACAGTTTGCATTGGTTTTGAGTTTATATCATTAGAATGTCAAACTCGCAAATGGCTGAAAATGATCTGATTTTAATCATTTTCGGTTATACATCATACGGTGAACTCTATGAGGTGTTTATCATGCTGATAATAACAATCCGTATAAGCAAGACAATTCCGTTAATCAAAATCTCGTTCAAAGTATGGAAAAATTGAGAGTAATTAAAACACCTCTACTTTCTATTCTATAAGTATTAGCATTTTTATTTTCATAAATGAAAATAAGGGAACCCATCTTTAAAAATATTTTTTAAAATTATTAAAACTATTAAAATATTCTATCTTACCTGACTAAACAATATATTCCAATGCCTAGAATTACTAGAATTATTATAGTAGCTATTATTCCACCAAACATAGCATTAGTTTGGTTTAGTTTCTCTTCGTATTCAGCCTTAGATATAACGTCAACGTTATTCAAACTTTGATTAGACGCACCGCGGCCACTGTTTAGATTTGTGGTTGATGAATCTGTTAAAGCTCGAGAATGATGTGATGTTGAAGTCGGAGATACATGGTCACTGTTCAGAGCTGTAGTTGTTGTAAGATTGGATGATTTAGTAGAAACGGGTTCTAGAAATTAAATGGATTATTTGGTCACATTTAGGTTTCCATTCTCTAACAATATTGAATAAATAGAACTAGAAAATAATTGTTATCAAAGAATATGTTACACCAATTATTGTATTAATAACTGTATCATTTCCAATATTTCTACATTCTTAAACTATACGAACAGTGGCGGAACCACGTCCGAAGGGGGCGGGGGGGGGGGGGGAGATTGTCCGAATCTCTAACCTAGCTATGAGATTTTTGCCCGTAAAACTTTATTTCGGGGTTGCGAGGGGGGCGACTGCTTTAGCTCCGCCACTGTATAGGAACCCTCTAAATGTTTTCCATTGTTCATATTTATCATTATACCATCACTTTTTTATTCGCCTTATTCAACTTCGCCCTTCGATAGTATTTTTCACGGTAAATATTCTATTCGTAAATTTAAGTGCTTGGGAACCATTATTTAGGATAACGATATATTAGTAGTATATTTATTAGAATAATGTATATATATATATATATAAATCTTACCTGAAATTTCTGTACAGCCTGTACAGTTTATATTTAAATCATCTCCTGAATATGAAAATTAATACAGTCAAGTAACCTAATTTCGTGCTATCCTATTTTTCGTGCATTTTCGGAAAGGATGAATAATTAACATGTGCGACCTTGCGTGACCTGTGCATTTGCTTGTTTTGATAAACATGGGTTATCTGTACAATGTCAGATAGTAGAATGAATCTAGTAGTTTCAAGCAAGGTAAAATGTATTAATGTATACTTTGACAAATACAAAATGGCGGATTTCAGTTATTACCAAACGTCACAATTTTTTATTGGCAGATTTTCCTTATAATCCCTAGCTGTAATCGGAATTCCAAGTGTCGTCTGCTAGAATGTAGTCACGTGATCAACTAGCGGATTCCGTGTCAGCAGAAAAATTCTATGTAACACAAAGCGGGCCATATTCTTATGTTGTTTCAATGACTTTTAGCAATAAATCACGCTACGTATCATATTTTGTCAGTCACTATTTTTTTTTTAAATCGTGGTTCTTTGAAGGAATTGTCACTAGTTCTAATAATTGATATTAAAGATAAATACTAAGAGAAGTTAATTATACCACCCGGTATCCATACAACGTGTTTTTCTAGACTTATTTATAGATCAAACATTGTACACGAAAATAGGTGACACATTTTGCCGCCGTTGTCGAGTTGGTTACTCATGAAATATGGATCAGTGAGTGAGGGATTCATAAAGAAAATCGAACAAACCAATTTTAATTATTTTGTTGAATATCTGAGGAAACATCTAAGACATAAAAAAAAAATTCCGTTTTTTAAACTTTGACGAAATTCGATGTTGAATCCTTATATGCACGAAAATAGTTCTAATATAATTCTATATATATGATTCAAATAAAGCATTAGCCATTCTGACAGCAGAAAACCGCATTTGTCGCGCACAGAACAATATTTTCTGTGACCATGTATACATTTTATGATATTTTCTGTCAAAAACAAGCCAGACAGGTTAATGTGTTTTAGATGGGAGTGACCAGAATTTACAAAGTTGATTTAGTTCCATACATGCCCATCGAATGTAGATGACCTGCTTTCAGTCAAATCAGGATGCATAATTACAGTCAAGGAATCTATTATTTGCATCATGAGATCATTTTGAATGTTACTTTTTCAAGGGTGGCTCAGAGTTTTCATGTCATAATATATACGATATATTCACACGCTGTTTATCTTCTAAATGCTGACAACCTACCGTGAACTTTAAAAAACACTACTTCATCACCAGTAACTGTCATATTTCTTATTTTAATGTTCAGGACATTACTTTGAATATTCTGTGGTGTGGTATATAACTGTACATTCTCTTCTGTACAACTTATAAGCTGTGTATTAGGTAATATATTAAACTTGTTACAGATATTATCACCATGGAGATAAAATATTATAACTGTAAGATTTCCTGAATTTTTATATACAGAGCAATCACAATCTATAGTTTTATTGATATAATCAAGTCCTTTAAAATAAAACACAGGGTTTGAAAGTCTTTTTGTAATTGGCATTGAAATATTCTGAATATTACCTGAAAGACAAAACAAGTTATAAAAACTGCATCATTTGGTTGTTGGTTTTTCTTATAATGTTTCTCGAAAAATTGCTAACATACAATATATTACCAATCTGATAAAATAAACTGCTTCACCCCCCTCTCGTAAAATAAAACGATTTAAATCAGATTAACAAAAACTTGACGAAATTCAAAAAATGAAATAGAGATCTTATTCATCATCCATGACAATAACTTACTTTCACAAACATAAGGATATCTGACCAATTTAACATTAATCTCTCCGAAAGTTCCCTCTTTTACTGGGTTTATTATTATTGTACAAGTATTCTGTAAGGTACAGTTTCTATAGACTTCTACACGATCTGTATATGTTGTCATCACATTATAATCACTTAATCCACTATTACAATAATCCTGTCCATCTCTAATCAAAATACATGACTTAGAGGTATCATGATCATACGGTTTAGACTTTATTTGATTATAATTAAACTCCATTCTGATGACTTCATTCTCTTTACAGCTCAGTGTATGTTCTGTTAGTCCAGTCTCAAAACATCCACATACAACACAGTAATCAGGATCAACATAGGAATATCTCGTGTTACCAGTACTATAATATCTCTGTGTATATGAAACTTTTGTAGCTTAAAAGTCAAATACAAAAGTCTAATACAAATTTAAGTATGCAAATAAAATATATAAGATGCTATGCTTGACAAAATATTATCTGCAGATAAAACGTAACAATTCAGGACGATACAAATCCATAGATATGTATAGATCTTATGATATAATTCGAGCCGGCTATCATTTTAAACATTATATAAACATATAAACATATGAACATTATAACATTATAACATTATAACATTAATATTTGTACTAAGCATTAAATTTAAACAGGTCTGAGGTTTACGTTCGAAGCAGTCTCGGTTTGAATAACTAAACAATGATCATAACTACTAAACTTAATGTTCCTTTGGTATTTCCCTTCAGCAATATGGCTATCAAGATGGATAGATATTATTGAAAATATCATTACTTAACTGTATTTCTTGTGTTTAGTTAGCTGATAAACAATCTCTTACCTTGTATGAAGAAACATATCAAAATCAAAAACAACATTTTAGGTTCAACTTTTAAGTTCCCCATAATTCCACTGAGACGTTCTACACTACAAATTTATGATATGTTTAATAGTGAAATAATGTTCAATGATTATAGAAAGATCTGTTCTTTCACAAAATTGTTACCTATTAGAAATGATTAGCTGAAGTTATTAAGGAAAATCTGCTCACAAAAAAAATTCACATCCTTAATAACACGAATATAAATATGATTAGCGATTAAATATCAAAATTCTTTTATACTATAGTACACATTAAGTCACACTTCATAAATATTAACCTTAAATATAACAGTCCTTTTCTGTCCTCATTGTCAATTGTAGGTAGGTGTTCAGATACAAGGGCATGTTCCCAAGTGGGCACATTTGCAATTTCTTTGGAGACATTTGATGTGTTACAGGTTATGAAAAACGCCAAATCAACAACACTATATATACAACATCTCCTATGACTACAATATATACGGCCTTGACCAACACTGTCTCTGAGTACTCGAATAAATATTGGCAGCATCTATACTACCTGAGACCGTGCCTGGTATTCAATTCTTGTCTCACTTTTGATAACCAGGGACGTTTTCATGCTGATACGATTTGAGGACACATACAACACCAGGTTGACAACCACTGGTTGAAAACGAAGTAAGTGTAATGTGTGCTCAATATCATCGACAACATTGGTACCTGTATAATTATTTAATGAGAAACCAATTCTCCATGATAATACCTCCATTGTGATGATATACTCATATAGTCTTGCTTTAAATTTAACTGCTCGGGGTTAACCGACTGTATCACCTTCCTGTTAGTATTATTATATTTTTAACGATTATAACCTAATAGTATGTTATTAGAGTAGAGGTTTGGAGGAAAATAGTGCATAATATCTATTGACAAAATAATTAACTACACAGTAAACATCTCATATTCCTTCACAGCACGTTAAAATATAATTCAACAAATAAAAGCAAAAAAAGGAAAGAATGTCATTAAGCTGATTTTAATGCTGGTGCATAATATAATGTGTCTTTCTTTAATTTAACTGCTCGGGGCTATCACCTTATTTGTATTACAATTTTAAAAATTATAAAAAGTATTTTGTTATTAGAGTAGAGGTATTGAAGGAAAATAGTGCATATCTATCGACACAAGAATTGACTATACAGTAAATAATCATATCATATTCTTTCACATCACGATAAAATTATTTGGTTGTCTGACGCACTAATGGTCGTTCTGCAACCGTTGTAGTGTTCTTATACAACGATGTAATTATCACCTGTAAACATATAGCTTCAAATCAGGATAAAATGTTTCAACAAATCAAACCGATGTAGCCCCCCTTTCCCCCCTCCTTAACACTGCAGTCCATGTTAAGTCCGTTAGGAACAAATGCAAGGATGGTCTGCAATTATATTCATTCTTTTTTTGAGAAAAGAAAATTAAAACGTCAAAGCTGTTTTGTTTTTTTTCTTATTTTTCGTTTTATTTTATTCAATATGCATTAAATATCCTATATTTAACCGTGTCTATCGTGTACTATATAATATATAAATTAAGTGTTGTTCTTCATAGAGATGGTTCCTTTCTCGCCTATTTTTGTTATTTTCGTTTGATAAAGGGATTAGTCTCGTAACGTAGCTAATTGTATCGACTTTACCTATTGTTTGCACATTATCGTGTGATTATTTTTCCCTTTATTACAAGTCGACTCGTCGTTTTATATATTTTATATTATAAATTTTTGCTATACAATTTTTCTGTTTTTATATTAGATTTAACATATTCTGTTAGTATTATGTATTTTTCTCTGTGTATTATTAATATAATGTAATTCATTATCTACCTTTCGTTGAATTTTGTTATTTTGTAATTTTCTATCTTTTTCAAATGTACGATTCGTTGTATGAACTATGGTGCCTTTAATGGGCGTATTTGATACCATAAACTTATCTTATTTTATCTTATCTTATCTGTTGTAATTGATGAGTCTGATGGGGCACCGGGACCCCCCTACCCCCTCCCCCTGTAGGAACGCCACTGATCCTACCTTCTGATGACAGTTTACTTAAAGGGACAGATTTCAGGGGTCGATTTGAGTCTTGAATATATGTAAATAGTCTTCTGAAGTACTAGAAATTTACGAAAATCGCATAATTTCCTATTTCTATAGAAATTTTTTCTTTTCTATATATGGCAGTGTCTCATAAAAAGACGACTTGTCCTTTTTACGCGCATAATTTTTGACATACATGGGTTTGAGGACTCAAATTTCGACGGTAAACTGTGAACACCGTTACTTATTGGCTCAGCTAAAAAAAATCCCGTTTCTGAGATTGAGATATGATTGGTCACAATATGGCACATCTGTCCCTTTACAAGAATACCACCTTTTAGACCATTGGTAAAAGTTTCAATTTCAAAAGTTCAAGGGAGGTAACTTGTATTTTCTACCCCAAGGGAGGAACATCTTAACCATGTCATAATTCTTAAGTGTATATGGAATAGGAGAAAATAAACATAAGGGGGTACCTCCCTGTGCTGCCTGATTAATTTTAAGGTGAGAATCAGTCACCCTTGGTGACGTAGATAACAATGGAGGATTAACAAGGAAGTACACGGGATTATTACTTTGGACACATGAGTATGATAAATTACTTCCACAACCTACCCAAAATTGGTCAATGGAATCTGTAATTTCCGATATTTACGCAAAACTTCAAAAACTTGATGTTCTAGATCGAATTAACAATAGACTTCACACTATAGAATCTAGATTTCTGTCTTTGGAAACTGTCATGCAAGATATGCGACAAGGAGTCCGCCTACACTCGGAAAAATTGAACCATAACGGATGAAAGAATATCACGACTTGAAAATTAGAGTGATGATGCCAAAAGAAAAGGGTCCAGAAGAAAACGTTGAATCTAGTGTATTAAGTGTTTTATCGGTGAAGCCTTGAAAATAAACCAAAATATAGAATTTGAAGTAGTGCTTAGGTTGAAGCAAAGGTCGGATGGTAAACCAAGAAATATCATAGCTAAGTTCAAATAAAGAAAAGATATAGATTTAGTTCTTAAAGAGGCAATACGATGTTTGAGGGGGTGGGTTTCGCTGTATTTGAGCAGTACCCCACGGAAGTTAGTGACCGCAGGCGTCTCCTTGTTCCAAAAATGGAGGAAGCTTGAATCTTTAATAATTTAACAATTGATATAACAAGGTGCAAAACTGTGTATGATTTACCTGTTGTGTTGATCGGCGACTTTAACTCGCGGACAGGTGAGTTGGATGACTCTATGGTCATAGAATCTGAGATTTTTCGATCTATTGGCATAAACAATATTGACATTGATGTTTTTGATAATTTACACACTACTGACTTACCGCAAAGATGTAATCGAGACAAACGTACAATAACAAAAACTTGTGGAACTATGCAGAATATTGAGCTTAACCATTATAGTAAATGGTGATTTTACATAACAAAAATAGTGGTAAGAGCACTATTGACCATGTAATCACATCAGCAGAGTTACTGCCACATCTATTTAAATTCTGTATTGATAACCTTGACAAATGTTTATATAAATAAAGACTGCATTTTAGCGCGACGTTCGTACCTAAACAGAAAAAGAACTTTAAAAAATGATAAATCTCAAGAAGCCAAAAATAAACAAAACACATATCAAAGAATAATTAAGACATTATTTAGATATACGAAACGAAAATACTCCAAGAAATTGAACTTAGATCTGAAGAAATTGAAAATTCATAAACCTAAAGAATACTGGAGTATTCTTAAAAGTGCTTTTAAGACGAAACCTATAGAATCTAATCTCTCGGTGAATGATTTTGAATTGTATTAATTTCATGTGGGTTACTAGAACAGAACCAAACTGGTTTCCGAGGTAGATTTTCAACTACTGATCATATTTGTACTTTGCATTCCCTAATTGAACTTTATTTGAATGATCGTAAACGCATAAATTCTGCATTTCTAGATTACAAAAAATGTTTTGATCTTTTAGAACGTGCAGCGGTGTTCAATGAATTGATATTTAATGGAATTAATGGTAATATTATAATGTTTACAATATATACCTTCAGGCCAAATCTTGTGTCGAACATAAAAATGTAGTTTCAGATGTCAGGCGGGTGTACGCCAAGGTGAAAATCTATCACCGCTCCTTTTTGCAATATTTCTAAACGATTTTGAACATTTAATTGGCAAACATTACAAGGGTTTGGATTTCCTTACATCAGAAATCAAATCACATCCTAGTGATGAAGATGTAGATATATTTTTAAGACTATATTCGCTCCTATATGCTTACAACACGATTATCTTGGCTGAATATGACCTACAAGTAGCTTCAAACGATGTTTCGGAATATTGCAAACAATGGACCCTGCATATAAATGCATCAAAATCAAAAATAGTAATATTTTCTCGTGGTAAAGTTCGATCATTCCCTGAATTCAAAATGGTGATGAAAATGGAGAAGTAGTACCCGATTACAATCATCTGGGCGTAGTATTTAATTACAACGGTTTATTCAACAAACAGATAAACAAACCTGTTGTTCAGGCGAAGAGAGCACTTTATGCTTTAAATGTTAAATCCCAAAAAATTTTAACTTATGGAAGTGAAATCTGTGGTTTCTGTGATTCAAACCAAATTGAAAAATTTTATAGAAGTTTCCTTAGGAATTTATTGTGAATAAATACTAGAACTGTTAACTGTATGCTATAGGGTGAAACTGGAACTTATCCGATCCAGATTACAATTGATGTCAATATGCTCATGTTTTGTGTCAGATTAACTCAAGGAATGTTAAGTAAAATACCATATACTATTTTAGTTTAGCTCTTATTATACAATTGTATAATAATGAAATTTTTAAATCTAAATGGCTTTGTAAAATCAAATCAATATTGGATAACGTCAACCCTAAGTGGATAAAAACTGAGCTTAAACATCTTTTATGTGATATTTACAAACAAAACTATTGAAGCATTTTGTCATACAGCTCAGTGTATGTTCTGAATTTATATATTTTGTTTGAGTTTACATCCCCTCTTCTGTAACATAATTGCAATGACAATAATTCATTGTCTCTGAACGTTACAAAAACATGTATCTGTATCAGAAAAAAACACTACTACAACAATACCTTTAATATTGGTCTCTATTATACTTTTCGCTCTCGATTGACGAATTATAGAGTTTAACATGACTAATCTTGTCCTAAACTTCTGACTAAAATGTTTTGTTTTTCTTTCTTGTTTTTTCCTCAATAAATATTGACAGCATTAGCTTGTATGAAGATACATATCAAAATCCAAAACCACATTTTATGTTCAACATTAAAAATCCTCATAATTCGAATAAGAAATTCAGATTCATTTGATGCTTAAAATTGAAATAATGTTAAATGAAAGATCTGTTTGCCAACAATTGATATCTAGAAATGATATAAATAATTACTGTTTAATTTTAAGTTATGATGGACAATCTGCTCACAACAAAATATTCACATCCTAAATAACACGAATATAAATATGACTAGCTTAGCGATTTTATATCAAGATTCTTTTATACTATAGACAGCTAATTGTGATAATATACCCATATTATACTTTTGATTTAAATTAAATTTAGGGTTAACCGACTGTATCACCTTCCTGTTAGTATTATTATATTTTTAACGATTGTACCCTAATAGTATGTTATTAGAGTAGAGGTGTTGAAGGAAAATAGTGCATAATATCTATTGACAAAATAATTAACTATACAGTAAACATCTCATATTCCTTCACAGCACGTTAAAATTCCAACAATTTGATTGTCTGACGTAACCATTGTATTGTTCTTATACAACAATCTAATTATCACCTGTAAATCAGGAAGAAATTAAATAAAAAATACTTTTTGACGCTTCTTGATCGGTCACTCATTGCAATTCTGCTGGTAATTCTCTTATAATTTAGCTACTTATGAAGTCGCCTGCCCTTGTAGCTCCGAAGACATGTTTATCGGGCAAAAAAAACCAGGTTAGAAATTCGGGCAACTTCAGATATTTCGCCCCCTCGGACGTAAACCTGGCTCCACGACTGAAGAACGCTACCTAAAAGGCACAAAAAGATGTACCCTATCGAAAATATTTTAACTCTTGTGCTTAATTTTTTAGCTAGTTGATATGGATGAATGAAGGTTTAATATTTCATAATGGTGATTGGCTCTTCCAAATGCTGTTACAAACCTGCCAGTTGGCGTATATAACCTTTCATGGTAGTATATCTTTATAGAGACAAACACATGTTACATTGTACAATTACAATTATGCCTACAATTATTCCTGGTAATATATTATAAGCTGTTGAAAAACAATTACAAGTGTGGTAAAAAAAATTACACATGTGTTAAAAAGAATTAGAAGTGTGGCAAAAACAATTATACGTACGTTAAATACAATTACGGGTGTGGTACAAACTATTACAGGTGTGATAAAACAAATTACACGCGTGGTAAAACAATTCGTGTGTTAATAACAATTACAAGTGTGGTAAAAACTATTACAAGTGTGATAAATACAATTAAACGTGTGGTAAAACAATTACAAGTGTGTTAAAAACAAATTACAAGTGTGATAAAAACAATTACACGTACGTTAAATACAATTACACTTGTGTCCAAAACAATTACAGGTGTGATAAAAACAATTTAACGTGTGGTAAAAAATAACAGGTGTGCTAAATACAATAATAAGTGTGCACAAGAACAATAGCAAGTGTGCTAAAAACAATTAAAAGTGTACAACAAAAACAATTACACATGTGGTAAAAACAATTACAAGTGTGGTAAACACAATTACAAGTGTGATAAAAACATTTACATGCGTGGTAAAACATTTACGCGTGGTAATTCTCACTTTGGCTGTATGGCCATTTAGTAAGCAACGTGTTTCGAACGGAATGGATTTTTTCTTCTGAATTATTCCTGTCAAGTAAAAAGGCAGAATACAATCCAAAACTTACTTCATATATAAGATGATAGTTGAAATAGGATTGGGTTTTCTGGTGACTCGCCTGATGGATGGTGATCTGAAGGGATTCGAGCTTACTTACACAAACGAGGTAACAGCCAAACAGCTTAGTAAATATTTCTTCGGATTTATATAATGTTGAAAGTGTACATATTTGTTTATGATTAAGATTGGTAATACAGGTAAAGGCACATAATATAGTTCTGGAATAAGTGAAGAAACTCACTCACATAAACTAAAGGAAATCAATTATGTTGATATTATTGATAAAGTTTAGTCAAAATTAAATGCGATGGAATAATACCTCATCTAGACAGTGAATAATGCATTTAAATACATGTACATAAAGATGTAAACACAAATGTAAATAGAAATAAATTGACAAAACCATCAACTGGAATCCATTATGCACAATTTGCTCACAATAGCTAATTGCATAGATTCAAAAAGTGAAAGAAAGGGGTACATAGCCCGACTCCTAAATTCGCATGCGAATATATCAAAATTGCATCTGAAAATGACGTATTTAGTTCTGAGCTCGCCAATCGTTAACACTTGCCAATTGCACATTCTAGACAGTCTTTTTGATATCTAAATATATTGAATGGTAGTACAAGGCTAGTACAACAGACAAAACCAACACAATGTTGTTGCAATTGACCGTCAAACACAAAATCAAACATTACTAAGCTAACCAGCACTTGTAAAGGTTTTGGACCTAGGCCCATGCTTTCTATGAGTTAAATTCTCATTTCACTTTAACACTAAAAATTTAACTCTAGGTACTCTGGAATCTCTGTTTCGTCAGGTCGGCGAAACCCGACATTATCATAATCACTTTCCGGTGGCTTTTCTCGCTTACTGAAAAAAAAGAAGCGAACCATTTTTTTTCAAGGATAACAATTTCGGTTAACAAGGATCATTTCTACCAACTTCCTAGTTTGATCCTTTCCGGATTATCTGTATTGAATAACTGGGTTGAGGAAAGATGGTAAGGCGACATAGTCGCAAGTCTCTCATGAAGTCTCTAAGAGGTCTCTGATCAGACATTTTTTTGAGCAGTTTTTTAAATGATTTGATGCATTATGACACATATTTTAGGATAAAAAGGTAAATTATATTTGATTAATTAGCAACAAATAAAGTAGGGGTACAATTTGGGGTGCAAACCATTTTTCTACAGACTCTGTAACCCCACTACAAACGCTAAGTTTTAAAGGGATTGTATAGAGGTTTTCTATATTTTTTATGTGCATCAATTTGCACCATTCCAATTTTCAATCAGACATCTGTGGTTCCTGCAATTGCAATACAACTAATTGGTTGATAACGTCAATAGTGGCAAAGGGCTTTATGTGATAAGGAATATTTTGCGATTAGTGACGTCATAAAACGCTTAGTTTTAATGGAATTGCAGGAGCCGCAGACGTCTGATTGAAAATTGGAATGGTGCAAATTGACTCTATCTTGCCCCAAATACATATACAATTTTCAGTAAACCTCTTTACAATCCCTTTAAGCAATATAAAACCAAAATAATCATATAATGGACCAGTTCATAGTACTAGTACATATATTATTGTTCTATAATCTGATTTGACATATACTGTTACAATGTCTCTTTCTAATTTTTAGGATCAGAATATAACTTACCTGATGAAACAATAGATTCCTATTACCACTATATTGATAATTATTATACCAGCTAGAATTCCACCAAACATGGCGTAAATTTCCAGACTTGTGGTTGCTGATTCTGTTGAAGTAGGTGTTTGTTTTGATGATGAAGTTGACGATTCGTTTACTGATGAAGTATGAGGTGGGTTTTCTGTTGAAGTAGGGGGTGGGTTTGCTGTTGAAGTAGGTGATTGGATTGCTGTTGAAGTAGTTGATTGGTTAGCTGATGGGGGTGTTGGCTTTTTAGTTGTTGTTGATGGAGAAGCAGACTCTTGTAAAAAGATAAAGTTTTTACTAATACTAAATGTATATCAATACACTAATTTGTTAAATACATAGCATGCTGTTTAATACATAGGAATACTAGTATTATACAACAATATTTGTAAGAAACCTGAATACTTGAGCCACATTAGAGTACAGCAAATACAGTTTTTTCTTCAGGGTTCTGATTTGCTGTATTCGCTGACGTAAAATCAAATGAATCGCTACATTACATGGTACAAGAAAAGTAGCTATTGCATTCGAGGTATAAGATGCAGTTCATAATAGAATGACATTTTGAAGATGCATGACAATAGGCACAAACCTGTCCGGCTTATGTCCTGCCCTATCGAATACGGCGTCTGCAAATTTTATATGTGTTACATTATTCGTATACAAAGATAAAATGGATAATTTGTAAGTATTTTTGCTTACCTTGAATAGCTTTACAGCCCGTACACGTTACAAATAAATCTTTTCCTGAATATAAGAATAAGATACAACAATTTATATGCAAAACTGAAAATGTAAAAAACAAATAAGCAGCTAAAGTTAACCTCCTTGAATAAATCGAAAACAATAGATCACTCAAACATCGATAACAAACTAAAATAAACAAATCGTCAAGATGTAGCCTGTTAATGTTTACCTGTACTCAGATTCTGTATCATTCATTATTATTATTATTCCTCTTGTTATTATTCTCCTTGTTTTTATTCTCCTTGTTATCATTCCCCTTGCTATTATTCTTCTTGTTATTATTATTCTCATTGTTATCATTCCCCTTGTTATTATTCTTCTTGTTATTATTATTCTCATTGTTATTATTCCCCTTGTTATTATTCTTCTTGTTATTATTATTCTCATTGTTATCATTCCCCTTGTTATTATTATTCTTGTTATTATTATTCTCATTGTTATAATTCCCCTTGTTATTATTCTCCTTGTTTTTATTCTCCTTGTTATCATTCCCCTTGCTATTATTCTTCTTGTTATTATTATTCTCATTGTTATCATTCCCCTTGTTATTATTCTTCTTGTTATTATTATTCTCGTTGTTATAATTCCCCTTGTTATTATTCCTCTTGTTATTATTATTCTCATTGTTATCATTCCCCCTTGTTATTATTCTTCTTGTTATTATTATTCTCATTGTTATAATTCCCTTGTTATTATTCTTTTTGTTATTATTATTCTCATTGTTATTATTCTTCTTGTTATTATTATTCTCATTGTTATAATTCCCCTTGTTATTATCATTCCCCGGATATCGACTACTTACCGTGAACTTTAAAAAACACTACTTCATCACCAGTAACTGTCATATTTCTTATTTTAATGTTCAGGAACTTTGTTTTAATATTCTCCGGTGAAGTATAATTTTGAACATCATTTGGCGAACAACGTATCAGATGTTTAACGGAAAATAGTTGAGCATTTTCACAAATATTGTCACCATGGAGATGAAATATTTCAACTTTGAGTTGTCCTGAACATGTATATACAGTACAATCACAATTTATAGTTTTATGAATATGATCAAGTCCTTTAAAATAAAATACAGGGTTGGTGGTTTCCATTCCTAATAAGGTTGCAGAAATATCCAGAATTTTACCTGAAAGAGGAAGCGCAAATATTCAATCTTTTGTAGTTAGACTTATATAAGTTAAGTTTGCATGAAACCTCCATTGCATTTTGACAATCCATATTCCTAACTCGACCCAAGATCTGAAAACTAATCATTTGATGAATGAACCCTTGACACTCTTCATCACTTATAACTTGACAGAAATATTTGAGTTGAATAAAATAACTTACTATCACAAACATAAGGATATCTGACAAATTTAACATTTTCCTTTTTCACTGGTTCGAGTGTTATTGTAAAAGTATTCTGTAATGTACAGTTTCTGAAGTCTTCTTTACGATCTGTGTTTCTTGTGTCCAGGTTATGTTCACTACATCCATCCTTACAATGTCCAATAATTTCAAATCCTTTCTTAGAGATATCATCAGGGTCCCATGATTTAGACTTCAACAAATTGTTTTCAAACTCCATTCTAATAACTTCATTCTGTGTACAGCTATGTGTTTTTGGACCAGTTTTAAAAGATCCACATAAAATATGGTAGGGGTATGTTTGGTTATAACAACATGTCGTGTTATTGGTAATTATATATTCCTGTGTATCTGAAACTAAACATGAAATTAAACTCAAATTCGACAGATAATTGATCTATATGTATTGAGTGAATGAAAGAATGTTTCTTATAATCAGGACTAGAATCTGGTATTTGTTTGGTATTTCTACATTTCCTCTGTAACAAAGTTGCAGTGACCATGAACACGTCGCCGGAACTTTAAGTGGACAATACATGTGGACAATACATGTGGACAATACATGTATTTTGTCTGATAAAGAGCTGATATTGTCCCTTTCGTCATCATTAAAGCCAAACGAAAGATTACCAAAGTCTCAAAGCCAGTCGAACAGGACAAATCAAGTTAAAATATAATAAAATACCTCGAGAGAGGTATCAGGTGTTCCAGAAAGAGTGAGCATACTCTGCCTCGTGCACGACACCCGCCAATATCTAGCTAATCAGTTTCAAAGTTGGGGAAATGAGTCCGATCTAAATTGAATATTCCAGGAATAATATTAGTTACAAATTAGCAAATGGTGGTCTAAAACCCAACCTAAACGAAAACATCCATAAACAACTTTGACACTGTAGTGTTGTAGCGACCAACCAGATCCTGGTGACGACCATAAAACTTTTTCAAGGAAGAAACCAATCTAGGTTTTATGTAACCTTGTGTCAACAATTTAGAGGTCAGCAACGACGCTCTCAGTACAAAATCATCATATGCGGAAGAAGCTCTGGAATAACGTATCAGCTGGGAAACGTAAACGCCATAAGCGGGAGAAGTGGGAATATTGCTGCTCAAAAATTGAAAATTGACAATAGGAAATGAGAAGTCATCTCGTTTATCATACAATCGGGTGGACATCAATCCATGTTTGTCATGATTCAGTAATAAGTCTAATAGGAGGCCGAGTATTTCGACTCTGTGGTTTCCTGAGCTCAAGTATTCTTTATTTTATCCGATTACTGACCAAGTTGACTAGTGATAGACCTTAACATCATTGCCCTACCCATTAAAAATCAGACAAGTTCATTGTTTTGCGTCTTATCTCGCCTCCTTACCTTGAATGAAGATACATACAATCCAAAACCACATTTTAGTTTCAACATTTAAAGTCCTCATAATTCCACCAACACGTTCTACTCTTCAGATTACAAAAGATACTTGTTAAACTTTGAATAATATTCAATCAAAATAGATAGCTACTGTTGCACACATTTGGAAATGATTAACTGAAGTCATGAAGGAAAACCTGCTCATAACAAAATTCACATCCTTATTAACAGGTTTTGAATATATATATATTTAAATTCATATTCTGTTATAATATACTCAACTTGCACATTATGTCATACTTCATAAATATCACACCGTTACAAAGTAAACATAAGGGTAATAACAGCCCTTTTCTGTCTTCCTTATCCTATGTTGGTTGCAAGTAAATTGTTAAAGTCCAGATAAAATTGTTGGATGTATGAAGTTACCAACCCATTGACAACATTGATACCAGTATAATTGTTATAAGAATCCAACTGCCCCTAGGCCCCCTCTTTGGCTCCGCTACTGGTATCGTCCCAATGTCTAGGTATAACTCTAGTCTATTACCCCGATATCATTCTCAATGGTTCTATAAAATCTATTTACCGACGTACAATCCAATACAATTGCTGTATTTACAAATTACTGAAAGAAGGTATGAGGCAGAGTTTGTAATACGTTGATGATGAGTGCCAAACTGCTTCGAAACGTTGAACTAAATGGATTTTGGGTAGATCAGCTTTGTGTTTTTTGGTTTTATTTTAGCAAAACCGTACAAAGAACGCCGTTTCTTTCTACTGAAAGTCACATTACCTAGGCCAGTTCTTCAGTGAGACCGTTACTCCTTAGAAGAGTTCATCCAAACGTATCTCTCCCGAAAAAGCCAGAAGGATCTGACACTGTTAACTAAACCTGGAGTAGAAATTCCCTCTGTCGCTAAACTATAAGTGTGTAAATAGTTTCATGAGATGCTGAGACAGACAATGAGGACTCTTGTTCTTTACAAAAATAAAATGCATGAACAGAAAGTGACTTTATATGTACTGGCTGCGAGCCCGCCACATACGGCTCTCGTACGGCTGTGTGTTAAAGCAGCTTTTGTACTCTTTGACTAAGTTTCGATAGGGAAATCTTGTACTACTTGCTTTCAACAGCGTTCCCGGAAAACAAACTTGGACAACGTTCTCTGCCTCAAAACAAACACGGCTACGTTTAAACTACATACAGACCGACAGGAAACAACAATCTGTCGTAAAACATACATGGCTACGTTTAAACTACAGACAGACCGACAGGAAACAACACTCTGTCGTAAAACATACACGGCTACGTTAAAACTACAGACAGACCAACAGGAAACAACATTCTGTCGTAAAACATACGCGGCTACGTTTAAACAACAGACAGACCGACAGGAAACAACATTCTGTCGTAAAACAAACACGGCTACGTTTAAACTACAGACAGACCGACAGGAAACAACATTCTGTCGTAAAACATACGCGGCTACGTTTAAACAACAGACAGACCGACAGGAAACAACATTCTGTCGTAAAACAAACACGGCTACGTTTAAACTACAGACAGACCGACAGGAAACAACATTCTGTCGTAAAACAAACACGGCTACGTTTAAACTACAGACAGACCGACAGGAAACAACATTCTGTCGTAAAACATACACGGCTACGTTTAAACTACAGACAGGGCGACAGGAAACAACATTCTGTCGTAAAACATACACGGCTACGTTTAAACAACAGACAGACCGACAGGAAACAACATTCTGTCGTAAAACATACACGGCTACGTTTAAACTACAGACAGGCCGACAGGAAACAACATTCCGTCGTAAAACATACACGGCTACGTTTAAACTACTGACAGACCGACAGGAAACAACATTCTGTCGTAAAACATACACGGCTACGTTTAAACTACAGACAGGCCGACAGGAAACAACATTCTGTCGTAAAACATATACTGCTACACAGACAGACCGACAGGAAACAACATTATGTCGTGAAACATATACGGCTACACAGACAGGCCGACAGGAAACAACATTATGTCGTGAAACATATACGGCTACACAGACAGACCGACAGGAAACAACATTCTGTCGTAAAACATACACGGCTACGTTTAAACTACAGACAGACCGACAGGAAACAACATTCTGTCGTAAAACATACACGGCTACGTTTAAACTACAGACAGGCCGTCAGGAAACAATATTATGTCGTATAACATACACGGCTACGTTTAAACTACAGACAGGCCGACAGGAAACAACATTCTGTCGTAAAACATACACGGCTACGTTTAAACTACTGACAGACCGACAGGAAACAACATTCTGTCGTAAAACATACACGGCTACGTTTAAACTACAGACAGGCCGACAGGAAACAACATTCTGTCGTAAAACATATATTGCTACACAGACAGACCGACAGGAAACAACATTATGTCGTGAAACATATACGGCTACACAGACAGGCCGACAGGAAACAACATTATGTCGTGAAACATATACGGCTGCACAGACAGACCGACAGGAAACAACATTCTGTCGTAAAACATACACGGCTACGTTTAAACTACAGACAGACCGACAGGAAACAACATTCTGTCGTAAAACATACACGGCTACGTTTAAACTACAGACAGGCCGTCAGGAAACAATATTATGTCGTATAACATACACGGCTACGTTTAAACTACAGACAGGCCGACAGGAAACAACATTCTGTCGTAAAACATACACGGCTACGTTTAAACTACTGACAGACCGACAGGAAACAACATTCTGTCGTAAAACATACACGGCTACG
>NW_008710049.1:4943826-4944346 GCF_000327385.1 Lottia gigantea | reverse complement strand
TTGTATTTTTCAAGTAGAACTACTAACGACCGGAACCGCAAACGGAAAACACATAATGGCGAAACATTGGTAGCAGATAATGAACTTTTCAAATGAGGATTTATATCAGTCATAAGTGAGGAAGTATTTCATATTGAAAATCAGATGTCTAGAAGAGTAGGCATAGGCTACCCCGCCACATCCGCCATTGCTACTAAACATACACAACAATAAGAAAGTCTAAAATAAAACCAAATTCGAAAGTTCAAGGGAGGTAACCGATGAAAATATTTTCATCCAATTTGGACACACCCCGGTAATTCATTTTCTATTTATTTCCATGTTTAATCTCAAAATTCAACCTTCTTTAACTTTTCCAGAAAACTTTCCAATATATCACATGAAAGCCTGGACAATATTTAGTTTTTGGAAAAAATTCAATATGTCATTGCCATGAAAATTTTGAACTAGCCAAACTAAAGTAGACCCCTACATTTTTTCAACATCCGCTTGACTGCAACTGCACACAAAACGACTATCT
>NW_008710049.1:4873946-4943776 GCF_000327385.1 Lottia gigantea | reverse complement strand
GGCGACAGGAAACAACATTCTGTCGTAAAACATACACGGCTACGTTTAAATTACAGACAGACCGACAGGAAACAACATTCTGTCGTAAAACAAACACGGCTACGTTTAAACTACAGACAGACCGACAGGAAACAACATTCTGTCGTAAAACATACGCGGCTACGTTTAAACAACAGACAGACCGACAGGAAACAACATTCTGTCGTAAAACATACACGGCTACGTTTAAATTACAGACAGACCGACAGGAAACAACATTCTGTCGTAAAACAAACACGGCTACGTTTAAACTACAGACAGACCGACAGGAAACAACATTCTGTCGTAAAACATACACGGCTACGTTTAAACAACAGACAGACCGACAGGAAACAACATTCTGTCGTAAAACATACACGGCTACGTTTAAACAACAGACAGACCGACAGGAAACAACATTCTGTCGTAAAACATACACGGCTACGTTTAAACTACAGACAGGCCGACAGGAAACAACATTCCGTCGTAAAACATACACGGCTACGTTTAAACTACTGACAGACCGACAGGAAACAACATTCTGTCGTAAAACATACACGGCTACGTTTACACTACAGACAGGCCGACAGGAAACAACATTCTGTCGTAAAACATATACTGCTACACAGACAGGCCGACAGGAAACAACATTCTGTCGTAAAACATACACGGCTACGTTAAAACTACAGACAGACTGACAGGAAACAACATTCTGTCGTAAAACATACACGGCTACGTTTAAACTACAGACAGACCGACAGGAAACAACATTCTGTCGTAAAACATACGCGGCTACGTTTAAACAACAGACAGACCGACAGGAAACAACATTCTGTCGTAAAACAAACACGGCTACGTTTAAACTACAGACAGACCGACAGGAAACAACATTCTGTCGTAAAACAAACACGGCTACGTTTAAACTACAGAAAGACCGACAGGAAACAACATTCTGTCGTAAAACATACACGGCTACGTTTAAATTACAGACAGACCGACAGGAAACAACATTCTGTCGTAAAACAAACACAGCTACGTTTAACTACAGACAGGGCGACAGGAAACAACATTCTGTCGTAAAACAAACACGGCTACGTTTAAACTACAGACAGACCGACAGGAAACAACATTCTGTCGTAAAACAAACACGGCTACGTTTAAACTACAGAAAGACCGACAGGAAACAACATTCTGTCGTAAAACATACACGGCTACGTTTAAATTACAGACAGACCGACAGGAAACAACATTCTGTCGTAAAACAAACACAGCTACGTTTAACTACAGACAGGCCAACAGAAAACAACATTCTGTCGTAAAACATACACGGCTACGTTTAAACTACAGACAGGCCGACAGGAAACAACATTCTGTCGTCAAAACATACACGGCTACGTTTAAACAACAGACAGACCGACAGGAAACAACATTCTGTTGTAAAACATACACGGCTACGTTAAAACAACAGACAGACCGACAGGAAACAACATTCTGTCGTAAAACATACACGGCTACGTTTAAACTACAGACAAGCCGACAGGAAACAACATTCTGTCGTCAAAACATACACGGCTACGTTTAAACAACAGACAGACCGACAGGAAACAACATTCTGTTGTAAAACATACACGGCTACGTTAAAACAACAGACAGACCGACAGGAAACAACATTCTGTCGTAAAACATACACGGCTACGTTTAAACTACAGACAGACCGACAGGAAACAACATTCCGCCGTAAAACAAACACAGCTACGTTTAACTACAGACAGGCCAACAGGAAACAACATTCTGTCGTCAAAACATACACGGCTACGTTTAAACTACAGACAGGCCGACAGGAAACAATATTATGTCGTCAAAACATACACGGCTACGTTTAAACTACAGACAGACCGACAGGAAACAACATTCTGTCGTAAAACATACACGGCTACGTTTAAACTACAGACAGGCCGACAGGAAACAACATTCTGTCGTCAAAACATACACGGCTACGTTTAAACTACAGACAGACCGACAGGAAACAACATTCTGTCGTAAAACATACACGGCTACGTTTAAACTACAGACAGGCCGATAGGAAACAACATTTTGTCGTAAAACATACACGGCTACGTTTAAACTACAGACAGACCGACAGGAAACAACATTCTGTCGTAAAACATACACGACTACGTTTAAACTACAGACAGGCCGACAGGAAACAACATTCTGTCGTCAAAACATACACGGCTACGTTTAAACTACAGACAGACCGACAGGAAACAACATTCTGTCGTAAAACATATACTGCTACGTTTAAACTACAGACAGGGCCACAGGAAACAACATTCTGTCGTAAAACATACACGGCTACGTTTAAACTACAGACAGGGCGACAGGAAACAACATTCTGTCGTAAAACATACACGGCTACGTTTAAACTACAGACAGGCCGACAGGAAACAACATTCTGTCGTAAAACACACACGGCTACGTTTAAACAACAGACAGGCCGACAGGAAACAACATTCTGTCGTAAAACATACACGGCTACGTTTAAACTACAGACAGGCCGTCAGGAAACAATATTATGTCGTAAAACATACACGGCTACGTTTAAACTACAGACAGACCGACAGGAAACAACATTCTGTCGTAAAACATACACGGCTACGTTTAAACTACAGACAGGCCGTCAGGAAACAATATTATGTCGTAAAACATACACGGCTACGTTTAAACTAAAGACAGACCGACAGGAAACAACATTCTGTCGTAAAACATACACGGCTACGTTTAAACAACAGACAGGCCGACAGGAAACAACATTCTGTCGTAAAACATACACGGCTACGTTTAAACTACAGACAGACCGACAGGAAACAACATTCTGTCGTAAAACATACACGGCTACGTTTAAACAACAGACAGGCCGACAGGAAACAACATTCTGTCGTAAAACATACACGGCTACGTTTAAACTACAGACAGGCCGTCAGGAAACAATATTATGTCGTAAAACATACACGGCTACGTTTAAACTACAGACAGGCCGTCAGGAAACAATATTATGTCGTAAAACATACACGGCTACGTTTAAACTACAGACAGACCGACAGGAAACAACATTTTGTCGTAAAACATACACGGCTACGTTTAAACTACAGACAGACCGACAGGAAACAACATTTTGTCGTAAAACATACACGGCTACGTTTAAACTACAGACAGACCGACAGGAAACAACATTCTGTCGTCAAAACATACACGGCTACGTTTAAACAACAGACAGACCGACAGGAAACAACATTCTGTCGTAAAACATACACGGCTACGTTTAAACTACAGACAGGCCGACAGGAAACAACATTCTGTCGTAAAACATACACGGCTACGTTTAAACAACAGACAGGAAATTAATTGTCTTCATTATGTGAATGTGACTGAAACAGTTCATGAAAAAAAAAAGTGTGATTTCAAGACAAATTAAATGTTTGAATCGCGTTTCCAGTCGTATAATGTGCAGAATGCGTAATACAAAGTATCTAATACAAGTTGTCCAATTCAAAGTGTTAAATGCTAGCTGGAGATTTTGGAGAATATACATTTCTCATTTTTGCACATCAACATTGATGCAGCATTGGCATAATTATGCATTTTGCAATGACGACATTAGTATTTTAAAGCTTGACGCCATAAATATAGTAATATAAGATGTCTATGTTCGACACACTGAATAATTGTAAATGATTGTAATCATCTTCCTAGTTGAATGTTTTTAACAATTATTAATAATAATTTGTTATAAGAGTAGAGGTATTGAAGAAAGGTGATGCATATCTATTGACAAAAGAATTGACTATACTGTCAACAATCATCTATGTTACCTCACAGCATCATAAACTTTTACCTATAATTTTGTGAAATTTGCATAATGTGTCTGACTGCCCCACATCATTTTGTCTGAGAAACAATCCTTTCAGTTTCTCAGCTTTTGGCTTCTCAAACCCGACACCATGTTGGAGAAATTTGGCAGATGTAGACAGAGTTACTGCTTGTTGGAAAATTTTTGTTGAAATATTGTTCAAGTGTAGACAGAGCATAAAATGTTGGTCAAAAGTTTGATAAATTTTAAAAGAAGTTTGATAAATTTTTTAATGTTGGGAAAAAGTTTATAGTGGCGGAACACTTTACCGCTGGTGCATTATGTAATGTGACTTACTTTAATTTAACCCCTTTGGGGGTTAGCTGACTGTAACACCTTCCTAGTTGTAAGATTTTAACAATTACAAAATGTTAAATTGTTTTTAGTTAGTTATTGAAGTAGAATTGATACTGTCTATTGACAAAAGAATTGACTAACTGTAAACGATGAACTCATACTGCTTCATACGACGATAAATTATTATACCTATAATGTAGTGGTTTTTACATCAATATATTTGGTATGTCAATCTGCCCCCCATTTGCGCTCCAAGAACCTGGCCACGCACTCTTGAAACGATCTTAGCGGTAAGATGTAGTGGGGTTTTTATCTTTAACATTCATTCCAGAACCTAGAATTTGAGGTTGTAACATTGCGGTTAGGTAATGGTACGAAAGCACAGGCGTAGGCATGCAGGCTTAACCTCTAGTGAGAGAGTTTGTTTGTGCAGTTAGTTTGAAACATATAATATAATTTGAATATATGAAATGAAAATCCATATTCTTCAGAATCTGAAAGTATGAGAAGAATAATGGTTCCAACGGGAACATTAATGTCTATGGAAATTGTAATAAATATGTTTTGCTGCCAAAAATTGCTACTTTTAGTGAAAGAAAAATGCATCTTTAGTGCACGTTTAAATTCGTAATATCTTTACACTGTTTTTAGGACGTCCTAGCGCTAAGATCGTTACGAGTGTAAGGTTACTTTAGAACAAACCTATAGGGGGGCAGAGAGACCACATCAGTGGCTTAACTGACATAGGGACTGAACCAAGTCCACGGGCTCCCACCCCCAGAAAAAAACAAAATTAAAAATAAATGTTAGGTTACGTTTAGACACAATAGGCCCTACCATGGACTATATTATGTCCTTTTCTTTTAAAAATTTCCCTAGTCGAGACCACATATCTTTCATAATAGGATGATGGGGGTGAGATGTGATTTTTACAAAGGCTTTAAGGAAACGTTCTGTATTCACTTTTGTCAGTTTTAATAGATGTCACAGATTTTAATCAGGTTAAAAGGAGATGGTAAAAGACGATATGAAGACAATGGGGTGGTACATAAAAATTTGAAATATAAAGAGTTGTTTCCCTGTAGTTACTAGAATGATTTACTTTGTTATTGAAAGTAATATTCAGAGGCGGTTGCAAAAAGTTTCGATTAGGGGGGCAAACGTTAAATTTGTTTTGAAATCCATTCCAACCGGAGTCAGGGGGGGGGGGGGGGGGATGTTGAAAATATAAAACTAAAATCCGGCATTTCATGCAATTTGAAAGAGTTCTTCCAAATAACATTACATTTATAAAATGAAACAATGCATATTTCGTTCAGAACAAATGTATATTAGGACTTTGTGTTATGGAACGAGATTTTTTATTTATTCTCTGACTACGCCAAAATATTATTTTGTGGTTCAGTACAGTTAATTTTCATATTTATGGCATGGAACGAGATTGTGGATTTATTCTCTTACTACGCTAAAATATGATTTTGAGGTTCAATACAGTTAATTTTCATATTTATGGCATGGAACGAGATTGTGGATTTATTCTCTTACTACGCCAAAATATGATTTTGTGGTTCAATACAGTTAATTTTCATATTTATGGCATGGAAGGAGATTGTGGATTTATTCTCTTACTACGCCAAAATATGATTTTGTGGTTCAATACAGTTAATTTTCATATTTATGGCATGGAACGAGATTGTGGATTTATTCTCTTACTACGCCAAAATATGATTTTGTGGTTCAATACAGTTAATTTTCATATTTATGGCATGGAACGAGATTGTGGATTTATTCTCTTACTACGCCAAAATATGATTTTGTGGTTCAATACAGTTAATTTTCATATTTATGGCATGGAACGAGATTGTGGATTTATTCTCTTACTACGCCAAAATATGATTTTGTGGTTCAATACAGTTAATTTTCATATTTATGGCATCTAACGAGATTGTGGATTTATTCTCTTACTACGCCAAAATATGATTTTGTGGTTCAATACAGTTAATTTTCATATTTATGGCATGGAACGAGATTGTGGATTTTTTCTCTTATCTGCACATATCCCTCTGTAGTTTAACATAAGTTTTTGTTTACATATTTACTATAGTTCAGTTACACTGTATATATATACACTGTCAATAATGTTGTCATATATCGAACACAAATTTTCATAATTAAACAAAATTTCAAGTAGAGCAAATTTCTGAAAATACGAGGAAGGTTTATGATTTAGGCTAGGGATTTCAAAAGATCAAGGTATGTTAAAATTTAATTGATGCATTGGTCCAAATTAACTTATTTTCATGTGATTTTATTTGCAAGTTGTAAATGCTGACCTTGTTTGTTTCGGATTAACAGTAAGGTCAAAAATCTTGGTCATGTTGCACTAAAAGTCTTCCTTAAGTGTTGTATTTTTCAAGTAGAACTACTAACGACCCGAACCGCAAACGGAAAACACATAATGGCGAAACATTGGTAGCAGATAATGAACTTTTCAAATGAGGATTTATATCAGTCATAAGTGAGGAAGTATTTCATATTGAAAATCAGATGTCTAGAAGAGTAGGCATAGGCTACCCCGCCACATCCGCCATTGCTACTAAACATACACAACAATAAGAAAGTCTAAAATAAAACCAAATTCGAAAGTTCAAGGGAGGTAACCGATGAAAATATTTTCATCCAATTTGGACACACCCCGGTAATTCATTTTCTATTTATTTCCATGTTTAATCTCAAAATTCAACCTTCTTTAACTTTTCCAGAAAACTTTCCAATATATCACATGAAAGCCTGGACAATATTTAGTTTTTGGAAAAAATTCAATATGTCATTGCCATGAAAATTTTGAACTAGCCAAACTAAAGTAGACCCCTACATTTTTTCAACATCCGCTTGACTGCAACTGCACACAAAACGACTATTTTTAGAATCATCTTTCCGCATGAAAATCTCTCAAAACCTCACAAAATCTGCAAGAAAATGCAACTCGATATACTATTGTGATAATAACCAGATAAGTTACATTATATTTTTTTCGATTAAGTCATGATGACGCCCGTTATCTTTCTTACTGCTGCTCTATACCCCTTAGCTTTGGTGTCAATAAATTTCTAATTTATCGGGATATAAGAAATTGATTAGTTCTTTAGCGAGTGAGTCATTTGTGATTTTATTGATAAAAAGAACCTTTCAAGTTCTTCATGTTGAAACATGCTAAACTTAACAGTTGTGTTGTGTTCAAGGGAATTAACCATCTAAACTGATAATTATCTCCCTTGAACATGCAACAAATTGTTTCTTTGATTCATTGACTGGGACCAATGTCTGTTTTCTTAGTTAGTCAATCGAGCATAAGATTTACATTGTTTTTAACCGAAACATTATGTTGTGTTAAGGCATAAGACGTTAGTTTCCCGATCGAAAGATTTGAATTGTTAGTGGCCCAACAATAAGTGTTGGCTTCAAAGTTGTAAGCTCGTGCGACTCTCTGTTTTAAACTGTTAGTAGGCCGACCAAGCCACAATTGTTTATATCAAAATAATATTGATAAAGCATTGTATTATAAATTTATCACATAAATTAAAATAAATTAATAGATAACCTACTTGTATGTGTTATCTAGAAGATATGATGAGGATAACAATGTTTAGCATGATGTTTGCATATTTTAAAAACTGATTGCGCTGAGATGTACATACACGTGGAGATCGAACTATCGTAATTATGGATGTGACAACTGATACCATATGTCAAGAATATTGCAGACTGAACTGTGATACATGTAATATGGAAGCGGTATACCCTGATTATGGGTAATTCTATTATCATGTATGGATAAAATTATAAAAGGCTATCGTCCAAAGTTGACATCAGTAGCTATTATTTGGGAATTCTTTCAATATGCGATAATTGATTCGATATGGCAAGACTGAACTATCATACTACAAAGCGGACAAACTGTGATTTTGCATAACTTTATCAAGTAGCAGTAAAATTACAAAGGCAGCTGTCCAAGGTTATCAGTAGTGCATACTGTATACAGCTTCAAAGATTCTTCTTCAATGCTATGAGTGTTCACCAACACAGCTAAATATTCGCCAGGTGGATAAATGTGCTGAAATCGAAAAAAAAAAAAACGTTGACTGGATTGATAAATTTCCAAAGGTTGAATTGTGACTTTGTATTTAGATATGGTAAAGAAGGGAATTTACAACACCTCGTTCTGTGGTGATGCTTCTACGGATCAGGTAAGCCAAGGTACATTGAACATTGAATAAGGAGTCACGTCCAATACGATGTAATTATTCTTTGTAAATACTCTTTATTTTAGATGCATAGATCTAAAACGGATTTGAGTTTCTCCTGTAAGGCATGGAGGAATGTTAGTCCGAAACATCTGTCTCTATTTCAGCCTCTGATAGATATTTTGACAGTTATTTATTTTCAAAAACAGTTCCTTGAAAATAATTGATCACCTCTACTTTATAGGTCATCGAAGTTGGTGGAGGTAACATCCAGGGTGTATACACAATAACTACTGATGCTCACGGTGAGTAACAGGCAAACTATTGTAATGCCCCTTGCATACCAATGGCCTTAATCGACGATTTTTGTTGCCGATTAGAGTCCTGTCAAGAGTTTTTATCGTCCGGATGCGGGTATAGGAGGACACAAACAATGTCCAATGGTCGTTTTCCACCATGTCGATAATTTTGGGCGGATCGTGCAAGTGACAGGAAAATGAATCTGGATGATGACGCAGACGATAAATCAATCGCCAGCAGTTTGATATTATAAATCCTGTTAAATCCGATAATCTTGTCTTGTAAGCGCGGGCACACATGTGATTTTGATTCGCGTCGGCAACAAAAATCGGCGTTAAAGACTGTTCGTGTTCAAGCAGCATAAGGTATTCTTGTGTTGTGTATGTATTTCGGGGATACATCAGCCTTCTGTCACCCACGTAATTCCATTAAACAAAGCGTTTCACCAAAGAAATATCGCAATTCGCAAATTATTTCTGTTATAAGGGAATCACGGATATCTGTAGGAAAAATGTAATGGTGCAAATAGAATCACAAGTGGCATCGATACTCATAAACAGTTCAGAAAACCTCTTTTACTTTTTTAAACATATATTTCGTGTCAATTGAGTAACCAGTGTGAAGTTGACGCTTGTCAGTATTTTAGAGTAGCGCCACTTGCGCCAGGGGAAATTCAGAAATAAAGGGAAATAAGTTTACGTTGATTTAAAACATAGTCTACAATACTTTTTACATACGATGTTACACACTGCTACCAAACCACTGTTACCAATCGTTGATTGATTCTAACGTAATTTATTGGATGGCGTTCATGTTCTTATATCAAGGGTGAAGTTTATAAAAATGAAAAGCATTGGCCATTCCATAATCCCTTTCAGAGATGAGGGATATCCTACCTTCCCGATAGATATATACTGCAATTTAAAAACATGCCAAATGGGCTAACGTCCAGCCATATTGTACCTTAGAAGGCAAACGAAAATCTGAAATACCCTCTGCCAAGGCCGTTGAACCTACAAGCTTACTGCTTTACATTTTCTAATTGTCCCTGGATTAAGGTGCAAAATATTACACGGGGATCCCGGATCTCGAATGGCTCGACCTTTTCGGTCAACAGCAATACGAATTCCACTATAAGCTACTTGACCTAATAGTAAGTGGAAGTTAAGTTAGGGACATGGAAATATGTTAATAAGTAAATCTCCTATAGTAATCTGTAGATAAAATCTTATTCAACCTTCAGTAATCATTGTCAGTATTGTCATAATCTGAAAGGACAGATCAGATAAACTGATAAAATAACACGATAAGGTCGTAAATAATGTCAGAATAATAATAAAATATCTTCAATCCTGCAATGGAATATTGGAACCACATGTTTTTTTTATATTCCGTGTCGTATATAGAGGGTTGGACCATTGTTCCATGCCCCAATCCTGACGAGACCCATGAAAGGTCTCATTTTGAAGTGAAAGTTTTTTAATTGCTCAGAATTCATCTCAGGCCATATGAAATCCGTTGGAGCCTTCAAAGTTGAAGATCATCATCTGACTTCAAATATTGCTTGCACAAATTACTGTCGGTATTGACTACTATTGTTTTTCTTTTTTAAAGACCATATTCACAATTATGTGGAAAATGGTAGGGGCAATGGTTTATGGTGTTTAGCTGAAGGAATAAAATTGGTTGTCCTGACCCAATTCCACCTGACCCCCCCTGTAGCTACAGTACGGGTCTGTCCCGTGGAGTGTAGACTAATCTATACTCCAAGGGTCTGTCCCAATCCAATTTCTATCATGCCTACCACTAACTAGGAATGTAGTTGACGGGCGTTCAATCAACTCGCTTTTAAAATTAGGCAGTTTAGTTGATACATGACGATCTATTGACTTATTTTATTGAATTATATTTTGATTTTTAAATGATGTAATGGGTCATGGTTCATAAATCATGGGTCCTTTTCACCAAGTTAGTTCATAATCCACGATATAATTTAAATGACAAAAGCTTGTTCTTGTTACATTGTAGCTCTAACTTTATGCATTTTTGTGTTTATGTCACAGCGACACTTCAAACTATAACAGTAAGTTTTTTTGTTATTTTCTCTACTACTACTACCTGCCGTTATAATATATTTTTTATACGTACTATCTTCCAGTATGAAATAACGCGTTCCACTTGAGAAATCATAGATTATGAATCCAATTTAAAAAGGTAGTCTATCTTTTATACTATCTGTTTGTATATATACATATTACTTATGGATATAGCTGGGTAAAAACTAGGCTTCGTTTTAAAACAAAAATTACAGTTTTAGATAGAATGCATTTAGTAGACAAAAAATTTGGAATTGATTCAAATATTGAAAAGCCTGTTATAAAACATTTGTTTACAAAATCGTGAAGGACTAGGTTTCCCTTCTACGAATAGAGAATCCGGCAACATAGCCACACTGTAAGAAACTTTTGAGGCATAAAACGGTACAAGACATGTGATCATCAGTACGAACATAATTTGATTATTTGAATCTCATAGCTCCCCTAAAAGCTTACATCAATGTAGTCCTTTGTTTCCACCCCAAACACGTGGACCATGCTGTCTTTCTAAGGTAAAATGGTGGCCGACACGCGCAAATCGTTTCCATAGAAACTATTCTAAGACTGCTGGGATCGATCTATATCGTGAATAATACTCGGGTATATCAGTATTGCCCTGCCATGTAGGAATTATAAGGTTGTGAAATCAACGTGATATACATGTACATATAAAGGATACACCGTTACATTCTGATTTACAAAATGGGTAAGGTGAACTTTTGTTGTATTTTATGAATGAATGATATACATAATAAAGCGTCACTATTTCATACATGTAGAAACACAACATAATACTAGCTATAACGTTCTAATACTGTTTCATAGTCTATTATATCCATAACTCAAGTGCAGACGAATTTTCCATAATACGAGATTATGTAATATGAAAGTTAGTTCATTTTATAACTATAGTCTAGAATGTATATTGAAATTTTGGAATGGAAGACTTCGTATTTGAAGGGTTTATGCTAATGTCATGACAGAAACAGAATCATTTGAAAATTAAATCATTCCGGGTCAACGCGGGGGTCAGCATGTCGCGTATTGAGAATTGTCAAAGATAACAGGTTGCAATAAGACATGTATAGGGTTTACGTGTTGGGCAGTACTGTACACGTGGTTTCGGATTAAAAATCTTTAACACGTGGATTTAGGCAAAATTTAATATCGTTTATACTTTTCATTTTTTCTATAGGAATGAATTGAGCGACACACATTGTGAATTATAGATACAGTAGTTTATAGCACCTATATAGAAACTAGAGAGTCCTTACGATTTTGATTTTAGACAAGATTTGGGAACTACAGATAGACGATAGCTAAAAAATATTTTGATCACTTTTCAATACAGTTTGTTAATTAATTTTCCTTTTTCGTGATTTTAGGACATGATTTTTATCTCTCCTTAATGTACATTTGAAATATATGGGACTTTCGAACTGTGCACTTTATAATTTGGACAGATTCGTAAAACTTTGAACGTTTGTCCGCTCAGTTTAGTATGTTTTATAGTATAGTTATTTGTGTATTGAACAATAAGGACCTCATGTAGAACAGTCCTCGCTTTTGTGTCCGGGTGTATCTTGCTATTCAGTTGTCTGCACTATAGCACTTCACTTTAATCACTAAAGGTGTCTCTCTTTAGGAGTTAAATAGTAAATACAAATAATACAATCGTATAAAAACAAAATACACACACCTGTTCTGAGAAATGATATAAAAATGAGCTGGTACAAAGTGCATGTTGTCACCAATTGATAAGATCCAAAATAATATACTCGCTATACTCAAAGTTTTGTAGTATTGTAATAAACACATTGTTCATTATTCCAGTGGACCCATAGCAGCTGTAAAGACAATATTATTGCCAGGACGTTCAACTATGTAAAAGACAATCCAATTCAAATTATACATATACGAATTTCATTTTTGCCTTAATAAGTAATAATATTATATAACTTTTATTCTTTTATATTTTTTGTGAATGTGACTTTTATTTGTGTGACCACTTTTAATAACGTTATATCAGAACACCTGGTGCAAAATGATAAATTATTAGCATGATTTCCTACTTTTGATTATAAAATATATATTTAATGATCAACTGGCTCACTTTATCTTTTGTTATTTATTCGATACATTGAAACGACTAATATTATTGATAAATATCAGGGAATCGACTGGGACCATTGGTAACGTAGACCAGAAATTCACACCTCAAACACTTCATGTATATCGACAGTGACGTTCCTAAGTATCAGTTGGAGAGGTGGAGGGGGAAAAAGGGCGACAGAATTTTCAAAAAAGGGGTGATGTTGCTCACAGGCAAGTCTTTTAATAATGTACAATTGTGAGAAATTTTGTCGGGGTCAAAGCCGTGTCAGCCTCTTTTTAGTGCTACCCCTCCTCCCCTCCCCCCTCTCATATGACCCCTGCCGTAATAACTCCTTTCACCGTATATCCATTCTTCACTTTTTACAACATGTTTATTCTTCGGAAGTAGAGTGATAATTGACTATGATAAATTGTGAACAATTACAGCTCTACAACGTGTAACAAAATGTTGTATAAAGCCATAAAGATATCATTTCATTGTATCGTGTATAATTTAAAAAAAAAAAAACAGTTCAGGTGTTTTTCATCAGATAGTTTGTTGCAACTGAGTCGTATTTGTTTCAGAAATTTTTCTGATTTTTGTTTAGCTATGCCAATCACTAATAGGCCTTGTGTTCACAGCTCACCCTCGAAATTTGAGCCTTCACATCCATGTGTGTGTCCAGAAAACCGCGTTTGAAAGTTAAAAAGATGTGTCGTATTTTATGTAGACACCGCCATATATAGAAAATACAGCTTTCTAAATAAGAAAGGAAATCCCTAGTTTGAGATATTTTAAGTATTCGATTGTCGTTCATCTATAGTAGTTCTGAAAACTATTTACATATATTCAAGACTCAAATCGCCTCCTGCTACCCCCCCCCCCCCCCCAAAAAAAAAAAACGCATATGTCCCTTTAATTCATTGGGTCATTGTACGAGTGGGATATTTGCAATATTATTTATATCCAACCAGATAGACATATCATGTCACACTTAACAATATTTTATAGCTAATCAGTAAATTCATGCACTAATGTGCACTGTAAAATCTGGGATTCGTCCACGTATTCAGTGTTCGATGAGGTTGATTTGGCATTCTGAATATACACTGTCCTCAATCCTTTATTTTAGAAACTGTAAGGAAATTATCAGAAATAGATTCCTGAAGCAGTGGTCGCCGTCTTTTGTTGTATGTGCGATAAATGGAGAAAGAGCAGAATTGACAGAGCTTGTCATAAGGCATCGGGTTAAATCATACTGTAATATTTTCTAATGATAGAAAAGAGCAGCGGTGACTCAGTCAGCAAGACGTTTGCTCGATAACCGGGAGTTCTATGGTTCAATCCTGGAAAAAGTCGAGATAATACCTTTGAGTATTTCTAGCTAGTTCCCCATGTCCTTGATGTGAGTAGAAGGGTCTGACATGGAAATGCTCAAGTCGTTCGGATTGGACATAGATCGAGGCTCTACAGGCTGTGCTAGTAAGATCCCCCATCAGTAAGAAATCGAAAAAGAGAAGTACAAATGGCGTAAAACTCAAATTTAGTGCATTCCAACTTCATCTCTTCTGTCAGCGTTACAAATATGAAGTATATGTCCAGCTTTTTCTTCTCTACATTCCGATTATTTACGTCTTATTATCTTTTTTACTTAGGTTTTGTCCGGGCGCCGAACTCTTCAGCTCAGCTGCCTCCGGTTTCATAAATTATGCCTCCGAAATCTCTTGATTGCGATTCCGCACAGACCGATTGGAACTGTGTGCCACTGACGGCAAAGGCCCTTTTAAGCTGTTTTGAAGTTGTGACTTTATTTGTCAGTTTGTGAAATAACTAGTTTCCGGTGATGGCAAATCTTTTCCAATTTTTAAAAACTGAAATAGGTGAAGTGTACCAGTGCAATCTAAACCGTAGCTGCAGTCACATGGTCTAACTTTTATATGATTTTTTAATACACAAGCTGGCTACAACAATTTGCATTAAAATTGATTTGTCTGCGTTTTTTTTGTTATTAAACATAACAAGTTAAATTAAGCAGGGGAGATAACCAGCAAGAAAACGGAGACAACTTTGCACTCCTCTCAGAGAGTTCTCATAGCTGTTATTGATTATGGCAGTGGGGAGCCAAACAGGGGTTGGATGGCAGCAAGTTTTTCGGGCGCAAATCCGAATGTTGCACTATTTTACTCTACCAGTTGATGTCGACGTTCACGTTTATTATTTTTTACTTTTCATACTCTTTCCACAAGGTCAATGAATTACAGAATATTGCGTAAGAATCAATTAGGCTTGACTTAAAGTAGGATTATCTGAAGTGTGATCCGAGATTTGTATCGTCTATTTGATTATCCTAATACAAACTTTCATTACGCATGTATTGTTATGTTCCTGTCAGGGTGTATTGTTCTACTGACCACTGTGGTGTAAGAACATTTCAAGCACGTCGACCTGTTGTCATCAGAGCCACCAAGAGTGCCTTTAGTGAAAATTCTGTCACAAGTCTATTATTTTAAAACTGTCCGAGAAGGTTTTGTGGACTCTGCGTTTGTATCCGGCGAATTGAAGACGATCCTTGAAAATACTGACTCTATCTGAAAACGATAAGTTATTTAAGTCATCAAATTGGGATTTTTCTTCAGTCTTACTTAGTTAGTGGACGTAAATATTTGTTAACTAATTATAAGGTGTTCGATAACAATAGCGATCTCAAGGGGCTGTTATATAGTGTGATATTGAGTCTACTGTTTGGTCAATTAATTTGTTTACTGTATGTTGGTATCTTGTTGGTAATGCGACAAACTACCGAAACAAAGCTATTAGAGATTATTTGGAAACTGTCTGGGCATTGCAGCCTCTATCGGGTCGCACCGAAAAGAATATCTCTATATTTCTGTTAGGACCGCAATTAGGGTCTTTTTCTTTGCAACGCTAAGGGGAGACTTTAAACGTAGACAACAAATAAATCCTATATTAAGCAGATATTATATTCATATTTTTTAATTTCTGAACAAAGTTTCGGTACTGATTGTCTTAGCTTTGATGGGCTACTTTATGAATAATCAAAATTCTGAAATGAAAATTGTTTCCGTCTTTTTTCTGTGCCACTCGATATAATTAAAAAACAAATTGACAATATTTGATATAAAGTGATTTCTATTTATTTCTGCAAGTTTACGACCCCAAATTTAATTGGAAGGTAATATTATTTTATTATTTTAGGAGACAATGGTATAGAGTTAGGGCTATGACCCCTTCTCGAGTGTTTTAAGACAAGGTTTTAAAAGTAAATCATGTAATGTCAACTGACCAATCTACAGTTGAAAGGATCAAGCAAAGTTCATGTTGAATTTGCTCTTCTTCTTGTATTCTTACTAATTGAAGACTGTAAATATTTTGATTTATAGTGACACGTATGGAAGACCGAACAGCCCATTATTAAGACTTCTTAATCCGCAATCCTACTCCTTCATTTCAAAATTCGTTCTCTAAATCAATATATGTTTCCTTACTACAACTTGACCTTTTCTTGGACTTTCTTTCTTGTTGTGGCATAGTCCAGCATTCATATAAACCGACATTATCTGATGTCGTCGCGACACTTTCCAGAATTACGTCATTTCCTTAGAAATGATCCCAAAAAGGAAATGACGCCAAAGCCAAAATGGGTGGTGCTGTTGACCAAAGACATACATATGCATAGGGCTTTGCTGTTGACCTGAAAGGACATATTTTAGGCTAGCATGGAAAGTGGTAGGTTATCAAGCAGAAATTTTTCTTTAACATTATCGAGGCAGACGTAAGTAAAGGCCACCTGTTCCGAGGACTTTCAATATGTGAACTCTACATGCTTGTTGTCATGTTTGCACAACTTGCAAAACACAACTGCTTTATTTAAAAAAAAGGGGAAAATGCATTATCTCGTAGACTGTAAGTGGAACGTAGTTAGTAGTCCTTTCCTAACAACAATGTACATAACACTGACCTAAATGATGAAATGTGATGACAATTGTACTCATTTTTTGTTGTAAATGACAGGTCAAAGTACACCATATATGTTATCCAACCACATGTCATTATTTAGATTCTAGGCTAAGTGGTTGTTCGAGTTCGTTCTCATCTTTCAATTAGTCTGACATGCAGGTGATATCTTTTCGAAATAGACTGTGTATATCTAATGATTTACTGTCCACGTCAAATTGCAAGGTTCTACAAATCTTTTCTTAGCTGAAATTTATAGAGAGAGGCCTTTTTTACTCATTGAGTTACATTTACAAACGATATTTATTTTCGGGTGTAGATACAATTTAACCATTGGTAGTTTACCGGTACCGTTATCGGCACTTCCCGACACTACCAATTGCGGTTACTTTGCCCATTGGACATTAAACCTATATTGAAAAGTTTGCGTCTAATTCCAAATCCAACTGTCTTGATGTTCGTTTGATAATCTTAACACTCGATCAGTTGGATTTAGTAGAAAAACTTGTTCCTACCATTGCAGAAAACCTTCCATTCTAGGAAGGGTTCGACATGTGGAATGGTAATTTCACACAGGGTCATATCGTTGTTCAGACAGAATCACTGCATTGTTCATATAGGACCATCGCATTATTTTTGTTCATAGAGGATCAGCATTTTTCTAAACACGATCATTGTAGTTTTCATTATGATTCAGGAAGATTTTCTCACAGGAAAATGGTCTTTTAGAGTATCGAAACATTGAACTTGTATGTATAATTTCCAGCAGGAACTTAGCAGTTGTCTGAATATTTGTGACGCAGCGACCCAGTGATTTGAATACTAGCTAAAACAAGTTTGTCTTATCATGATTCTAGAACATCAGATATTCCAGGAATCAGTAAATCAATATGCAAAACAAGCTTATTTACTTACTATATTAGACAAATGTAAGACCAGGACGAGACATGTATCTTAGATTTATATATTCTGTCAACATAATTACTTCTGAATACTTTGTTCTGTGATACCAAACATTGAAACAATGATTAAACCAATGGTTTTTTTTTTTGTTTTGATGACATGTGTAGTATTTTGAGTAACTTCTAGTTCTTATCTCACCAATAATGGTTACAAAAGTGGTTTTTTTTAAACAGGTTGCTCTATGTCAGTGACATGGAAAAAACATATAGTCGTTCGGATGGGATAATAACCAGGTCCTGTATGCACGTTTAACACACGAAATGGAAAGAGAGTAGTCCCCTTGCACACCTTATGCATTGCCCGTCTTCATTTGCAAATTAGGTGCAGAAAAATAGGAAGTTAAACACTATTCATTTCATTTCATTTCAATAATCTAATCTTCGTGTCGAATATTGGTGGCAAGAGAAAACACAGATTGGAGAAAAATCGTTATATTTTGTAAAAAGCTGAAGACAAAATGTTGATTTAGATTTTAGAGTTAGAAATTCTTAATATTCTATAACTACAGTGAATTATGCTAGGTCGATATTGAAATTATTCAAATAGCAAATCTGACAGCTGAGGTAATTGATAAATCTTATTTACTTTGATGTGACAGTATTTTTGAAAATGTGTCGACATGGAATTCAAGCTCTTTTCATGTGGCCAATACAGACAAAATCAGCACAACATACTTTTTACCATTGACAAGTAAAAGTGCCTTCAATATTAAAGTGACAGATTGTTTTAGCTGAGCCAATCAGCAGTAGTGTTCACTGCTCACCGTCGAAATTTGAGCCTTCAAATGCATGTGTGTTTAGAATTATCCGAGTTTGCAAGTGAAAAAGACGAGTCGTAATTTCTTGCGACATTGCCATTTGTAGACAGCTATAGAAATAGGAAAAAAAATTCCCAGTTTAAGATATTTTGAAGGAATTATGCGATTTTCATACATTTCTAGAACCTCTGAAGACTATTTACATATATTGAAGACTCAAATCAACGCCCCAAAAAGGGGCATCTGTCTCTTGAAGTATAAACCAAGTTAATTTCATCTCCTGTTGATATAATAACAATTACCCACTCTTGAGAATATAGCCCAGTTAGGTCATATCTGGTGTTTCTATGAACAGACATCAGACCGCCATCTATATTATACCCGTGAGTTTGGTAATGCATGACAATACCCAGAATTTGATTATCTTCCAGAACTATTATTAGACTTGGATGAAAACTGTACATTAGCGGACAGTTGTGTCCCTGAGGCCTTAAACAATCTAATGCAAGGTGTATCTGGAAACTATTCATCAGTAGACGAAAAGCCTTTGGACCAAAGGCTAAAGTCATATCTAATTATCTACATGTATTAAAATGGAGTGGACCTTTTTTTGTGATTCAACTAAGCATACACGAAACAGATAGATGAGAGGTTCGTTCGTTCTCCTGTTATTAAACGGGCACTTTAAAGAGGAACTTATTTTATGAAAGAGGTATTTCCAAGTTAAACTCTCCCACGCAATCGATTCTTCGGGACATTGTGTTATCGGAATGCAATTCTAACTCCAGACATGTCATCAAGATATTGAGATTTATTATCAGTTGAGATGAAATTTAAATCCCTAGCATTAGTTTATTTTCTGTTTCTTATAAAGTGAAACCAATGCAAAAGTCGAAGTGTCGAACTTAAATTTTACTTCACTATGATAAGTATATTGTATTGGCTGTAGTCACTCTTCGGTCTGGAACACGAGGTGGCGCTCTGCACCTTGCTTTTTCAACTGGCATCCATTTTAGAGTGTCAAGGTAGCTGATAATATGACTTTGGTATATTTATTTTTATATAAGTGAATAGAAAGCAGGAGGCAGGGACACCTACCCTGTATTCAGATATCTGCTTCTTCGTAACACGTTTCAATAGATTTCTGCATTGACCTATTAATATGACTTAAGTTGTTCTGCAAGAAAACACGGAATGATTCGCAACGCTTTGTTATCTTTTGTTAATGTGACATTGAAAATCTGGAACACAAACATTTAATCAGAGCCACATGCGATAATATATAACTTTGATCAAAACTCTTTCGATATTCGTTTAGTTTACTCTCATTTTGTTAACAAACACAATAGTCTGGCCCTACCAGCTCCTCAGACCGACGAAATTTCATCACGGTTAGTAGGTAGCCAAATCACATCGATATAGCATGTCCGAGGAACTAAAAAAAAAAAAGATTTGTCAGTCTACATATTCTGGAATATTGGTAATAAAGTTTTGTTGTTTTAGTTATTTCTCTAGGTAATAATGAAAACAGCCACTGTGTTATTATTTCTCATTATTATGTTAACTACGATCATCAGGTTAACATAAGAAGGCTTTGTCTGTATTGACGTAATACTATCGATTTTCTACATGCATCATGTACGACAGAACACATTATCTCTGTATTTGTAGTTTTTAGAGTTAAGGATTTCTTATCTTGTCTAAACACATTTTGTTTATTTTCAAATTATTTCGTTATCTTTATAAATTAGAGATACTTTATCGTCTTAATTTATTGTCTAAATGTGAGTTCGCAATCTTCACGTAAACGCCTAGAGTCTTTTATATATTCAAAAGCTGACTGACACAGTATCGAGAACGCATGTCGACAGAATAAGCAGAGTTCTATTCAATTAAACTAGGAGGAAAGGTATTAATTTTAGACAGAATATCGAAATATCATCACCGGATCTTCAACGATCCGAACCGATAAAAACGTTTCATACGTGTGGCATCTAAATTTACGTGCTTTGCTGAGTCATGCAAATTCTTTGACATGACAAGCACGATCTAATGAACAGACGAATCTGAATATTTTATTTTTAACTGGGAGAGTATTTTTAACATATCTGTTCTAATGAACTAACTGACATGTTTTCTTTCACGTAGACAGAAATTATGTCAAATATGCTCATTTCACATAATATATTTTATTATAATTTTATCATAGAAATTAATTGCATATTCCTTGAAAATTAATGTCATGTCGGCCATTCGTTGGAAGGTAAAAAAGATGATGGGGATCCATTCTAGAAAGAATACCTCGCTACAATATTGTACTCAATACATATCATATATATAACTATCATATATAGAAATAATGTTATAGTGGCATAATTTGTCACTCTAATACCTGTGTATAAGTGGTTTCCGACTTGGGGTTATTTCGCCCAACGGGGTAATTTTCGAATATTTTGGGGGTAATAAAGCACGAAATGAAAAAGATTTCAGGGAAAGACAGAAGGGGTGATGCCATCCATCAAGGCTCTCGAGAGGAGTAATAGAAAGAAAAATAAATTAGCTGTATAAAAGCCACTGACAAGTGAATCATGAAATTATAATTGAATAGGAAAAAAATTCAGCATTGTATTGATCTGAAGTCAGCAACTGTAACGAGTGATATGAAAGAAATGTAGAGCAATTAGAGAAGAGAGTTCAAAAGCAGTTGGTAATAATCCAATTCATTTGTCTGTACCTATTGTATATTAATAATTCACTATAAATATATACTCACTAGTAAACATAGTACATATATATATATATATATATATATATATTTATACATAATCAATAGTCACCCCAACCTTATTAATAATGATTAATAGGGAGCCATTGCAGACTACATGATTATAGACAAATGAGGCATTCTGGCTGAAACAATTAAATAAATAAATAAAAAAAATAAATAAATTAAATATATGTTGTCTACAGATACGCTATGATTGACCCTGCATTGATGAAACTAATACTTCTGTATAGGAATATAAAATACAACACAATAGAAACCAATTGGTTTGATGCCACTTCAAGGTGCTGATTTCAACTGGGGTCTTCATTAATTAGTTTTTTATAGAGCTAAAAACAAAATGACAAATCTTATAAATACAAAGATAAGATACTTCTTATGACTTCATTACTCTCATATCATAGATCCTCAAGTGGAAAGGTTTTCTGATTGAACAAAGCTACTCTTATTGTCAAGTTTCTTATCAAAAGTTACAACAAAATCTCATTTTCTTCGTATAATGAAATTTGCAGGCAGTTATATTGATAATCGATGTTTATACATGTGATATTATAATACGGTGACCAGGTTGTCAGACTAATAATATTTATTATTGATCCTTTGGACACCAGCTTAATAGATGTATCACGTGTGCAATGGGTAAGAAGGATAATTAACAGAATCGCAATAACGTCGGTTCGTGTGTTGTAAATGCATTCTTATCATAGGTCAGAATAATGTTTTAAATAGCTCAAGAGTTATTGACACATAAACCTCTGGTGACGTCAGGTCATCGTTGTGGCGGATTTTTTGTATTGTCTACACTTTTTCACCGACTCACCAAACTCTTTAGGTTATGGTGTAAAATTTCCTTTTTTTACCTGGGTTAATACCAAAGTTCCATAGTATTATAAATAGCTCACATTATTATTTATTCTGTCCGGTTTTTAAGTCACATACAGCAGTCTCCTAGAGTGTGGGCTTATTAATATTAAAACCCTCTACCGAGTTTTATCATTTACATATCTTCCGGGATTCCTCTGTGCCAATCTCTACATCGTGAAAAAGAATCCGAACTCTCACGTCGTACAATTGTCTTATCAAAATGTGTTATCTGCCAGATGAAGTTTATGTTCTGAACTATTAATGTAAATTTGTCGCATCTCACTGTGGATTAGAGGTCAGCTAGGGATATGACCGGGGTAAGGTAGAGGCTAGTTGACAATAATCTGCTAGTTGACAATATGATAAGTATTCTTTATACATTTGATCAGTATTAAGTGTAAGGTCCTGACCTTTACAGTGTAATTTTAGATGTAAAATAATTATTCTAATTCATCTTCTGTCATCCCGAATATCTCCATAATTTCCCTGGTCGTATAAAAACTATACCTGTTATTATTTAATAGGAAACAGTATTACCCACACGCACTTAATAGAGCTAGAAAGGAGCTTTTAGAAACTCTTGCAAGGAGTACTGCATGACTTTACGCAACCTCTGTGACGACAATTTAGCATCAAAGGTGGGAGCCTTTTTTAGAAATAGTATAACCATGAAGTATCGTTCTGGAGAAACAACAATTCAACCATGCCGTATTTTCTCAAGCCAAGCGATATAACTATGACGTAACGAAGAGAAACGATAAAACTATGATGTCGTCGTAGCCTATAAGAAAAACGACACAACAATGATGTCGTTGTAACCTGGCGTAGACTAACAGAAAAACGATATAACCATGTCTAAACTTATCAGAGAAAGGATATAACCATAACGTAGAATAATAGAGAAACGATATAACCATGACGTAGAAAAATAGAGAAACTATATAACCATGACGTAGACTAACAGAGAAACGATAAAACCATGTCGTAACTTATCAGAGAAAGGATATAACCATGACGTAGAATAATAGAGAAACGATATAACCATGACGTAGAATAATAGAGAAACGATAAAACCACGTTGTAGACTAACAGAGAAACGATATAACCATGACGTAGCCTAAAAGAGAAACGATATAATATTGCCGCAGCCTAACAGAGAAACGATATAACAATGGCGTAGACTAACAGAGAAACGATATAAGCATGACGTAGCCTAACAGAGACACGATATAATATAGTCGTAGACTAACAGAGAAACGATAAAATAGAGGAACCATAAAACTATGTCGTAACCTAACAGAGAAATATACTGATATAATATAGTCGTAAACTAACAGATAAGCGATATAACCATGGCGTAGTGTTTTATGGAAACGATTTAACCATGACGTAGTGTTCTAGAGAAACCATATGACAAATACGTGGTCTGAGACAAAAACGATGTAGTAATTAAGAAGCTTTCTTAATAAACTCTTATCAAAACATGGCGTTTTACAGAAATAATCGGGCCAAAATATGCGAAATTTGACAATTTGTTATTAAAGTTATTTCTAATTTACAAATTCAAAACTATACGAATTTTATTATTTATAGTTTACAGACTTTCAACAATTACTTGTATTTTTAATGGGTCATGCATCTGTAATGGTTCATGTTCTTATTATTATTTCAGGCCAAAGTTCGGGAAAATCAAAAAAGACACTAGACACAGAAAATGGGGACGTCAGTTTACTGCGTGCTACACCTGCGAGTACACCGAACTCGGAAAATTCCCCACCTATAAAAGAAAGACCCCAAGTTTATAAAAGACGATGGTTTATGTTGGCGTTGTTTTGTATTTATTCGTTCAGTAACGCATATCAGTGGATTCATTTGAACATTATTGCCAATGTGTTATTACGTTTTTATAACGAGAGTCTTCCAGCTGACACTTTCCAACAAGAGACTGCGATAGACTGGCTCTCCATGATATATATGTTAGCGTACATTCCCCTAATCTTCCCAGCAGCTTGGCTCTTAGATAAAAAGGGATTAAGGATTTGCCATATTCTAGGATCCTTACTGAATGCTGTAGGTGCGTGGATGAAATGTGCCAGTGTAGTTCAGGACAGATTTGCAGTGCTAATGACTGCTCAAACAATATGTGCTATTGCTCAGATTTGGGTATTAGGTATTCCGGCCAGATTGGCGGCTGTGTGGTTCGGACCGGATGAAGTGTCAACGGCTACTTCTATGGGTGTGTTTGGTAATCAGGTAAATGTTACACGATGTATTATTAAAAACAAAAGCTGCCATTTGCAATAAATATGACAATATTACCCATGGTAATGATAACGTAACACATACATTGTTATTGTGCATGAATCATGGTAGAACTATGACAGGTATTATGTCATCGATACAGTAAAATAGAAGCAGAGAATACACGGTCTGCGGTGTCGGAAATGATGAGGACACTAGTGTTTTGTTCTGTATTCCATTGAATCAATAATCTCGAACCACAGGCTTCACCACGCTTACCCAGACTCGTAGCCATACCTTGACCGTGACGTTAAATATTCTATACAGACTCAGACTGTGTGCTGATGTATTGCTTGATTCCCTTCCGTTAGCTACAGACATGCTGTGAAAACAAGACAAAAGAAAAACAATGATATCTCTATAATGCTGAAAATGCAGGCTAAATTTTTATTATTTCATTATTTCAGGTCGGTGTAGCAGTAGGGTTTTTACTTCCGCCAGTTTTAGTACCGAATTCAGAGAGTCTGGAGACAATAGGTCATAATATGTCTATCATGATGTATGGTACTGCAACAATTACTACTGTTTTATTCCTAGTGATATTAATAGGTAAGCCTGGTATGGTTTCCTCTGCTGTAATCAATTTTTTTATATAGTTATATATGTTATATATTCATATTTTATAATAAACAATTTTTGGAATACGTTATAATGAAATTTAGTCATAGAAATTCTTATCGCTGATCGAAACTCACAGTAGCATGGAACTCGAATAATTGTGAAACACAACAGTTCATTTATCTGTTGAAACGAACTATATAATGGAATATATAATGCTTTGTATATGTATATAGATGAGAAAAAATCCAATTCAATTTGTATGTTAATGATTACTTAAGTAACAAAACAAATTGAAAACATAATCGAGTGTTGCAGTTGTATACAAACAGAAAATTGATCGTGATATGAAGAATTGAAATAACTGTCAAGTCAGAATATTATCTGGTCAACAAGTTCGGAAATTTCATTGAATTACCATTGTCCAGAATCAAGGAGCGTTTGAAATAAATCATTTTCAGGTAGTCACAAAGTAACAATTCTACGCCTCTCTTTTCGCATCGGAAGTGTCACCTCCCCCTGTGGATCTATCGAATGACTGATAACTTCTTTTTAAAAAAGCCTATAAGCACAGTATTTTTGTAACCAATATGTTTGAACGTCTATAATGTCTTAAGAATATTCTGTTTTATTTCAGTTTTTAAAAACAAGCCACCCAAACCACCCAGTCATGCTCAGGTGCTGGCAGTGGAAGCGGCAGAAAATGAAAATTATGGTGCCTCTTTAAAACGATTATTCCATAATCGAAGTTTTATAATATTAATGATCTCGTATGGTAAGTCAGATATATTCTTCATTGAACATGCGGCATTGGCATTGAACATACGACATTGGCATTGAACATACGACATTGGCATTGAACACACGGTAATGGCATTGAACACACGGTAATGGCATTGAACACACGACATTGATATTGAACACACGACATTGATATTGAACATACGACATTGGCATTGAACAGACGACATTGGTGGCATCAAACAGACGACATTGGCATCAAACAGACGACATTGGTGTTGAACGTACGACATTGGCATTGAACTCACGGTAGTGGCATTGAACACACGACATTGATATTGAACATACGACATTGATATTGAACATACGACATTGGCATTGAACACATGACATTGGCATTGGACACTAATTGATACGCAACTAAAAGCTTGTCCCAGAATAATAATAAAAGTTGGAGTTTATATATGGAAAGATGTTCTAGAGATCAAATGTTTCAGAATATCGCGTCTTTGATCATCCCTATTAACAAAACGTCCTATAGTCATATTATTCTCCAAAGCGTTTATGATGTTGGATGGTTATTACCCTTATAATAAATACCACCAATGATTTGACGGGTTACAATCTTCACAATTGAAGTACATTGTAATATCAAAAATGATACCTAAAGCCTGTGATTTTTATTTTTCGTCTCGTATATAGGTGTCAACACAGGTTCCTATTATGCTATCGGTACCTTGTTAAATGCTGTAGTTTTAAATTATTTTCCTGTAAGTATCATTTCTTATTGTCGAGTTCTATTTTCTCAAAAATTACCTTCTGAATCATTCAAAACGCTCAAATGAATAAACCTGTTGGCATAGCACCAATTAGCGTGAAAGTAATCTTCCAAATAACCGTTGGCATTTCTGTGAATCATTGGAAAGGGCCTGAGAAATGACAAGACATTCGAGATTGGAAGGCCATAGTCGGACCTGCCCCTAGAGAAACATAACTGCATGTAACACAGATAGTTGGTACACTAAGAGAAAAACAATTGATGTTCTTTAAGGTGTCATTAATCTGTTATGGCCTGGTGACATCCGTTCAACGTATCGGGCTTCTATTTATTTATTGTATCCTAATATTGTTCTTTATGGTTTAGAATGAAGAATTGAAAGCTGGACAGATTGGATTAACTATCATATTATCAGGAGTAGGAGGATCTATAGCAGCTGGTATCTGGTTAGACAAAACCAGAACATTCAAGTAAGTAACTTTAAGGATTTGCATGAAACGAGGAATTGTAACGTATGAAGCCAAATGATACGCTTGATCCAAAAGCTTAAGGTATTGTATCTGGTCGGCACCTCAAAGGACTTGTGAACACGATCGAGGCTCTATTTTTTTCCTTATCGAATTATACGAGAACTCAAAGTTCATATCCCTTGTCCTTGAGCCAAACTGTATCTTTGTCTTTAATGAATCTGAATCATTTTTTTCCAAGTCTCTGTTATCTTTATCTGTGACTGATATTTCAGATACAAAAGACTCATTTTCATAAAATCATGGAACAGGTTTCTCAGAACATACTTTAAGATAGATTGTTTTATAGTATTACAAATTGTATTAGACTCAATCAATATTCTATTTCAGAGCGACATCTTTAGTTATTTATATCATGTCAATGTTGGGAATGATAGCCTTTACATTCACCATGAATTTAGGCCATTTATGGATAGTGTTTATCACTGCTGGCTCACTGGGGTAAGTAAGATTATTCATTTTTTGAAGTTTGGTTGGTAACACTGGCACTAGGTTTTTACAGATTTTGGCACTCTTGCCCAAAAGATTGCAGTTCAAGGTCGTAATAATTTATTGCAATAACTTTTAAATATGTCTCTGCAATAATTTGAAATGAAAAGCATAATTCAATACCGAACTGAACCATTCTTTTAATCCATTGTATGATTTTATTTGAGCATCATTCCATCTTCGTCAACGGAAACAGCAAAAAAGTTGGACGTCAAATTTCACTTCATTTGAATTTATATAAAAATCAACGAATGTTCTTTTTCAGCTTCTTCATGACAGGCTACTTACCAGTTGGGTTTGAATTTGCTGCAGAACTAACATATCCTGAATCGGAAGGTACCTCTTCCGGTCTCCTCAATGCTTCAGCCCAGGTTTGTTGTTTGTGCACCCTCCTTCTAGAACTCATTGTAACATTAAATTGAGACAGTACAGTTGAGAATCTCTGTCCTTTCAAATGGTTAATAAATTGTTGATGTTGTTCTATTGCTTATTGCTTAACTAAATCATTCGACAATCTAGCAAAACAGATGAAGTTAATAATACATCATGCATTCATACTTGAATCAGAATCCGGAATTTGTCTCCAAAATGCATCTGATGCGAGATAAATATTCACATTGTATTAAAATCTTAGTGGAAGATTTCATGGAATTTCGAGCTTAAGCTTAATATGGTTTTGTATCATTTTAATTGAAATGCGTTATTTTTTTGTAGTTCTTTGGTATAATATTTACGATTGGAATGCGAGCCATCATGAATAAAATAAGTGTATTAGGAGCTAATATTGCCATCACTGTTGCTCTGTTAATAGGATCAGTAATGACAGGTAAGGGTTTGGAAAGATAGGGGATAAAGTCGGGATGAACGAACTGAGCCCCGTGGATTTACTTTTTCCTAGAAATAAACTGAACATTTAACAGATTATCTTGCCTAATGTATTGAATATATATTTCATCCTTTAAAACAAACAATAAATGTTACTGTTTCTAAAATAAGGAGGATTGTGTTTTTCAGCTGTAATAAAAGCAGATTATAGGAGACAGAAAGCTGGTCAAGAGGTCAGTCTATTTATTAATGTATCAAGTTATTACCTCTGTACACACCTTGCTCATATTGTTTTGCTTTGGACGTTGTTAGTGTGGTTATATTGATTGCAATAACAGGGATAGCGCTATCACGATAGTAACGACTTCATACAGGTGGCATTTAGTTCACGATAATGCCGATTTTAATGTTGCTTTAACGATGAGATTTATTATTACGGTTAAATGGATATCACTGTCATGATGTTATTGATATCACTGTCATAATGACTTTGACCTCACTTTCACGATGAAATTTACCTCAATGTCACGATGTTATTGACTTCACTGTCTCGATTACAATGAAGTCAATTTCATCGTGACAGGTGACAGTGCACTTTTTTATTGACTTCACTCTCACGATGAAATTAACTTCTTCACTCTCACGATGAAATTAACTTCTTCGCTCTCAAGATGAAATTGACTTCATTGTTCCGATAGTTTTGATTTTTCTATCAAGGTGACATTTGACTTTATGAGAATCGTTATCATCTGGATAGGACAGATAATTATTGACAGAGAGAGAGACAAGCGACTCCATTGTATGTTATATCATGTCGATCGTGCAAACATATTGTGCCAGTAAAATACCATGTTTCATGTTGAAGTAAGTTTTTCGTGGTAAAAACCGTCACTCCACGTGTGTCCGAGTTTAATCCTTATTTTGTGTTTATAGGAACAAAGGTAGAAGAATTTTCCTTCACGACACCCTTGATCTATGAAATGGCAACGAACCTACAGTAATCCCTACTAGTATTTATTTTCTTTTATTTTATAATTTTAGTTTATAAAGAAGATAGATGGTGTAGATATAGATATACCAGCACCCGATAAAATACAAACTGAGCAGACGTCAAATTTAAATCCAGAAGCATCGAATTAAAGACTTTATAATTATTATTAAATCGTGTTCTTTAAACAACATACCAAAGTATTTTATATAAAAATATAATATTCAATAGTTGTTTATTCCCTACCGTTATCCAATTATCCAACGTTTCAAGCCATTACAGAAAGGGGTGTGATGGGTAGGATTCGGTGGTTAATATGCGTATTCTCGCCTTAAAACTTAAGAGTAGTACAGAGTAATGAAGTTTGCCCCCTTCTTTACAAATATTAGACAATCGTTAAAACGATGATAATTCAGTTTTATGATGAATGAAGCAGTCTTCGTCGTTCACCATTAGCTAGTTGTTTTGGTGCTGGTTTTGAGTCTGTTTCATCTGTTGCAACTTCCTTTATGTGTATTTTCTGTAAAATATTTTAATAAACAGTGAACATACAGCGAACAAACATAACATAAAGAAAAACTATGTGAAGGGAGCGAATAACGACGAGACTAGGTAGTGAAGCTAACTTTGTGAAGGGAGATAGCTCCGTTAAATCTGTACCTAATTTGGCCATCAAAGAGTGCAAGGTCTACTGTACAATCTACTTCAATTTACTTTCTGTAGTCTGTAGCACAAGGACCTGGTATATTGTACCATCCGAACAAGTAGACGCTCTTGTCAACCCTTCTTACCTGCAGCATTTACCACGAGGGATTTGGGTTAAATATAGCTTGTCATGCAAGGTTTTTTACGCCCAATGGCAAATTTGATTTTGAAAGAAAAAAAAATTGGTAGTACAGTAACAATCACCAATATGAAATATTCAACCTTCAGTCATACCCTTCTTTAAAACTTTTTTGGGTGATACTGATTATGAACAATATTACCAAGGTTTGTCAAAATCCGTCAAGAATTGTGCCTTCTGTTTACCAGTTAACTGTTGAACGCGTTTCCAAGAACAAGGGCAGTAAATCCTTAAATACCTTTCAATTTTTAATAGGGTCCATCCTTGGGTGTTAATAATCAATTTCATCAGATTGCGTCTAAATCCTTTGTTATTGTGCTTTTTAGATAAAAAAAAAATCCAACAAGAATTGTGGACGAACGGATATGGGTGACGCCAATATAAGCTCCACAATCATGTTATGTGGGCGTAGAAAGATAGTATAATCTCGATCTATGCAGGGATGGGAGCTGGCGTATGTAGGGTTGCGAGAAAGTGTCTAACCCTCTGAGCCCTAGACGTTCAGTTATTGATTCATAATATATTCCGATACAGATGATCAGAAATGTCTTTGTCGTGCTTGTATGGCTTCGTAATATCAAAGGGTTAATAATTTATAAGAGGTTCATTACTCCTGACGATATCGAGAACTTTACATAGACAAATACTAGACAATGCCATGGAACAAGATGATGTAAATATTAAGTATCGAACTTACTGCCATTTCTGCTTGTTGTCTCAAATAATCTCCTTTCACACACACTGAAAACAAAATGCAGTTCAATAGAATGATAGTCCCCAAGACTCGTTTGTTAATGGTACAAACCATGGATGATCTACATCCTTTATATAGGACCATGCCTCTGTCTGGCTGAAACCCTCGGACCCTCCGTTTAGTTACCATGTTAGATACCAATTATGTGTGAAAGAATCTATTATGGAATAGGTCTATCCAGATGAGTAATAGTTGTGGTGCATTTAACTGTAGTCTAAAATTTGTAGTGTATTGATGGGAAGTAACTCAATATTGTTTATTTTATTAGCCAATCAGTGATTTGCTCATTTGACGCTACCCCTGTAGTTGAGTGTATTACAGATATGAAGTATTTACTTACTATTGATGACAGCACCAAGTATCAATAACGATCCCATCGCAATGTTACCAATAAAAACACCGTACACCGACATAATAACTCTTATCATATTGGTGAATACCATACCTAAAAACTACACTGAGGTCCATTATTCATCAATCAGTCTGGGGAAGAAGGGTTCATGGGGAAATAATTCCACCAACCTGCTTATCTGAATGTTCCCGCTCGTGTTATTAATATGCATCTCTTGTACTGCATCATACGATATTGGTGAAATTGATACTCGTCCAAGGATGAACCATATTGAAATTACAACAGATTGAATACTATCTGATTTGAGTTCCTGCCCATGTTCTTTGAACACGTTCAAATTTAGTTCGTAAACATCTATAGAAGGCACAATTCTTAGACGACACAAGGATGAACCTCAACCACAATTAAATACACAAACTCACCATAGCACACGCTGTTAAGATTCCAGCTGAGGTAGCTTCCGGTTCCGGGTATGTTATCTCCGCAGCAACTTCATAACCAACAGGCAAATAAGAAAACATAAAAAATCTGAAAACGATCAAAACAATTTTCTCAAAATGAAACAAAAAAGAAATTCTTCATAATATTTTCGTTCCGATGTATGAACTTTATTATTAGATGATATTAGTAAGCCCCAGTTTCCTTCTGTTGGTCGGATAGGACAGTTCGACAAGCAAACCATAGACGAAAAGCTAGGTAGGATACCAAGATTTAAAATCAACTACAAAGACGCACCAGTGGTGTTTAAGAAGATATAAAGTTGAAAACGAACCCTATAATACATGAAGTAATGAATACAATCCATATCTTCCCATAATCTAGGGTAAACGTAAAAACAAACACTCCAATAACAGTACAGATGTAGAGGAGCACTGATGTAGCTCTGAAAAACAAACAACCACTAGATTCTTGTAAACATATTATTATGGACATTGTCGAGTATTTATACATATAGAGAGACTATAGTAGCCTTGTAAATGGTTTTAAACGAATTTAGACAAGTAGATTTATTGAAAATATATACATTGTGTATTGAAGATTTGTAGCTCAGCACACAAAAACAAAGTCTTGATATAAGTAAGCACTTGAGTCAGTTTTGTTTATGTAAAACTGATAATATTGCTGTAGTTCTATAAGTGTATGAAGTCTGGACAAACAGTATAAACCTGTGCCTATATTTAAATCAACCACCCTACCACTCATATAAATAAATACTTATGTATTCTTGGCAATTTACATCGATGTTGTCATGTTGATACTCATGCAACCTGCTCTGTTCGCAAAAAAATGATCATAACAAAAATATTTAAGTCAACCCCAAAACAAACTAGAGATTATTTTAAGAATCTTACTTGTATGTTTTGGTCTTATCCAACCAGACTCCAGAGAGTATAGAGGGTATGATGCCTGCAAGTACAATCACCAGACCGATTCTTCCTGCATTGACCTCCTCACCCTGAGGACAATAAAAAAGTTTCATGGCATTATTAGGTTCAAATAGAACAAGCTAGATCGTCAATAAATTATCTCCAATAAGAATGATAAATATTATATTCTGACAAAAGAGGGGGCGTGAGTCCCACTAATACCCCCATTTAACCAAGGATTGTTTTTTCCAATCGGCCCGACTGACCAAAAAATAGATCGGGTACATTCGGGACCAAAACAATCCTTGATGAAATTGAGGTATAAATAATTGTTATAGCGATGTCGGTAGCGGGACGGTATGCCTCTTTTCTGCAGGGTTATAACAACAGCAACATCGTCATTTCTAAGATTCTAGTTGATTTATGTAGATGATGCAGTGTTTAGACATGTTTCTCGCTTTTATTGGCCAAGATTAATATGATAAAGAATGCATTTTACCGGAAAATAATGAAGAATTATAAAATCCAGAAGAGTTAATAAAGCATGATCCACTCCCGTGATAATACCTGAAAGATTGAAATTATAACACTCATAGAATACACCGTCTGGAATAAAGTACTTCCAAATCATATCTCATTAGATATAAAATTCAATGAAACAAAAAGTTTAATATTTCAAAAGTAAAATCTAACAAAGATTATCTTCATAGTGAACAATGAGACAATGGTATGTTAGTTCATCAACACATCTGCCAAATAATTATAAGGATAATGCTGTTAGTAACACTGACACTGTTTCTAATGACGGCACTGTTGCTGGTGATGACAGCACTATAACACTGTGCAGGATGATAGAGATGACGTTATTGGTGATAGAGATGATGATAATGAAAGTGATGATGATGATCATCACGATGTTAGTGAAGATGATTGTGATGAAGACGATGATGATTATGATGCCAGTGACGATAATAGTAATGGAGATGATAACATGATGATGACACTGTTAATAATGAAGATCTTGATGATTTTGATTATGATAGTGACGAATTTGATTTTGATGATGATAGTTGTAGAATATTGGTCTGAGTGGTCTAAGGAACACAACTCTATATTTGGAACTCTTGATATAAGAAGGTTAAGAACGGAAATAGAAAGGTCAAAACTGTACGACCGCACGATTTACATGAGGTCTATACTATGACAATAATAAACTGTTGTCCTTCTTATCACTTTATCTCTGATGTTAAACCCTCTTGTTGATGATGATGATGGGATGTAGTGGCGACTTACTAACCATAACACAGAGTCAATAGATTGAATGACGGTTGCTTGAATAATTTCTTTAATGATCGTCCATAATGATAATCTTCAGTTTTCTCTTTTAGATAAAGTTGTGCATGGCTTGGTGGAATAGGTGGTTCTTTCTTAAAAACTGAAATAGTAATGTCCTATCATGAACAATAGAAAAAATCTCAATGGTCTATATCGCGACACTTGTTAGTAAACTGTCAGCGATATCGTCCATAACCTTCATTGAATTTAAGTAGCAGAAGTATTGTGTGGGATGACACTAGCAAGGTGGGGCAACGTCAGTTTTTGTCAAAAAAGTCCTGCCCCCTGGTGATGATGTTTGTCAATTCACCACCACTTTCCGAGAATCCGCGTATCTGATATCGCTTATTTAGAATTTTTAAATAATCATTTAAGATCTATTTTACAATTTTCAAAGCAGTAAATTCGCTTTTATGAAAAGGTATCTTCCCTTTTTAAGCCTTTTTCTGAATTATTTATACGTAGATACAATACAACTAACTTACAGATAATAATCAATAGAACAATTAGTGTACTACAAGCAGCACAACTATAGTACATGATCTCTAGTCCCTGTCTTACTTCAGTTATATCTGGTGAATTAGGTACCATTACTGGTGGCAGTAGAAATCCTACAGCAATTCCAGCCTGAATAAATAGATAAGAAATCAGGTATGATATGGGTATTGTTAATGCATGCTCAGTGCAAATCGTGCTATTGCCCGACCTAACCACATTGTTTACAAAATATCATTTAAATATCAAAACCAAATACTTCTCATTAAGAGTCTGAGAATGGCTTGTTCATATGGATCTACAAAGACACATAGAATCCAGGGCTATAGTTGGAACCTTGACGAGTTGTTGCTTACTACCTCAAGTCTGGCTCATTTGTGATAGCAAAAGATTTATCAGTTGTATACATGAATTCAGGATGTTGTAATGCAAAGACAATATCTTATAATTACCAGATTGCCAAAAACCCCAATAGCAGTGGCGGTGGATAGTTCATTTGGTCCAAACCATACAGCAGATAAAAATGGCGGTAAACTGACAACAAAAGCATTACAAATAGCACAGAACCATTGTCCAATCATGACAAGATAAAATCTCTCGGGAGCCAGTCCAATACATTTAATCCAGGCTCCAAGAGCATTGATAACAGCTCCGAGTAATATATTCACTTTTAAACCATATTTATTTAATAACCATATACCAGGTATTATCAAAGGAACATAAATAGCTAGATAAGATGTAGCTAACCAGTCAATTGTAGTCTGACGATGGAATTCATCAGACGGTAAACTTTCATTATAATACCTCTCTATCATATTTCCTATGATGTTTAAATGTATCCATTCATAGGCGTTGATAAACGAATAGATACAATACAATGCGAGCATGCACCATCGCCTTTTGAAGACTCTGACGCCATTGTGAATATTAGTTCCATCAGTTGCATGTTCAGCTTCTAGCTGAAAAATGAAATTAATTATTAAAGATATAACTGAATATAAAATTATAAAGATAATAATGTCTGCTGGTTGGTAATAATACCAGTAGGCAGATTGTTGTTGAATATTATAATTGCTAGTTCCCCGTTGCTAGAGTTTATTGAATCCGTTGATTTGTTTTTGAACTATTGTAGTTGTAGTCCAGCGGCAGCTTGTATGTACCAATAAACCACAATTAAACACCACAAGATGTTATAAAACACTAGCTAAACGTTCTTAGTGTATAAATGATTTTCTTGACATTAAATAAATATGAAGTTATTTGTAAATTCATTGGTAGGTATTCAATTTAACACAATGCTTTTCTAATAGCAATAACTGTTCAACTGTTACCTGATCAGCAAGATAAAATAACACAAAACGTTTCGTTTAACTCTAACATGGCTGAACAACTTTAATCGTCTATGAGTTTTAATGAATTCCTGTTTTCGTTTCAGTTTATATCAATGGTTTTAATCTAGGTTTGTTTTGTTATGACTCTATAACACAAAGGCAATGGGTATAACGGATAAAAGGATATCCCATTCCTCCAGAGTGACAGGTGTAACAGTTAAATTTTGTATTTATTTAGCCTATTCGTTTTCGATTTCCAACAGTCGAGGGATCTCTGACTGACATGCACAGCCTGTAGCACACATGATCTTGGATGATTGTCAAATCTGAAAGATGTGAGGCTTTTCCCATGTCAGTCCCCTTAGTTTGAAAATTAGATTGAAAAATCCTAAAGTGTTTAAATATTGAAGAAAAATCAGCACTTAAAAGTTAGCGGACTAACTGTAGATAGCAAAAAAAACTGTAAGACTATAGACTTCCAAGGATCATTTAGGTAGTTATTATGTGAAAAAACTGGACGACATCGATATAATAAAATGTCTTTTGGAATATGAAATTGTCAGTCAATGACAAGGATAACTATAATTAATTTTGAAAAAAATTTCCTGAGATTCAACGCGGACCTTTTAAATACTGCTAGAAATAATCTTATCTTAGAACACATTTTATTTGAAAACCCGCTTTCCTGATGATGTTTACATGCGAAACACGTATTGCTTTAGAAAAAATCATCCAATTTCCGTAAGGACAGGGTCTACCAACTTTAGTTTATGAGGATGCGTTTGCTTTGGCCAAACCTCTTTATCTTTCAAGATTATAAGACTTGAACGACAATTAGAAATACATATAACAAACAAAAGGAAATATTATGAAATAAGCACACTTTTAAAAATATTCAGAAAATATTAACACAAATTTCACGTGTCGTCATCAGATGAAATGACTATCCGAAATAATCTTGTCATTAAAAAAAACTTACCTTACAATTGGTGTTCTCTGCTGCCATATCAGACAAACGTAAACAACTAACAGGTATAATAGTATCGATATTCAAACTACTGTTATCGTTCAATCTGATTCATGTATACGTATCTCAACATGTCAAGGGGCAATACGTTGTAAATTGAAACATTGAGTGCATCTATAACGTGGTCGATCTTATAATGCCGAATGTGTACTGAATATTTTATCAGAATGTGTAATCATTCACAAGCCAATTCTGACGTATTTTGGTCAGGTTATGGGCAATAACTCAAAAGCTGTTCATCGAAACACAGAAATTCTCATGGAAACACAGACATTCTCACCAATATATGAAACCATGAAAACGCAATTGGGTCAAGACGGTGGCCGCTATCGCTTTCAAATGAAGCACAAAGGGACAGGAGAAATGACATGGAAATGAAACTATTGCAAAAAGTGGGTATACCAGGAACATCCATTTAGATATACAAAAAGGACTTACAAAAATTTTTTGTGTTTTATAGTGGCTATTTTTACGACACCGTAAGGAATTGTCTGTGGGCTATTTTACGAGTTCCTGCAGGCTGTGCACGTAACGGATCCCTCGACAGTTGGAAATCTGAAAAGAGCAGGCTAATGCCGCTGTCCTGGCACAATTTGTACCCTGCATGGCGTTGCTTGTTTCATGTTTGATATCTGAAGATTTGGGGACACGTGTTGATAAATTCAGAAGCTGATCGGCACAATAAAACCTTAAGTTAAGTATACCAATCATGATTTAGCCTGAGAAGCTGAAGCCAACCAGTATTCACAGCTCACTGTCAAAATTTGAGTCTTCAAATACATGTGTCCAGAATTATCTGCGTTTAATTAGTAAAATGATGACTCGTCAATTTAAGATACTCTGTGATATATTGAACAGACATATTATAGAAACAGTGAGAAAATTTTTTTAAAAGTATTTTTAAAGGAATTATGCGATTTTCGTTCCTTTTTAAGTACTTCTGAAGACTATTCACATATATTCAAGGCTAAAATCAACCCCCTATAATCACACTTCCGTCCCTTTAAAGGCAGATCCTGATGTTTTTAATTTGAGGTGATTTTCATGTTATTTTTTGTGAATCTGAATAACTACATTTCTACCATTGAAATTATGTTCATGAAATGTTTAGACTGTTCTTACTAAATTACATTTCACTGAACATCAATTTGGTCATGCCAAAATGAAGCCCATGTAAACGCAACATTTAGATCCTCCTCTATTGCTTCAGCTTGGGTTAATAAAGGAGCAGCAGTGTGCAAGCAGTCAAACAGTGTACAATAAAGGAAACTAAAAGCCTTCAAGTATTTTATATTGAGTATTTATTTCTGAATTAAGTTTTGTCCTATTAATGCCTTTTCACTATTTATTTCCTGGTATGGTTCGTTTTCACCGATCACTACATCTTTAACTTCCTGTAAGAATATCAATAGAGAAAATTTACATTTACAGGATTAATATACATTATAATAAGAACAAATAACTACATGTAATGTAACCATAATACTTTTAACATAAAATAACAAGTAAAAATAACGTTTGTCTTTTAATCTGGATTTATGATTTTGGTGCCATTTCTAAATGTATTTGATTGTCGTGCTGAATGAGCTGAAGATATAATGTGGCGATTATGAAGATAGACACTTATTGGATACAAATAACAATATAACTACAACTCACTGTAAGTTCTGCTCGTTGTCTCAAATAAACACCTCGTACACAAACTGAAATGTTACAGTAAACAGATTATTTCCATTGGTTAACCACCTTCACAATGTCAAACTATTGACTGCAAATACTTGTATCGCGGAATGCAGCAATTTGATTGGAGTGTACGTAAGCGAATACTTCTAATCAGGGCCTTTTACAAAAGGCTGTAAACATTATGGCTTTGTGTTCGCAGACTCTGTCGAGACCTTTGATTATCTGTATTCTCAAGCGTACCATCAAATCAAATTCTTTCATTTACAAACTTCCATGATACAAGAAAGGTGACAAGGTATAAGACGAAAATTCGTAATAGCTTGACATTGTAAAGATGATACACATTACTCTTGAAACGGTGAGTGTAAAATTCCGGATTCCCGAATTGTCCGAATTGGGACAGAAAAGACAAAAAAATCGAAACTAAAATTGCGCCAAAGGTCGTGCACAAATTCGGGAATCAAAACATTTTCTATCAATATTTTTAAAAACTTTCATTTGGTCAAATCACATTTTTTTCCTTATTTTTCGTTTACAGAGATTTTTAACAAACATAATCGCTATTATTCAATGGGCACTTTGTTGTCTGTGATTGAAGGCGTCTTCCCGCCCCCTCCTTTGGCTCCGCCACTGAATTCCTGTAGATAGAGAGCTAGCAGACTTTTGATATTGATACTTACTGGTCATGATAGCACCTAATACCAGTATAGATCCCATCACAATGTTCCCAATCTGAACACTAAATCTTAGCATTATATTCCTTATTATGATAGTGAATACCATACCAAAAAACTACAAAAACAGAACAATAGCTCTATATCATACAATTTGACAGTTGAACTATGAATACTGTTTGACAGCTAAACTACTCTTGAAATAAATAAGCCCTACATTCTGTTGTTAAGATTCCAGATGAAGTAGCTTGCTAGTTATCTCTTTACCTACCTTTGGACGGAATTTGATATACTATTCAACCATGCCCATTTTTTTATTTTATTGACATAGTAACACATTTAACATTCATGGGGAAATAACACAATAGAATGTTGTTAAATCTATGAGGTCGGCATCATTGAAATCATATTGGTTCCATTACAACAACTCACCATCGCACTTGCAGTTAAAATACCAGCTGATGTAGCTTCCGGTTCCGGGTATGTTATCTCCGCAGCGAATTCATAACCAACAGGAAGATAACCCGTCATAAAAAATCTGCAAAGAACCAAAAACAAACTGTATATCAAAATGCAACATCGAATGGTATGTACGTTGAAAATCAATGGCATATGTTATACATGAATTTTTTTTTCACGGTAATTTATGTGGTTCAATATGTACTATCTGTATACTACTATTGAAAAACCTCATGTAAATAATATTCAATGGTGTTCTAATTCCTGCTCATCTGCTCATAATTGAACAATTAATCTGGCAAGTGTTCTTGTCAACGCATCACTGTCCATTTGGGAGATTTAGAATGTGCAGGCAGTGAGATGTCAATCAGGAACAGCCATAAAAATTAAGTTGGACTTTCTTTACAATTATAATGAAAAACGCAATTGCTTATGTATAAGGAATATAGACTTTCGGATTCTGGACATAACCAGGTTGTAATACGTTTATAATAAACATAATCGTACCCCAGAATACCAGCAGTAATAAACACTACCCAAATCTTAGTGTGGTCCATCGTATAGGTAAAAATAAACATACCAATAACCGTAGATACGTAAATAAACACCGATGTACCCCTGGAAAATAATCAACATTGAAATAGTTTAACCTTGTAAAATGATAAATATTGATGTTGCGTGTATAGACTCTCAAATATATGAACACTACTGTAGCCCTTTAAATAGCTGAACACAACAAGTCCTATAAATTGATGAACACCTTAGTAGCCCTGTAGATAGATTAACACTAGTTTAGCCGTATAAATAGTTGGTCATTACTGCAGCCCCGTATAAAGATGAACATTATTGTAGCCCTGTATACATAGATGAAAACTAGTGTAGCCTAATAAATAGTTGAACAATACTGTAGTCCTGTAATAAGATGAACATTACTGTAGTCCTGTAATAAGATGAACACTACTGTAGTCCTGTAATAAGATGAACACTAGTGTAGCCCTGTAATAAGATGAACACTAGTGTAGCCTAATAAATAGTTGAACAATACTGTAGTCCTGTAATAAGATGAACAATACTGTAGTCCTGTAATAAGATGAACAATACTGTAGTCCTGTAATAAGATGAACAATAGTGTAGCCTATAATAAGATGAACAATAGTGTAGTCCTGTAATAAGATGAACATTACTGTAGCCCTGTAATAAGATGAACACTAGTGTAGTCCTGTAATAAGATGAACATTACTGTAGCCCTGTAATAAGATGAACAATACTGTAGTCCTGTAATAAGATGAACAATACTGTAGTCCTGTAAATAGATGAACATTACTGTAGCCTAATAAATAGTTGAACACTACTGTAGCCCTGTAATAAGATGAACACTAGTGTAGCCTAATAAATAGTTGAACACTAGTGTAGTCCTGTAATAAGATGAACACTAGTGTAGCCTAATAAATAGTTGAACAATACTGTAGTCCTGTAATAAGATGAACATTACTGTAGCCCTGTAATAAGATGAACACTAGTGTAGTCCTGTAATAAGATGAACACTAGTGTAGCCCTGTAAATAGATGAACATTACTGTAGCCCTGTAATAAGATGAACACTAGTGTAGCCCTGTAATAAGATGAACACTAGTGTAGTCCTGTAAATAGATGAACATTACTGTAGCCCTGTAATAAGATGAACACTAGTGTAGCCTAATAAATAGTTGAACACTAGTGTAGTCCTGTAAATAGATGAACATTACTGTAGCCCTGTAATAAGATGAACACTAGTGTAGTCCTGTAAATAGATGAACACTACTGTAGCCCTGTAATAAGATGAACACTACTGTAGCCCTGTAATAAGATGAACACTAGTGTAGTCCTGTAATAAGATGAACACTAGTGTAGCCTAATAAATAGTTGAACAGTACTGTAGTCCTGTAAATAGATGAACATTACTGTAGCCCTGTAATAAGATGAACACTAGTGTAGTCCTGTAAATAGATGAACACTAGTGTAGTCCTGTAAATAGATGAACATTACTGTAGCCCTGTAATAAGATGAACACTAGTGTAGTCCTGTAAATAGATGAACACTAGTGTAGTCCTGTAAATAGATGAACATTACTGTAGCCCTGTAATAAGATGAACACTAGTGTAGTCCTGTAAATAGATGAACACTAGTGTAGTCCTGTAAATAGATGAACATTACTGTAGCCCTGTAATAAGATGAACACTAGTGTAGCCCTGTAATAAGATGAACACTAGTGTAGCCTAATAAATAGTTGAACAATACTGTAGTCCTGTAATAAGATGAACATTACTGTAGTCCTGTAATAAGATGAACAGTACTGTAGTCCTGTAATAAGATGAACACTACTGTAGCCCTGTAATAAGATGAACACTAGTGTAGTCCTGTAATAAGATGAACATTACTGTAGCCTAATAAATAGATGAACATTACTGTAGTCCTGTAAATAGATGAACACTAGTGTAGTCCTGTAAATAGATGAACATTACTGTAGCCCTGTAAATAGATGAACAGTACTGTAGTCCTGTAAATAGATGAACATTACTGTAGCCCTGTAATAAGATGAACACTAGTGTAGTCCTGTAAATAGATGAACACTACTGTAGCCCTGTAAATAGATGAACATTACTGTAGCCTTGTAAATAGATGAACACTAGTGTAGCCTTACAAATAGACGAACACTAGTGTAGCCCTATAAATATTTGAACATTACTGTAGCCCTGTAAATAGATGAATACTTGTGTACAAATAGACGAATCATCTTATCATATTACGGTGGTACAGTAATTGTTTACGATTAGGTAGTTCCTACATTGGATGGTCATGGATGTTTCACAGTGCATATATAATAGATTTAATTTAATATATTGAAGCAACTTACTTGTATGTTTTGGTTTTATCCAACCAGATACCTGCCATAATGGAAGCTACAATTCCAGCTAGGACAATGACAAGACCAATTCTTCCAGCATTCACCTCTTCTCCCTGGTGATCAGATAAAGTATTAGATGAAATGAATAGGCATCATTGGATAACACATATACATGAAGCGGTTTAACTATTATCTATAATATTTGCATTGAATGGCAGGAATGGTGTTTGTTTTGTGCAGAAGGTGGTACAATTGACACAACAGAAATACAAAAATGGGAAATGTAGAAATGAAAAACAGAATAAGGCTTACCGGATAGTAATCTAGAACTATATAATTCAATAAAGTAGATATAGCATAATATACACCTGTAATTATGCCTGAAATAAACATGACTGAGATATTGACTTAGTTTTTTGAAGGAATACAAACTCTTAAAATGGAAATAAAATTACAATTATTAGTTTAAGTTCAGTTCAAGGGGAAGAATTCTTTTAAGTTTAGAGCACGTTGACACGAATGATGATGGTGATGATATCACCTGACGATGATGATTCAGTGATAGTTATTTATGTTATGTATTATGTTGTTTTTTTTATTACCATTGAATAATGAATTCAGATTACAATGTGATGATTATAATGATACTTCTGCTACTCACGCATCCTTACAATGTCAAGATTACGATTTTTGTCTTACACCCTGTAGACTGTAAACATATGGGCTCGGTTTTTGCAGACTTCTGTGATACAAGAAAGGTGACAATTTCAGTCAAAATATAAGACGAAGTTCGTAATATCTTGACATTGTGTTGATTCTGCTCACGGTGATGTTTACATTAATGATTTCATGATGATATTTTATCATTGATGACTTTGTAGATGATGTTATTTTTGCTTTTAGTCACATAATCATTATTGAATAGGTTACTTACCGTAACTAATAGCCAATAGATCGAAGGACGGCTGCTTGAATAATTCCTTTAATGATCGTCCATAATGATAATCTTCAGTTTTCTCTTTTAGATAAAGTTGTGCATGGCTTGGTGGAATGGATGGTTCTTTCTTAAAAACTAAAAAACGATGAAGCACGTACAAATCTTAAACCATTTGATACCATGCAATTATATTTTAATGTTAAGATTCTAGGAATATATTCTTGATCTACTAAGGAATTTATTGCAGACCCGCCAAGGAATGGATTGTAGACCTACCATGAAATGGATTATAGACCTACCAAGAAACAGAATCTAAACCTACCAAGAAATAGAATCTAAACCTACCGTGGAATAGATCCTAGACCTACCAAGGAATGGATTCTACACCTACCATGGAATGGATTATAGACCTATCATAAATAGAATCTAAACCTACCGTGGAATAGATCCTAGACATACCAAGGAATGGATTCTAAACCCATGGACTAGATTCTAGACCTATCAAGAAATAGATTATAGACCTACCAAGGAATGAATTTTACACCTACCAAGGAATGGATTCTAGACCTATCATGGAATAGATTATAGGCCTATCAAGAAATAGATTCTAGACCTACATAGGAATGGATTCTAGGCCTACTATGGACTAGATTTTAGACCTATCAAGGAATAGATTCTAGACCTACCAAGGAACGGATTCTAGACCTATCATGGAATAGATTCTAGACCTATCAAGAAATAGATTTTAGATCTACCTAGGAATGGATTCTACACCTACCAAGGAATGGATTATAGACCTACCAAGGAATGAATTAAAGACCTACCAAGGGATAGATTCTCGACCTGTCAAGAAATAGATTTTAGATCTACCTAGGAATGGATTCTACACCTACCAAGGAATGGATTATAGACCTACCAAGGAATGGATTAAAGACCTACCAAGGGATAGATTCTCGACCTGTCAAGGAATAGATTCTAGACTTACGGATATCGATTCGAATCATAGATTCGAGGCATACGAAGGAATAGATTCTAGACCTAGCAATTGAATTAAAATTATTAAAAAAGATTGTACATCAGATATTGACGTGACATTAGCGATGCAGAAAATGTTCAACCTAGGTTTGTCGGCTTCGATTTCACTGATATTACATATTCTACACAGTTAACTTGTATTCTGGACGAGAACAACCAAATTGCCCACAATTACTTACTACACACATGAAATAACGCAGTACAACTTACAGATAATAATCAGTAGAACAATTAGTGTACTACAAGCAGCACAACTATAGTACATGATCTCTAGTCCCTGTCTTACTTCAGCTATATCTGGTGAATTAGGTACCATTACTGGTGGCAGTAGAAATCCTACAGCAATTCCTAACTGAATAAACGATAAAAAATGATTCATATTCATATTTAATAATGTACCATTTGTTATTGGAATTTGTCCATAAGAATCCAGGAATCTAAAAGTACTGCTGCTATCCACTCACAATGTTGTTCCTTTAAACACCGTTACAATATCGCATTTTGTCATCCACTATTGTAATAATATAAGAAACGTGTGGTATTGCGTTTTGAACGTTTGGGTATTGCCCATAAAATCCAAAGGTAAATCGAGGGGTGGGTTTCAAAAGCTTCCCGCCCAACAGCACCTTATTTATTATTCAATTATTTTAAAAATGAAACGAAACAAATAAATATTTCTTTTCTTGCTTTTATTCTTGATATTTTTCTTCGCGATTTCTAATTCAAATCTTGCTCAAAATAACACAAATTTATTTTCACCTAAAAAGAAATGGAGCACACAATAAAACGTAAGAGAAAACCTAGACAATTATTACGGTCACGATAACGACAAGGTCAACTCTGTGAAGAGTCGAATACAATACGGTATCATGATCATTTTATTACTTAATGGTACATATGGTACTCCTTTTGATAAAAAGATAAAAGTTTTTGTCAAGAGGTTTTATTTGTATTTTCTTCTTTGGAATTTGGCAACATGTACTTGATCTTTTTCATTACCCTTGTCTCTAAAGACCATGATTCAACATTTTAAGGGCAACCGCTCAGCAAAAACTAATCAGTAATATATTGCACAACCTTTCGTCGAAATGTTAACCTTCCTAGCCATGTGTGTCTATAATTATTCGTGTTTGAAAATTGTATTACCGACTCGCCTTGTTTTCGTCTGGCCTTAAACCAGCCGATATTCCATCTGCATATTAAGTCCGAGGAACCTGTGGGGCCAGAAGTCCTGGGCTTCTCATCACGTGATCGATGTTAGATGTTTACTACCACCTTTATTTACTCATAAATACAATCTTTCAAGCGAATATGAATATCGAATGAATGGGGTATAAAATAATAAGGTATATTCTTACAAATATATAACATAACAAAACAATTACCTGGTTTCCAAAAACCCCGATAGCAGTGGCAGTGGATAGTTCATTTGGTCCAAACCATACAGCAGATAAAAATGGTGGAAAACTGACAACGAAAGCATCACAAATAGCACAGAACCATTGTCCAATCATAACAAGATAAAATCTGTCGGGAGCCAGTCCAATACATTTAATCCAGGCTCCAAGAGCATTAATAACAGCTCCGAGTAATATATTCACTTTTAAACCATATTTATTTAATAACCATATTCCAGGTATTATCAAAGGAACATAAATAGCTAGATAAGATGTAGCTAACCAGTCAATTGTAGTCTGACGATGGAATTCATCAGACGGTAAACTTTCATTATAATACCTCTCTATTATATTTCCTATGATGCTTAAATGTATCCATTGATATCCGTTGATAAACGAATAGACACTAAATAATCCTAACATTAGCCAGCGTCTTTTATAAACTTTGACGCCATCTTGGACACCGTTCTCGTCTGCTTCTGAGCTATTTTTAGACTCCATATCAATGGAAACGTACAGCGATTATATTCCAACAAATTCCACCAAATTCACTATGCAATTAAATTTGTTATCAACTGGTAAAGTAAAATCATAATATCAAGTGCTTAGATGCTTTGTTAATAAACGAGTCATGGATGTGACGCCATGGTTGAATAAATCTCATAACGCACTCTAAATAAACACTGTTCAGCAGCTAACCTATATCTTAAAATTTTTTAAGAAAAATGGTATACTTAAACATACATTTTATGATTCAAGATAACGTAATCTCATGAAACCAAGATTATAGTATACTCACTCGTCTTAAAACACGTGGTTCGCCATTTTCGGAGGTCAATCTTAACTTGGTCTTTGGAAAGGGAATTGTTCAGCTAAGCTAGTTTGTCGTATAGTACCACGCATGTGATCACGCAAGTTCAATTTTTTGCGAACGCCTGTGACCAATTTAAACGAAACAGGAACGCTACGCACGCAACAATTAATGCAACTTAACGTTAGTTCTTAACAAACCGCATGCAAATCAGCACTGGAGAAAAACTGGATCCGTTTTTATCACGTGACAGATATTCGAAAATTCCACGCAACTAGGGATTCAAAACTCACTCCGCATTTGTCTGCGATCTCACGCGTTCTTGTTGCGTATCTCAAACCTATAAAATTTATTATTACATTATAACATGATTACATGATTGTGTATAAGTAAGTTTTTTATTTCGGAACCCCTATTCAGAACCTAAATCTAATAAAGATATTAGGTATTTTCTCTCTTTGTTTAATTTAACATGTCTAACGATTAGGACGCCTTACTAATGGTATGCCTAATTAATGAAATATAACCTGGCAGAAGGGATTTTAAAATTTTCAAAATGTCGAGACGTATAAACTTTCCTATCACGTTCGTGTCACTTGCCTGAACCATGCGTTAACACTGTGCAAACTCGGCCCAAAACTTGCCGTCGGTGAGTGTTAAGTGTGAACAATGCCAAACAATACTTAACCACTGCATAGAGGTGCCCTCACTTCATAGCGATTACCAGCCATGTATGGTTGCGAATTAAGCTGCGATTACATGTAAACGCAAACACACACTCAATAAAAACCAGAGCCAATCCAATTATGAAACTTGTCATGAGTTCAAAACTAACTACCACCATTCTGATTTGCTACTATACGCAACTGGTGATCGCTATGGTAGTGTGACAAGTAGTTAAAGCAGAGGGGAGATTCTGAAAGTTCTAGGGGATAATGTAAATTTATTGAACAATTATAATTTTAGTCATTTAGTAAGGCTTTATTCTTCGACATGAAAACGGATAAGGCAGTGACCAAAAAATAAAATGATTTTTTCCTTCTTCTTTCGCAATTTGGATGATAAGTCGTGAATAACATCCACAGCATTTTGACACATAGAAAACATAGACACGGTTTTAAAATCTAATTTTAATCAAAATTCAAAATGCTACGATACAAAAAAAAATCGATAAATGCTAAGTACAAAACAAAAAACAAAACAAAACAATTAAGGTTATGTATATTCATAAATATCAATATTTCTAATATTTTGTTTGTGATAGCAAATAGCAAACTAAACTGGTATATATACAAGTGGATTCAAAAAAAGAAAATCTGATTTTTATTTACATATGAAATGAATGGAGTTTTACGTCCTGCTTTTCTGTATAATGTGGGAATTACTATCTAACATCAATCTGACCGCAATGGCATAGTATAGGTATCTATATACACTTTTTAGTGCTATTTTGAATGACTTAAAACATCCGAATTTAATTAATATCAATTCCCTTTTTATTTTCATAATTATTTTACATTAGTCTATAACGAATATATTCAGATAAGGGAATTCTTCAGTCGGTCCCAAAACAAGTGAATATTTTCTGCATCATTATACCAAGTTATATAAGTAGTTGTCTTTAATAAAGCATGAAGTGAATTGCTCATATTTTCACTGTCTATATCTTCTAATAAAACAACACATAAAGGTTCCATAGCTTGATGTAAAACATGTTTCTGAGCTAAAGTCATTTCAAATTGACACCATTCACTTCGAGCAAAATTATTACTTAATATAATTAAAACACGACGACTATTTTCAATCGATTCCACAATATTATCTATAATCAATCTGCCAGGCTGAAAATCTCTTTCATGTATACAGAGTTTCATGCCCTCATTTCCCTCTAACTGTGGTACTAGATTATCCAAGACCCAATCGTCCTCAGCGGAGTATGAAACAAACACGTCATAGAGTTTTTGTCGTTCTGCCATATTGTTTAAGAGTTTGGGTTGATGTCGCCAGATATATATCTGATATTTGATAAACCATCTATATTTATAAACAATAGATACTAGGATAGATAAAAGAAGTATAACACAACAAACTCCAGTTATTGACGTATATAAAGGACTGTTTCTTAAACAAATTCGCTCTGTCATATTTAAACAGTTATATCCATGTGGATAATATTCAAATTTAGTATTATCTCTTTTAATCCACTCAATCAACCAAACATTGTCACAGATACAATCTACTGGATTATCATAGAGTGATATTGTTCTTAACTGTGATCTAAATTTCATAGGCAACATCTCTTTTGAGATTGTTTTTAATGAATTCTTACCAAGATCTAAATGAGTTAAACTCCAGTTTCCATCCCAAAAACTTTCTTCCCAGTTTGATATTTTGTTTTTAAATAAAGTAAGGTATCGAAGTTCGGTGAAGTTTTGGATGGATTTGGGTATTTCTATTAACCTGTTTTTTGAGAGATCTAAATATTGCAAGGAGGTAAGCTCTGATAAAATTTGGTCCAATCTTTCGGGGTCGCTCAAATAATTATCCGAAAATATTAAAGAAGTAATTCCATGACATCCACTGAACGCTAATCTATCAATATGGTTTATATTCATACGATTGTCAAATAATGTTAAGTTTGCAATATTTGAATTATTAAAAGAATATTTTTCAAGTTTTAAGGTTGATTTAGACTTTCTCTGATATGACAGACTAAGGTCTGTAAGAGAAGATAACTCTTGAAACGATCTAGATTTTATCAATGATATACAGTTGCGATCGAGTGTAAATCCAGAAAGTTTTTTTAAACAGTTCATATATTGAGGAATATATTTACAGATATTATTAGTCCCTATATTTAAATAGGTCAATGAAGGGAAATAAGATTTATCATGACAAAAATCCGGAAGTGATTTGATATTATTTGTCATTAGTGATAAAATCCGCAAATTGTCCATTTTATCCATTACAATTGTCTCTTGAATTATATTCAACTTTTAAAACTCTTAGACCAAGTGATTTAAATTCTGTGAAATTTAATGTTTTAAGACGATTGAAAGTCATTTTTAGATTTAACAATGTAAAATTATTTTTAAATAATTCTTCGGGTAAAAATTCTAACCGCATATGTTCTAAGGTTAATAAATGAAGGGATCTATTTTTCAAATCAGAAAATAAATTTATCAAAGAATCTGTCGTCAATGGATTGGAGGAGAGTCGTAATTGTTTTAAATGTTTTATAAATTTAAAAGTGTTTGTAGTAATAGTTGTGATGTGACACTTTAGAAATGTTAACACCTCCAATTTCAGGTGTGTTATATTGGAAAAGGTGTGTTCATTGATCAAAGGGAGATGATTATCATCAAAATATAACTTGTCGGTTCGACTGGGAAGTACAGGTATATAATTTAAATTCCTTCTACTACATTCCACTGTGTTAATCGGTATACATTTACATAATTTTAAACTACATGCATTTTTCTCAATACACATAGAGTTTAACACAAACAATAGGATAAGAACCAACAGTCTTACAGTATTCATCATTATGTATGAGTTACCTTCCTTATTTATTTAAATCACCAGACTTATATTTTGTCGTAGCCTAAACATTGAATAATATGGCTGACGACCAAATAAGCTAAAGCGTGTTGAATTAAGAGCAATGATTGTTCGTGAATATATGTAAATAGTCTTCAGAATTACTCGAACAGCACGAAAATCTCTTAAAATTCCCCAAATATTCGTCTCAAAATAGAAATTTAGCTTTCTATTTCCATATAATATGTTCTCTCTACATATGGCGGAGTACCAAGAAAAGAAGAGTCGTCATTTTAAATTTCAAACGCCAATACGCGAAAAATTCTGGACACACATGGATTTGAGACTCAAATTACATAGCTAAACAAAATCTTGTTTCTTCACTTAAATATTGAGGCCAAATTTACGATAGCACTACAATCTTTAAACTTACACAGTAGAATTCCAGCCAGATATCTACAATCTTTAAACTTACACAGTAGGATTCCAGATATCTACAATCTTTAAACTTACACAGTAGGATTCCAGATATCTACAATCTTTAAGTTTACACAGTAGAATTCCAACCAGATATCTACAATCTTTAAGCTTACACAGTAGAATTCCAGATATCTACAATATTTAAACTTACACAGTAGGATTCCAGCCAGATATCTACAATCTTTAAGCTTACACAGTAGGATTCCAGCCAGATATCTACAATCTTTAAGCTTACACAGTAGAATTCCAGATATCTACAATCTTTAAGCTTACACAGTAGAATTCGAGCCAGATATCTACAATCTTTAAGCTTACACAGTAGGATTCCAGCCAGATATCTACAATATTTAAACTTACACAGTAGGATTCCAGCCAGATATCTACAATCTTTAAGCTTACACAGTAGAATTCGAGCCAGATATCTACAATCTTTAAACTTACACAGTAGGATTCCAGCCAGATATCTACAATCTTTAAACTTACACAGTAGGATTCCAGCCAGATATCTACAATCTTTAAGCTTACACAGTAGGATTCGAGCCAGATATCTACAATCTTTAAGCTTACACAGTAGGATTCGAGCCAGATATCTCCAATCTTTAAGTTTACACAGTAGAATTCCAGATATTTACAATCTTCAAACTTACACAGTAGGATTCCAGCCAGATATCTACAATCTTTAAACTTACACAGTAGGATTCCAGCCAGATATCTACAATCTTTAAACTTACACAGTAGGATTCCAGCCAGATATCTACAATCTTTAAGCTTACACAGTAGGATTCCAGCCAGATATCTACAATCTTTAAACTTACACAGTAGGATTCCAGCCAGATATCTACAATCTTTAAGTTTACACAGTAGGATTCCAGCCAGATATCTACAATCTTTAAACTTACACAGTAGGATTCCAGATATCTACAATCTTTAAACTTACACAGTAGAATTCCAGCCAGATATCTACAATCTTTAATCTTACACAGTAGGATTCCAGCCAGATATCTACAATCTTTAAACTTACACAGTAGGATTCCAGCCAGATATCTACAATCTTTAAACTTACACAGTAGGATTTCAGCCAGATATCTACAATCTTTAAACTTACACAGTAGGATTCCAGATATCTACAATCTTTAAGCTTACACAGTAGAATTCGAGCCAGATATCTACAATCTTTAAGCTTACACAGTAGGATTCCAGCCAGATATCTACAATCTTTAAACTTACACAGTAGGATTCCAGCCAGATATCTACAATATTTAAACTTACACAGTAGGATTCCAACAAGATATTTACAGTCTTTAAGCTTACACAGTAGGATACAAATTGATCACAATGTTTTAACTTTCAGAGCACTATAGCCATTGTCCATAATATTTAAGCTCTCATAATAAGATGCCTGTTATCCATAATCACTAAGCCCTTTATCCTCTCTGAGTAAACTCTTTTTTCTCAAAAATCTTGAATCTAATAGCGTTTCTGATAACACCTTTAAGGTAAATTATTTCCTTTCCGCTGATTATTTTCAATGATTCACACATTGAATAGTTTTGCATTCGGTGCAATTATTTCCAAATTAGTCATAATGTATTACTAAGCTCTAATCTTAACCTTCCATAAAAAGAGAGGAGTTTTGATAAGTTAGTTAGTCAAATATTTTGACTGAAATTGTTGAAAACTATCAAAAACCAGTGGAAGTTAAAAACTCCTATGAGCTACATTACTAAATAAGTTACAAAGTTACAAATTTAATATATATTGAAATGTTAATCTGTACCCCATTACCCTATATCGCGATATGTATCGTAGTGTGACCCTTTTATCGCGAAACGTATTATATCATGACATGATTAACAATACCTAGCGCTACAACCTGTCCGATGCTACGAATGGTGAGAGGGTAGAGGCAAGATAGGGACCAAAGAATTGTCAAGGGTGTCATTGAATTTCATTTATATTATTATTTTTAGTACATATAGAACATCTTGGACCACATAATTTATCATGAAAACGATATTTATGTATAAAATATGGCATTGATGTTCAACTTGCATATATATGCATACTGTTTGATATTTAATTTTAGTATAGTTTACTTTTTGTTCTTTGTAGATTTTTTATGACGGGTTATCTACCTGTTGGTTTGGAATTCGCTGCGGATATAATATACCCGGAACGGAAGCTATATCAGCTGGTATTTTAACCGCTAGTACAATGGCGAGTTTTGTTTGAATAACAGAGTTGGTTGAGAAGAAGCTGTCAAACAGTATTCATAGTTCAACTGTCACATTGTATGATGTAGAGCTTTTGTTCTGTTTTTGTAGTTTTTTGGTATGGTATTCACTATCATAATAAAGAATATAATGCTAAGATTTAGTGTTCAGATTGGGAACATTGTGTCAAAAGTCCACAGGGCTTCATATTCACTATGTTAAGCTGTAACAGACTCCGTCTTATAACTTGACTGCAATATTGCGGAATGAGGCGATTTTATTGGTTTGTACACTAGCGAATATAGCCAATGTGACCCATTGATTATAGACTTTCTGCATTTCTGCATTTACAACCTTTTGTGACACAAGAAAGTGGAGTCTTTCTGTAAAGGGCTCTGATTGGCTGTATTTGCTTGCGTACAATCCAATCAAATCGCTGAATTCCGCTTTTGCAGTCAATAGGTTGACATTGTGAAGATGGCTAACCAAATGGAAATAATCTGTTTACTGTGACGTTTCAGTGTGCGTACGAAGTGTTTATTTGTCGATTGATTTCAGTGTAATATATAAAAATCTCCAAGACAAAATTATTACTTATAAAATTTAGTATTTGTCTATTTATTTGGACTTGTTGAATTCCAATAGATTTTGTAATGACTCTTATAATGTATCCTATAAGATAACCTGATTTAGGCTAATGCAGACAGATGAAAGCCATGGAGTGTGCAATGAGGAAAGGCAAGGACAGTCTATTAGCCTATTCGATTTCCAACTGTCTTTTATTCTGCAAATGATTATATTGTTACTCAAATAGCTAATTATTAGACTTGCTTAATTCTTCACAACACCCCAAACATATAGATCTGGTAATTCTAGAAAATAGTTGGCACTTTTAACTGTACCTCGACTTCATTCTAACAAATTTTGAAATATGATTTGTATGTGGTTTATCCTCAAAATATGTGGCAGAATACACCAAATTTATCTCTTTTTGTCTAAAATCTAATTGGGGAGAACTCTCTAAGACGCTCCATGGGAAGCTTTCGTTTATGCTCCTCTTTCACAGAGTTGCGGCATTTTGAATGCAGACCTCGACAGTTGTCCCCAATTAAGTCAGTCTGAGCCCTATCGGTACCTCTAGTCTCAGAATGCTGTCGTCGCCACTGTGTAGATCATGTTCCCCGAATGTTTCAATTCCAATTTAGCGGTATATCGATTTTATATCAAACGTCATCAATCCATGTCAGTCCTATTTATATTCATGAGTATTTATACTATTTATAGCAACAAACAGGTATATTAAGTAGGTCATATAAGCGACTTCCTAAACCTGTATGTTCGGACAATAAAACTACAAACGATTCGTAACTTATACCGACAAAATCACAGCTATATGAAGGCTTTAATGCATTATGTTGTGAACTTTTAACGTATTTAGTTGTTAAACGTCTTGTGCGAGTTTGTATGTTAAGAAGAATGCTGTTGTCATAATGTTAACGAGGAAATACCCATAAAAACACTGATATAAACAGTTGGATAAACGAAGATTAACTATTTTTCTCATACAAAAGCAAGTTAAATTGGATTTACTAAGCAAACAACAGCAAGTATCTATTTATTATTATATAATTTTGTCGAATATGACTTAAATTGAATGGAACGAAGAATACTGTCGGACACAATAGGCTAGCCTACTCTGTCGACATGTATTTTGAATTCTTTCAAGTTTCAAGCAAGGAGATTATCGCCTTGTAAAGTCCATTGACTGTTTCTAGTATTAATCTTGTTATAATGCTTTAGCTACCAAATATAATGACCTATAACTAGACTTTGTTATAGCCTACATGTTTCTCTTCATGATGAATGCCATTCTTGGGTTTGACTAGGCAGCTACGATGAACACAAATGCCCGTAAACAAGCGTAAATTTTATTTTTAAAATCTCTTTTAAACCTGTCTAGTGCATCACCTTATCAAGAAATAAAAATATCTAAATATAAACACATTCTGGTTTGTTTGTGCATGTTTTTACATGTTTTATTTATCGTATTATACTATTGTATGGGATATTACAGTTGACATTGGGGTCTAATTAAAAAAATACACACCAGCAGTTTCGGGTGAAATAAATAGAAGCAAACCCATGGTTCATTATTACTTAAACTATTCAATAAGGTGGATTGTTCGTGTTACCTGGACACAGTTTCGACTTTGCAATAATATGATGCCATCAGTTCCTAAATACCATGCAAATACTGTTTGCAACACAAGCAAAAAATTTTAAAAATAAATCCAGATAACCGAAGCCATTCGTCACTTTATTTTTCTTTTCGAAAACTTACAGGGAACCTAAGAGTTATACGAATTAAGAAGATGGATTGTCATTACCTTCAAATTTCCAATTCAAATTTCATTCCCTTTTTTCAGTGGCCTCGCTCTATAAAATGAACCATCCCCGAAGAGGGAAAGCTGTCATTATTAACAATGTAAATTTCAACACACAAGCTCGACTGAACAGAAGAAAGGGATCGCGCCAAGATTCAGATTCCTTAGCAGATTGTCTCCGAGGTTTAAACTTTACTGCTGAGAAACACGAAGACAAGACCACTGGTGAAATATCTAAAATATTTGAAAAAGGTTTGTAGCGTTTCATACATATTCGAATATAACTCAACGAAAAGTACGAAGGCGTTAGGGGGAGAGGTAGGACTAATCCTCGATACGCCACAGAATTGGTCTAACTATAGCGGTATATTTATAGCTATAGCTAAGATCGTTTTGAGAATACGCGACAAGCTTTTCGAAAATTCAGTCCTGCTTGTTGATTCTCATTGTTATAACTTTCAGTTGCAGCAGAAGATCACAGTGATGCCGACTGTTTGGTGGTATCTTTAATGTCACATGGTGGTAAGGAAGGGATATCAGGAACAGACTTCAACCGGAGGAATTTCATGCAACTACAAGATGAGCGAGATGGAAACTATCGAAGTGCTGGGGTATTGGAACTTAGTGACATAATCGATCCTTTCAAGGGAGATAAATGCCCTACTTTAGTTGGAAAACCAAAGATCTTTATTCTTAATGTAAGTAGAATATTAAGCTTCTTTCAAGATGTGCTTACTCAAGATTAATCCACCATTAAACTATAAACTAGTTAGCAAGTCATTAATGCATCTTGACCATTATAAAAGGTAGTTTAGATTTTTATAAGGTCCATTAGTCAGTATCAGCGCAGCATTCAACAATGAGCTCGAAAGGTGTTATAGATATTTTGTTTAAAATAACCTAAATGAAACATTCTAGGCTTGTCGTGGTGATGACATGGATTATGGAGTGGAAGGACCAATAGACCAAGTTGACAGCGTTACCAGCCGTTATACCAGAGTTCAAAGATTACCTATTGATGCTGATATATTTGTACTATTTTCTTGTACAGAAGGTATGTAATATTCTGGTTCTCTGGTGATTATCTCCAAAAAAAAAAAAAAAGGTTTGGTACTTGTTCATCAGTCACACATGACGGCCTCTGTGAAATATAGTCTTAAGATCATCGTTTGAGTACTTTTCCTATTATATATCTCTGTCGATGGAGCAATCCAGCTAAATTGTCTTTACACTCTCAGATTTTACATGATTGGAACACTATTGCCATCTAGTAATCATTCTGTATCAATAATACAGCACCGCACCTCGCACCAGATATCGCACCTCGTCTGTTGGCATGGTTTAAAGTAATGTAAGTAAGATTTGAATTCTCCAAAATTCCACATACACGTAGTTATACATTAACTGTGGTAGACGAAAGCAAAGGTTATCTCCCTTTATACTTGCAGGTTATACTACACTGAGGGATGAGATATCAGGATCGTATTTTGTCCAAGATTTGTGTAGAGTATTTCTGGAATATGGCAAAACCTTACATCTCAATGAACTGGTACTGAAAGTCAAAGAGATGGTAGCAGCGAGACAAACTGTGGTTCAGGGCAGTGCCCACCTTGAGTTTCAGATGCCAGTTGTGCTGGACACCTTACGAAAACTGGTTTATTTTGATCATAAGACGTCCATTACCCGCCAGCCGTCCGCTGATATAACAAGGATGATCAGACTATTTGAATAGATGATGTTTATGTAGATGCAGGACTTCGTCCACTTCCACTTTTCTGGTTGCAATTTTCTACAGTGCGGTTTATGATCTGATCTGAAGAGATATAAGATTTAAACTGGTGAGTCCACATAACTCCTTTTTCATGTGCCAGAAGTGGTCAAGTACCATAATGTAAATTGATACAATTGTATATTGTATGAATTTTGAAATCTCTTCTCGTTAATGTAGTTTTTGATGACATGTTGATAATATAGCCTTAAATACTATTGCTCAATGCACCTATTTATGAGTAAATATTTCATCCTATTTTTTCTGTTATTGCTCAATTTCGTTATGTTGGAAGTTTTGTATATCTATCTTTTTTTAATATGAGTTATTATGTTATTATATACAGCCTTCAATTGAGCTAGTTTTCTATTTTAGAATAATAACAAGTTTAAAATGAAATGTCTGGGAAGATATAAATTTCATTGAATTCAGGGAAAACAAAATTCTACAAGTACAAGGTGTTATTTGAGACCACCATTCGAACATTATGTCAGACAATATGTGTATTGTCAATGAGCGTATGACTTTGTCACTTAATAATGTACTTATTTTGAATGACCAAAGATTACATTTTGTTATCTGTCTTATGGATGTGCCTGTTTTAAAATTTTTATTAAATGTTCATTTTCGAGCAATATAGATTGTTATACTTACAACGTAAGCTTGTCTATTCTGATACCGCGTTTATATCCAGTTTTTTATCACTATAAATAACCTCATTAGTATTAATTAAACATTTCGCACCAGACAAGGAACTTTCTGGGTTTATATTAAGGCAATGTCCTAGAATAGTTGATAAATAGAAATAATTATCCTTATTAAAGTATGTTATGTAAGTGTCGACTGGTTGGATATTTCAAGTTAATATGTGCCATTGTCCTGTTTGAAACATATAATGGACAAACACAAAACAACTCTTTTTGGGTTTTGTTAATTTTGCCAATTGAGTTGCGTGTGTTATAATTTTTAGCAAGACATATTCAGTCATGTATAATAATTTGAATTGCTCTACTAGGTTTAGTGGATTTACGGAGAATAAATTCAGAATATTGATGCTCTTTGCGAAGTATACATCATAAAGCGAATTGGTAAATTTAATAAAACCCTTCCTTGAAATTGAAATATTGATAATAATCAAAATTTAAGGAAACCTTCATTATCTTTTGCTGTAGATGCTGTAGGTCATATTTGCCACAACATGTTTGTTGAGCCCACCCTCAAATACAGGTTTTTTGACTTGGTTAGACCCGAAGCCAGACTTTGTTTGTTTGGGGTGTACAACCTGAATATACCCTTTTTGTAACTTTATCGTGTACAATTTTTATATTTGCTGTATTTATTAAATTTGCTTTATGTTCGAATTTATTTTTGTATTATTGTATTAAAACTTATAACAGTACAACCTGCTCGTTGTTAATTTGAACGTTAGACAAGCAGATAACAGGAAAGAGGTTGAAAGGGACGGGTTCGCCATCCGTTTGACCAATCGTTCTTTAGTCTCAGAAACGAAAACTTTTAGGTTAAGCTTAAAATCCACGTGTGTCCAGAATTATTTGCGTTTGACCAGTTGTTTTTCCTTGAGACTCTGTTATTTATAGAAAAGACATAAACAGAAATTTAAAGAGAAACTCCAAGTTTGAGATACTTTTGAAGGAATTATGCTATTTTCGTAGATTTCTAGTACCTCTAAAGACTATTTACCAAGAACCAAATCAAGTCCCAAAAATGGCGCATGTTCCCCTGTTCCTTTAAGAGACTATAACAGATATCATGCTATTGAAAATCATCAAACAATTTTATATAGACGCGTCCATTTTGAAAGTCTATCTCACCTGTACCCTGATACAGCACCCTATTGCAGAAAGATTGTGGCTCGTGCTATCCGTGTCCTGATGGCGACAACCAAATCAAACCACTGACTTATTGCTCTCACCTCAACCTATACTGTACTCTCATGTATATACAAGCACATTACAGTGAGTTTCGCATTCGCACCCCACTTCTTGTATTTTAAACATTGTCAATTTGAACGCCCTGTACCATATTTTTGTAATTACCTTTTGGAGACGGATTCACATAAGCTTGTTGTTTTTTCCGAATCCAATTCTTATATAACTATTGTGTAATCATTACTGTAATTACTTGAATAAATATTGTTTAAACCAGAAAGAGTACCAGATTACCGTCCTACTCTTCTGAACCATAATTGGGCTAATTGAGACCACTGAACCTCTCTACAAGTATTCGTTTCTTTGGACATAATTTTCATCGGCACTCTCGATCATTTACATGACTACTATTGTAAAAGTTGCTTTTGCTTGCAGAAAAGCGATATCCTATATATGTCCAAATATTTTCAGAATTCCTTTTGGAATGTTTCGAAAGCTTAAAACAATAGAAAATTGGACTGTCTTTCAATCTAAGACAGTCAGGCACTCAGAACCATGCTTAAGACATCAATCCATATCACTCATGTCTATTAATATGTGACACTTATGTGTGTTGGAACTTTTCCAAAAAATAAGCTAAATAAGTATAAGTATAATAGTGGCCATTCTCTAGCACCAGAATGATGGTATCCTCCGTACCCCATTAGCAACAGAAACAACAGTACAACGGGATGAGATATTCTGCGGCATTGAACTAAAAATACGTAAATTACCCACTTCAGAGAGTAATAAACGATTTGGTTGTGACATGGAAGAAATACATCTATTATAGTGTTATTCCGTATACATGTAGATGTATGGGACTCCAGAGAAAATTTGTCATTATATTTTCAGACATTTTTCACAAGATGTAAAACTTGTCATGTTTTATTTCTCCATGGAACAACATTTAAAGCAAGTGGTATTCTCAAAGGACCAATATCCATAAATGTTGAATATTTCAAGATATGTATGTTATAACCCAGTCACATCGAACCATTTGCGACCATTAGTGATCTTACGGTGTTTAAAATGTACTTGGTCGCAGGCAAACGTGAATAAAATGCGAGAAAAAACCTTAAAGTTACAAATTCTACATCAGTTTCTATCAACCTGCGACATAATATGCGACCATATATTTCGTCCACAAGGCGTGATTCTGATCAAATCTATGGTCTTTTTCATCGCCGTAACAGGTCATTTAATGATATTCCTCTGTTTAGTGGGGAGAATTAAAGTGACTCATATTGCGATATTCGTCTCCGGTCTCCGAATTATAGTACAGTAATAACCTGAAATGAGGGTTTGGTTTTTTATATTCTGCAATGAGGGAATCGTTGCCAGGATAATTGCATTACATACTCATTTCTAATTCGTTCGACGAATTGTGGCAGTCGAACGATTTGACGCTTTTCCGCCATCCAGTCCGTAACAGTTTCTGCCCGTGTAGCTTAACTTATTTCTAGATAATTCACTCCTTACAATAATTATTAACTTTATTCGCATATAAAGGGTCCATTAAATGTGGTTAAGTATTTTTTCATTCGAAAATATTATCTTTATTTTATTTCAATTCTATCTATATGTCTGCTTCCAAACCACAAGGGGTTCAATTATGAATGTGTTTTTCTGAATGAAAAGAAAAGCTTATAGATTTGATGCAGCCCGAATGGCGGTTCAGACTTTATTATTTTTATAAACTCTAAGGTAATATTTAGCTCTGAAATAAAAAGTGGGGTGGTCTAATTATTGCATCCTCACAATTCAATACCTTGGCATCATTAGGCACTTTATTTGAGTACAGAAGTACGATGACGACGGTGAAAATGATGGTGATGATAATGATGATGATTAGAAGCACACTAATCATTATTCTGAGAAAAGTTTTGGTTGTTTTCTCTTGTTTTCATGGATTCTGTACTTTCTTCTTATAACATTATGTCCGAGAAACAGTCGTAAAATTTCATTTCTGTCTAATGCATTTCGTCTTATCATTCATCGCAAAAGTGTTGTAGTCCTTTAAAGGTCGGTCATAAAATTTCAATTTCTCATTTTACGATTTTTTCCTTGAATCATTCTGTTTTTAATTTCGATATTTGAAATTAGACTTTAAAAAGTTGACAGGAATGAAATGACTCCTCGATCTAATATCATTTCAAGATTGGAAAGAAAAAAAAATAGAAAAATGGTGAATAACTTGATTCATTTTTCGACTTACTTTATATTATAAGATTATAGAAAATTATTCTGAGTTGATGTCGCTTGAAATTCGACAAGAAGTCATTAAAGGCCCTCAATATAAAAGAAACTTTACCAGTGCATTGTAATCGATCAAAAACCAAATTTTAAAAAAAATAATGAAAATATCAACGAAAACAATTTTCATCAAAGATATTCAAATAGCAAGATATAAAATTTATCATTATTATTATTTATCTATTTATTTTATATGTTTTTGAGAATATAATATGATGTGTCAGTTGTTAGTTTCTAAATACAGTTTATAAATTTAGTTCTAAATGTTTTTAACTTTCAAGTTATCAAGACTAGTTTTGTCAAAACAAAAACAGTACAATTTCCAATCTAAATGGATGTCTTACACTCCTTACGTATGCTATTAAAATCTCATTTGTATTAGAAAAGTATATCAGAACAATCCTACACAAATTACTGTTAATTGTGATTGATACGGTGTCCTTGATTTCCCAACTCTCATTTCCTTTCATTTCCTGTACAATGCCAAGAGGGCCAACTTTATATCGATCTGACTGGAAGGAGTAGGCGTCAATGACTGAGAAATGTGCAAGATTAAAGGGATTATAAACCCTTATGTGTATAAGACCATGATGGCTTCTATTAGCATGATACCATTTTCTGACAGATGGCTAATTATAGAAATGCTTTAACGGATATGACGTCACTATTGCCAAATAATTTAATAAAGTAATAGCAGCTTTTGCAGTACTGACGTCATAAAATTAAGATTAGTTTTAAAGCAATTGCAAGACCCACAGACAAAAGAAATTTGATATGTTGCAATAGATGCTATCAGTGTCCTGATACACACAAAAGTTCAGAAAACCTCTTTGCATTGCGTTTAATATATTATGAGTCAAATATTGGGAGGCATGTTTGCAGGAGAGCATAGAGTGGAAAATTTCAATTTTTCTGTTTTTATCCCGTTCGAAAACATGTGAATATGCTTTAATAACTCAAGTGAATTTACCAAACAAATCTAGACAACATTCTTAGACCATCCAAGATGTCTCGTGTCGATAAATCCACGTGTCATTTAAAACTAAAAGCTAAAACTGGACAAAATCGATGTTCCTTCTTCTGTCGTCAAAATAGATGATTGGAATTGTCTAAAAATAGATCCTTTTATTCATGATCATGATTATATAACAGAGGGATAAACCAGAGTCGATATAAAGCAATATTCTAAATGGACAGGTTCGATTTAATAGAAAAATATAAAAGCCAAGTTCAGGTTTGTATGAAAACATTCTTTGAATAGATTATGGGGGAAATTTTTTACCCGGTAAATATTTACTAGTGAGAAACTTGCTTATGTTAAATACTCAAATTAAGAATTCTTGAAATGCAACAACCACAGTTTAGCCTGGGTTTGTGTCAAAAACTTCTTTGAATAGATTATAGGTGAAATTTGCTTTTTGTTACACTATTCTCTGGTCTAAATTCTCACAAGTAGGTGGACTAACTCGTTAAATATTTATTTGAAACAAGAATACTTAAAGGCATCAACCCAAATTTACCGTTGAAAACCTAAAAAACTACTAAAAGAAAGGAAAGAGGTTCTCTACAATATTTATGATTATCGAGGACACTGATAGCATCAATTTGCACCATTCCAATTTTCAATCAGGAGTCTGTAGTTCAAAACTAAGTGTTTGTGACGTCACAAATCTCAAATTATGGCCTTCGCGATTTGTGAGGTCATCAAACACTTAGTCTTAGTGGAATTTCAGGAATCACAACCGTCTGATTGGAAATTTCAGAAAACATCTATACAATTCCTTTAACTAATGGTAAAAATATCTTTGCTCTGAGTGGATTAAGTAGAGTTGAGTGATGTTTAGTGTCTCTTTAAACACAGCAGTTCTGATAACTTTGTAGGATAGAAACCTGTAGATTTTATTCTTTCAGCGCACTATAATAGGAAGTACTTATCCGTGTCTAAGCCATCAGTGTGGTTTCGTCGTCTCATCTCTGTTGAAAGGCTACCCAGGCTGTTACTGGTATTGTATCTGACAGATTGAACATTGTGAGACTTAAATTAATTCCGTGATTTAGAAACAAAGGATGCGATTATCACATCAACCTTCCAGACGACAAATTAGCGCGCGTTATGACGTAATTAAGGTCGTGACGATAAGAAGTTTATCGTTAGTTTACGCATGACAGGAAATCAATGCAAAATGTTGTTCCTTGTCGTATAACCTTTAAATAACGGTAATTACTCTTAGCAATGCTGATATCAAGTCACAAATTGACAGTGAGAAATCGTATACTTAACAAGGAACGTGAATATCACTCTCGTAAGTCCAGATTCACTTGATGGACAATAATTAAAGCACGCAACATATAAAGATTGATATCGATAGGTCAGTCATCAACTCTGCGAGCTGAATTATAAATTTGGCTCTATGCCTTTACCCGCTCGGTGCGTGGGTAAACTAACAAACTTTGCCAAATTTCTTCTAACCTGTGCCATTGTCAGGTTAAAAACAGACGGACTTCAAACATTTTTACTATTCTGGCAATTATTCTGACATTCTCACCAATTGACACTATACTACTACTTAATACAAATTAACATACTCTTGCTGTTTATTAAACCCAAAATACCTGTAACACTGTATTATACTGCAGGTCGGTCTGTAGATGACACGTTAATGTTCGCTTCCAGTGGGTGCCGATATCCCAGACTTGGAGGTTGAGAATTTGCTCTTCTAGGGTCGAATGATATGGCATTGAAACTAGGACCTGGGTGGAGAGGCGTGATCTTCATTCCTCCAAACTCGTTCTGATCATGGTACGTCTTTTTGATTGGTAGTTTGAATGGTAATCGTTGGTTTGGTATGTTCGGATTATCCGTTAACTGTTGGAAAACTGGAAGGCAAGAAACAAAAGAGAGAATGTGAGAAAAGATAAGAAGAGGGAAAGTTATGCTCTCCTGTTTCTGCAGTGAAATTTGTTAGATTTGTTTGATATACATTTATATATGTATACAAGTTTAAAATATATTAAAAAAAAAACTTAGCCTATCTTGGTATTTGGTAACTTATTTGGTACTTATCGTATACCAGTGGTCCGCGGGTAGAGCCAAAACATTCTGCATAGTAATTGGTATGTCGGTAGTTTCGTTTCAGTTTTGTCGAGGTGTCAATTCAACATGGTTATTGTGAAAGTTATTTCGCTATTGCGTAAAACACACTAACGATGTATTAAGTCTGTTTTTATTATATAATTTGTGTTAAGTAAGCAATTGTTAACTGTTATCTGCGTAGGTCATATTCTTACAGGAATAATAGCAGACGAGTCAATATAGAATTTTGTAACCAATAATAGATATGATCGTCCAGCGATCAACGCGAATTAAGAGATAAACTGTTTATATACGGGCTAACTGTGGCTTAATCTGAATACATATTAGTAATAATTACTGACAATTAAATAAACACTAAAGACTAATTGTATCGACACAGATAAAAGTGTGCATTCATACAAGCAAAGCGCCTACAACGATTTGCCTACAATACACATTTATTTTAACGATTTGCCTACAATACACATTTATTTTAACGATTTGCCTACAATACACATTTATTTTAACAAATTGCCAAAGCATTAACCCAATTCAACCAAATCGTGGTCACACGGCTTTGATACGATTTGTTTGAGATTCAAGATGGCGGGCAACATTGACATCAAGTAAAAACATTTCGAGAACTCATTATAAGATTATAGGAATAAAGACAAAACTATTATTTTACCGGCGTTTGAAATCTTTTAACAACAAAGAGAAAGACCTGAAGAAAACTATATTCCATTGGGAGATTTAACTGTTTAATAATGTGTGCATGGTGATTATTGCAACTCGGTTATGCCGATGGTCATCTATTTAATTCGATTTGATTTGTACCACGTGCTGATAAGCCCTCCCACCACAGCATAGACTGAACTAGATATTGGTAATAACTATAGTGATCCAGAAGCAGATATTCATTTATTTAAAATTTTGTGTGGCCTCCATCTGCTTATACCACAGCTCCTTTCTCGAGGTTATAATTTCAGCAGATGACAACAAGTTGGAAATTGAGTTGAATTTCAGCTTTTTTGCAAATATTATGCCTTCAAGAATGTAGGTTGTGGTATAGACAGATGGAAGCTACATAAAACACTCAGAGGGAAACTTAAATAGATTCCTCTTCAGAATGCTTTAGATTTTTGTCCATATCTAATTAAGTAAATGCTATGGAAAGGGGGGCTCTGATTTTGAAATACCAGGTATATAATACCAAGGTTAACATTGAAGTTGGTATACAATGTTATACTAAGTTGTAACGGTTGACAATTACAACCGGAAGTATAACTTAGCGCGAAAATGGGCTTCTGTTTACAAACAAAAATCTTTTCATTTTGTGAAAAAACTGATTCCATACTATCTGTGTTAATGAATATTCTTCACAATTAATTTCGTTTTGCTGCGTCATATGAATGCCTATTTTCGAATCCGATGTTGCGATTAGTTTGTTGGCTTGAGGCAATATATGTATATTCATTTAAAAAGAAAGTTTCTACCTATGAAACTATTCTGTTGGAATTTTACTTACAAGTTTCCAGGTTGAATCGTGTATGTTTTGTTCATCAATGGTTCTCTGCAGTCATAGTTGTTCTGTTGGTACAGTCAACTAGGCAAAACCACTTAACTTTAAATAAATTCCATTCATCTTTCATATTGAATCGAATCAGAAATGTTTGTGTTTTTACAACAAATATTAAGTTTTTACTCAATTTCCTTAGAACAATCTTTCATTGTGACAAATTCAATATTCGAGAGAATATATTTGACAGTAGTCATTACTCAATTAAACAGTAAAAAAAATAGAATAAATATTTTCTAAATTTTCAATTACAGTATTCACTTTTCATTTTATAAACTTTACTCAAAAATATTCCCAAAGTATACTCAACTATTTTTGCTCGGTTAGGAATCATTTAACAAGTGATTAATTCATTTCAAATTTACAACTCAAATTACGTGCACGATTTAAGATGTAGTTAAACGTCATAAATTTTGCGTACTTTTCTATAAACGTAATCTATATCTAAAAAAACGTGACGACGTATCTGAAGAAAAATGGTCATTCGATGGTTAATTGCCAAAAACTATTATTATGCTGATGTGTATGTTGACGGGAGTAGCGTCAGGTGGGGTTTGTAAACTCTTCTAGACAATTGATACACAGTCGCAGAGCCAAAGGAGGGGCAGAGGGCATTTGCCCCCCCCCCCCTCACCCCTCTTTCTCCCACAGTCCCGAAAGCAAGTCTCATACTCCTAACTGGGTTAGAAATTCGGGCAATCTCAGATATTTCTGAGTTCAAGGGACGTAACTCATGAAAACATATTTAAATCCAATAGTACAAGGAGCGTCCCTTTTTAGCCTGTAAGTTTATCATGGCTGCAGGTTCTATAAATGAAAAGCTCTTGTCAGATCCGTGAGGTAGTAATATGAACTATAGGAAGCAAAAATTTAGATCGGATCTCACCATTTGTCTGATGTAATAAATGTAAGAAGGATACTTCATCATACTGATATATAGGCCTATTCTGTAAATGTCAAGTCTCTAAGTTTTTGTCCCTACTGAACAATCATACTGAAGGTTGACGGCTGCGTAGAATGAGAAAGAGAGGAACAACCATATTTAACAAGTATAACATCACGAGGGTCCTGTCTACCAGATGGTCTTTGGTCAAACCTCTTATCATTGATTCTCTTCTCAGTTCATGTTTATATTTGTGTAGATTGGATAAAAATGGAGAGAGATGACTTTCACATGCGGACATGCGATTAGTACCCACAACCAATTGCTCGACGGAACCAAGAAAATGACGTCATGTAAAGTCTTCAACGCTCTAACTGCCTGTGCTACAGAACTCCTCGGAGTTTAGCTTTCCACATAATAACTAGCGAAAGGGAAACAGGGTTGTTTTTTCCTGTCCTAGTTATTTTGACAGATCTGCACAAATCTGCAGTTTATTGGCGGGATACCACTGGTTTTAAACTGCTCATCAATGTTTCGTGATTCAAATGATCAATCTTCGGTCAACCCATCTATAATTGATTGTATTGGTACAAATAATCTGACAAGGATCATTGAATCCAAGAGGGACTGACAGATGGGAACCTTGAAGGCTAAAGACAATAGGCGTTTGTGATGGCCTTGCCCTTAGTCCAAAGATGCAAATGTTCGACAACAAGCATCAAGGAGCATAAATTTAATTCAATGCTTTCGTAGAATCCACCATATTAGTCACAAAGTATGATTTGAGTGATGGTTACGCAGCAACTGTTTAAATCAATTGAACAAACCGACACTGGAATAGAAAATATTTATTTTTTTCTCACTTCTTTCTGTAGGTATTATCAATCAAAACTTAGATATTTAAAATCACGATTTCGTATCGAATGCATTGGGAATAACCGGACCCATACAAACATGTTTCTTGTCAATTACAGTTGAGCTGACTTCAACAGCGAGAAATAAAAATATTTACTCAACCGATTACCTCTCTTTCAAGGTTTCGAAATATCAAGTGCCTGAATTCAATTGATGTTTTTTTCTGATTGGAAACTATTACGGATAACGTTATGCTATGTCGATTTTTAACTGTCTAGGGATCTTTAACGTGTACATCCTGTTGAACACGGTAACTCAGGATATTATCTCATCTTAAAGACTATAGCCTACACCTTTCCATTATTAATCACCAACAGTTGAAAGTCCGAAATTAAATTCTAAATACTTTATTAATAGTAGATATTCTTTATATTTATTCTAAATACTTTATTAATACTTTATTAATAGTAGATATTCTTTATTTATTATAGATGCTTTATTAATAGTAGATATTCTTTATATTTATTCTAAGTACTTTATTAATAGTAGATATTCTTTATATTTATTCTAAGTACTTTATTAATGGTAGATATTCTTTATATTTATTCTAAGTACTTTATTAATAGTAGATATTCTTTATATTTATTCTAAGTACTTTATTAATGGTAGATATTCTTTATATTTATTCCAAATACTTTATTAATAGTAGATATTCTTTATATTTATTCCAAATACTTTATTTATAGTAGATATTCTTTATATTTATTCTAAGTACTTTATTAATAGTAGATATTCGTTATATTTATTTTAAGTACTTTATTAATAGTAGATATTCTTTATATTTATTCCAAATACTTTATTAATAGTAGATATTCTTTATATTTATTCTAAATACTTTATTAATGGTAGATATTCTTTATATTTATTCTAAATACTTTATTAATAGTTGATATTCTTTATATTTATACTGATACTTTATTAATATTCTCTAATTTGAGATATTATCTGTGGCGATCCTTTAAGGCTCAGACAAGCGGTTTCTGCCCAAAAAAAAAAACAATGAATACAAGTTTTTTCCTGGTTTTATATAATAACTAATCTTTTAGTTCGGTTTTTATACCACATGGACATTCAGGCCTGTAGCCAGAGCGGGTTAGGGGGGAGGGACAAATGCCCCCCTGAAAATTGGATTACCCCCTCATCCCCAACCCCCGAAGAAAATCTGACCATTACTGCAACTAAACAGCATACACCATTGCGCCTCGGAATATATTACTTGCCCCTCCAAACAATCAAGTCTGGCTATGGCCTGTGGAAATGTGGTGGTATTTTGCTATCATCCATGTCGGTCTACAACATAATCATGAGGTTATTTTATATGAGAAGATTTGTACTTTAGTAAAAGATTGTTATTTACAGCTGCCAATGATCGTATTTTACCTTGCCAGATAAGCTTTCTTCTAATTATTCACAGATGACGTCCACCAATGAAGATACGAAATGTAGAAAGAGCGTGATAATTTCTACTAAGAATTCATAAAATTAGAAAATATCTCGTCTTTGATGTGATCTACGTTGACGTGTATTATTGGGTTTGTTGACCGGGTGTACGTAGAGTATTAGACAAACGGATGTGTATTTATAGATATAAAGGGACTATTATTAATATACTTCTTGATTAAATCTAATTATATCAAAGAACGGGATCTGACTACTTTATATCTTGACATTCGGACATGACGTGCGAAATGAGGCAAGTAATGTTTATAAATAGACATCTGACTTACCTTGTTGCTATTTATGGCCTAATGCATGCAATCTCTGAAATTGATTCATGACCAGAACGTACAGTGCATTCAATCCAGTGGTACTGCTACAAATTCATCATTCGACAAGCATTGTATTGTATGCTTTCAAGATAACATTCAGTTTTCCCCCTGCTTTTAGAAAACTATATAGATATTTATATTTTTATA
>NW_008710049.1:4756357-4873896 GCF_000327385.1 Lottia gigantea | reverse complement strand
TTATTAATAGTAGATATTCTTTATATTCTAAATACTTTATTAATAGTACATATTCTTTATATTCTAAATACCTTATTAATAGTAGATATTCTTTATATTCTAAATACTTTATTAATAGTAGATATTCTTTATATTTATTCCAAATACTTTATTAATAGTAGATATTCTTTATATTTATTCCAAATACTTTATTAATAGTAGATATTCTTTATATTCTAAATACTTTATTAATAGTAGATATTCTTTATATTCTAAATACCTTATTAATAGTAGATATTCTTTATATTCTAAATACTTTATTAATAGTAGATATTCTTTATATTATTTTATTCTAAATACTTTATTAAAAGTAGATATTTTTTATATTTATTCTAAGTACTTTATTAATGGTAGATATTCTTCATATTTATTCTAAATACTTTATTAATAGTAGATATTCTTTATATTTATTCTAAATACTTTATTAATAGTAGATATTCTTTATATTTATTCTAAGTACTTTATTAATGGTAGATATTCTTCATATTTATTCTAAATACTTTATTAATAGTTGATATTCTTTACATTTATTCTAAGTACTTTATTAATGGTAGATATTCTTCATATTTATTCTAAATACTTTATTAATAGTAGATATTCTTTATATTTATTCTAAATACTTTATTAATGGTAGATATTCTTTATATTTATTCTAAATACTTTATTAATAGTTGATATTCTTTATATTTATACTGATACTTTATTAATATTCTCTAATTTGAGATATTATCTGTGGCGATCCTTTAAGGCTCAGACAAGCGGTTTCTGCCCAAAAAAAAAAACAATGAATACAAGTTTTTTCCTGGTTTTATATAATAACTAATCTAGGGTATTTTCGGTTTTTATACCACATGGACATTCAGGCCTGTAGCCACAGCGGGTTAGGGGGGAGGGACAAATGCCCCCCTGAAAATTGGATTACCCCCTCATCCCAAACCCCGAAGAAAATCTGACCATTACTGCAACTAAACAGCATACACCATTGCCCCTCGGAATATATTACTTGCCCCTCCAAACAATCAAGTCTGGCTATGGCCTGTGGAAATGTGGTGGTATTTTGCTATCATCCATGTCGGTCTACAACATAATCATGAGGTTATTTTATATGAGAAGATTTGTACTTTAGTAAAAGATTGTTATTTACAGCTGCCAATGATCGTATTTTACCTTGCCAGATAAGCTTTCTTCTAATTATTCACAGATGACGTCCACCAATGAAGATACGAAATGTAGAAAGAGCGTGATAATTTCTACTAAGAATTCATAAAATTAGAAAATATCTCGTCTTTGATGTGATCTACGTTGACGTGTATTATTGGTTTTGTTGACCGGGTGTACGTAGAGTATTAGACAAACGGATGTGTATTTATAGATATAAAGGGACTATTATTAATATACTTCTTGATTAAATCTAATTATATCAAAGAACGGGATCTGACTACTTTATATCTTGACATTCGGACATGACGTGCGAAATGAGGCAAGTAATGTTTATAAATAGACATCTGACTTACCTTGTTTCAAGATAACATTCAGTTTTCCCCCTGCTTTTAGAAAACTATATAGATATTTATATTTTTATATATATTAATCTTTTTGCACATACTGTCACATCAAAAAAATATTTCCGTCGTGGTATGTTATTGCAGTTTAGCTTATCGTTCTGAGGTTACAACGTCCATGCTCCTGAATTTCAAAGATTACAGACAAGAAGATGATGCGCCACAATAAAAGAGTATAAAAGGTTCTACAGTGTATATTTCTTTGAAAATGCATATATACACTCGCTTAAACTTTGAAATTATTGAAGTGTAAAATATATAGGAAGAGTTGATTACTATTAAAGGGGTTTTAAAAAGGTCTTCCTAAAAATATTATATTGAAAGCATCGATTTTCACCATTGCAGTTTTCAATCAGACGACTGTGGTTCTTGCGATTCCACATAAACTATGCGTTTTATGACTATCATTATCGCAAATGCCCTTACATATCAATAGCATCTTTTGCTGTAATTAGGTCACAAAACGCGATATAATGTACATATGTATAGGGTACATTGAAAGCATCGATTTTCACTATTGCAATTTTCAATCAGACGTCTGTGGTTCTTGCGATTCCACATAAACTTTGAGTTTTATTACACAAATTTTCACAAATTTCCATATACATATCAAAAGCAGTTTTTGCGGTAGTGCGGTCACAAAACGTTTCCTTTTAGTGGAAAAACAAGAACAGCACATGTCTGACTAAAAATTAGAATGATGCAAATTGATGATATATACGACGATATATGTACATACAAGTTTAGAAAACCTCTTTAAAATCCATTTAAGCGTAAAATGATTACCCCGTCTTTAGTTGATGAAGGGAAGTGGTAGGCTTAAATGAAGTTGATAGCAAAGAAAATGAGAACATTAATGGACTTAAATTAATGGTATAAAAAGAGATTTAAATGGCATGTATTTTCAATGAATAGCTTTAAGTTGACAATACAAATATTAATTCAAATGCCTATAAAATATTAACACAAAGAGATGGAGGTTTGATTGTTTAAGTCACTTAATAAGCATATCTGTGTTTATCTTCAACATTAGTTCTATTATTTATAAGTCCATTAGAGGAAATTTGAACATTACATAGCAATTAGATAGGCATTAAAAAAAGGAAAAAAAAGAAAAAAGCTGACGTTGAAATTTCAATTTTATTTCACAAACCTTTCTTTACAATTAAATGCTAAAATCTTTAAATCTTTTTATTCTGTTTAAAAACTCATAGCTTTCGACCCCCCGCCCTTCTCTTCTCTCACTTCCTTGTTAATATTTAAGGAACTCGAAAGTAGTTTTCTAGATTTTATATGTGTATCGGGGATATTTCGGCTTCTAGCATTCCAACATCTGTGGTTCTAGTTTTAAAAAAAGAGCAGACGTTGATATTCCGATTATCTTTCAGTAACTTTCTATATATCATGTGTCTCAAAAATAACTTCCCAAAGTAGTAGTATCTCAGCTGTTGGTAAACTGATCTCTTTCACAATTCTCACAGATATACTTCAAGATGTCCAACCCAGAAAATATGAAAACCGTCCAATATTGAACAAGAATTGCCCAAAACAAAACAGCATGTCCAAAAATGCAATATTAAGGCAACTTACCTATTGTAATCTGTGTTCAATCTGCCCTACATCATCTTCGACCAACATTTTGTCTATTCCGAGATGGATGTTACGGATAATCATTTTTTTCTTTATCTTCTTCAGGGTTGGACAACAACGACTTGAAATATATCTGTAAGAATTATGAAAGAAATCAGTTTACCAACAGCTGAGATACTACCCGTCCAACTTTAGGAATTTTTTTTTTTGAGACACCGATTTATTGGGATGTTCAAATATTTTCATGAAGAATAATAGATTTACCAACAGATTTAGTTTAATTTCATTTATCAGAGTCATTTCTCAGGTAAAAAATCACAAGTGACAATTGATAATTACGTCAGAAAGTTTTTTACATTATTCTATGTATATGTTACCGCTGGGAATAATAGACAATTTAAATAGATTTTTAGATAAGTTAAAGGCCATCTATCGCCATTTTCAGGAGATGATTTTGTCTTCAATATGCACAAAACTGCACAAAAATTGCAAAAACCATTTTTATACCTAAAACTATAAATTTTACTTTCTATTTTTATGTCTTTTCTATGTATGGTAGAGTCTAAAAAAGGCGATTCGTCATTTGAACTTGAAAACGCAGATAAATTTGATAACTAAAATTTTGACAGTGAGCTGTGAACCCTATTACTAATTATCTTAGCTTAGACATTTCTGTTTCAGAGACTGAAGTAGGCCTCCGATTGCTGAAAGGATGGCGTCCTGCATCTTTAAATGGTTTGAAGGGCAGATTCTAGGTTTTTTTGTGTAACTTGGCCATTTATGGCTTACATTTACATCATTTCCCAAAATATCAGATTTAGTGATTCTTGTAATTATACCGAATATGACGTCACAAGAGCAAAAGCTGATAATAAAGTTAAAGCCTGTGATAGTGACGAAAATTACGATAACTCCCCTCCCTCTCCCTCCCTCTCCCTCCCTCTCCCCCCCCCCCCCCCCCCGAAAGCTGGAATTTAGCAAATTAATATACTAAATCCCTTTAACTGGAATTGATCTGTTTTATAACTAAAGAAATTTCCGGAAGACATTCTTTTTATAAGTTTGGCCTCATTCTTGTATTTTCATTTCCTGTAAAATGCTTTTTTTAGGTTAGAAAAACTCTTATTTTTGATGAAACTTAATAAGTATTCTACATGTACATACAGTCAATACATTTCAAATTACGTCGAGTTATTGCCTGCATCTCGCAATCTTTAAGAAGTGAAAAGAAAAAAAAAAGAGGAATTATTGTGAAGTATGAAATCAGATTATAGAGGCTATTGAATTAATAATGAACTCAGTAATAACTGTCACTTATATCATGTATATGAATGCATTCGTCTTGTATTTGCTTTTGTTGTGCAAATTTTCTATTGACAGGGCAGCGGAATTGGCCTACTCTTTGCGATTTCTGACTGTCGAGGGATCAGTCTGTAGCACCACGGTTTATTGTCCCATCCTAACTACAAGATTCTTTTCCCATGTCGGCTGTTCCGACGAGCATCACTGACAGAGAGTTCTTGTGATATCCAGGAAATGATAGAGCTGAATATTGAAGAGTGACAGATTCGTGACTTGGAATGATCAATCTCGTTATTTCGGTATATCTATAATTGATTGAATTGGTACAGATAATCTGACAAGGATCATTGACTCTAATGGGGACTGACAGATCCTTCAGTCCTTAACAATGAAGGCTAAAGACTGAATTAAAATTTAAACAAAGTAGACATTAATGATGTCCCTTTTTAGTCCAAAGATGCAAATGTTTTCTGACAGAATAGATAGCAGAGGCATATCAGTTATCCATTCTTTCTCCAACATTGGAAATGCTCTACCATATTATGTTTCTAAAATACCTGGCATTGTACATTTTAATTTTCTATTCACGTAAGTTTAATCTTCAATGTACCGAAATCCACACAATTTTTGTGAAAAATGTATCAAGCGGATACATCCATTTTACCTTGTCAATCTGACTTCTGATAAGTCAACACTAAACAAACCGTAACTACAGCCTGTGAAGATGGTTTACTATTTACATTGACATATTACGACATTAATTTTGAAAAATTAAGACTGCCAAATAAGAAAACAACTATATTACATGAATACTTCCTACGAGATATGAATTAAAGTAGAAAATCGAAATCAGAAAAAAAGTCGTATAACATGTGACCTTTGGTAAACTTTAAATACAATAGGTAATCTTATTGATCTGTTATTATTTCCTGAGGTATTGAGCAGTATGAAGGTTTAAAAGTTGATAATGCACGAAAGAAAGGAAGGTAATACTATTTTCTTTTACAATGATAACAACTTATTTCATAAGATTTCACAGTTTGTAATACATGAGTCAATATGACAGAAAGAAGGAAACAACGCGATTTTTTTCAAGGAAAACAACTTAAGTTGAAAAGGATGCCTACAGCTGGTTCTTAGACAATCTCATCGATCTTCTGGATTCTCTTTCCTCATTTTCAACAGGACGACATATTCAATAGTCACTGACTGTCAAACGCAGACGAATGATAGTGATACAGAATGCTTGTTTAATTTTAAATTGATACGTTTCAAACTTCAATCAAAATTGTGTCTGGCAGAGAACAAAATATTTGGGACAAGCTTTAGTTTTATGCAACTTGAAGTCAAATTTGTTGCATAGAGTTAAAGGAATAATATTCGGCATTATGTTGTGAATGCAGTCAAAATTTTGCAGATTAGTACTTCTTGAACGGCGCGCTTACATTAACCAACTTTGTGTCTTTGAAGCTTAATGGATCACCTCATGGTTTAAGATAAAAAAGTTGGAAGATTTGGTTACAATTTTCCAGCTCTGTAGAAAGACGAATATGTCCGCTCCAATTTCAAGCCACATGCCCCGATGATGGATTGTGAATCAGAAACTCTTGTAGACATGCAAAGAGCTGGTATCAATAGAAGTTGTGATGCGAATAATATCGTTTCATAGTTGGTAGGCTACTAGTCCAACAATAACTACTCTAGTGAGGACATAGGCAACCTGCAACAAGTTTAAGTTACCCTCGCACCATCACGGTCACCAGTTCAAAATAATAAGAATATTGGTGATAAGTTTAGAACGCAAGTCTCATGGAACTGAGTTGTTAGTTGCGTTCGGAACGCAGGGCCACATGTCAACAATTCGCAACTGGTAATCTCTATGGTGTGAGAGAACTTTCGCGCCAAAATATGAGGTTAATGAAGAACAACAGTACATTATCAGATCCCTGTTGTCCGTAAGCGTGCCTCTTTAAAGACAAGATACGAGAATTTATTGATAAATTTATTAATTAAAAAGTATAGGGCAGACAAGTGACATAAAAAATGTTGTGTAAGACAGAAATTCAATAAACTAGGGAAAGGAAAGCAACTCGCGAAGTGATTTATCGCCCAATAAAACTAGCTGTCAATAGATTTAATGTCCCCTTGATAGTGTCAGGTCTGCTATGGTGTATAGATCTGAAATTGAACTTTCCGATATCGTTATATACTGTCTTCGTAACTATGTTAACCGAACTGACATTATTTTTAGGGAATATCATACTCTGCTGTCTAATGGGTTGAAATATTCGGTGAACAAACAAATGTCCCGGAGGACAAAAGCTCAACTGCAATATTACACCATGACAAAAGACCCTCGACCCTCATCGAAAGTCCCTATCATCTAGCAGAAAAAATTATAACAAATATATTTTTCACATTTTATTCAATATATTAAATACTTAGAATATAGTGAGGCGGCTAAGCATGCGCACACAGATAAAAGTGCCTCCTTATCTGAAATTATTCCCGGCTTGTTCCCCTACAGTATGACCAATTTTGGTGCTTTTATCACTAAATGCACAATTTTTATGAAAATCTGATCTTAGCCGCCTCTGTAATAGAAAACAGAGTTTTTCTTTAGGACATTCAAACCTTAAGAATGCTCTGCAGGACTCTTCATTTAATAAAATGTTCACCAAACTATGTCAAAGTGCAAAGTAATCCGTGGTGAATTTACCGCCAACTGAAATTCCGGGTTTAGTGTAATTGATATTAAAAGCATGAAACACAAATGTAACTAAAACTACTTTAAGCAAGTTTTGATACATTGGTTCTTTATGATGGTCATGTTATAATTGTCGAGTCTATACTAAATGGAAGATGGCACGAACTTTAAGTAATTAAGGCACGCTTATCTATTTTATAAGAATCCTATTGTTGGATCTTATATCGCCCTATTGTCGCTATCAGGTATGTGAAAAGTATAATGTGAATTATCAACTTGTCTACAAGTACATCTGAAATGAGATCATTTAATGCTGAGAATGTCAATAACCTTAAGTTCACAAGGTAATAAATAAAACAGTATAAAGTTAATGGTTTATTATGATAGATAGTGGTAACTGTAACACTCTCTCTAAAATAATCGGAACTATCTTATTTCCCAGCACGAAAAACCGACACATATGGTTCCATAAACATAAAACAGTACAATGAAGAACACAAATAGGATAAATGTAGTTTTCCAGCACGAAAAACTAAGAAATATCTCTTTCTAATTGGAAAAGAAAATAAGTTGAGCTTGCCTTGAGGTTGATATCCGAATATACGACTTTTTAGAGGTACTGAGATAAATAACTGCAAAAACGGAACCGTAACTAGGATCTTATTTCTATGAGCGAAAACCCTTTAACAATTCCTGGACAACGTATCCTGAGTGACCGGGTGTTCTCTAAACGATCAGCGTTTATAGTTTGTGTTATTCTTATCTCTTTCTATTACTTGATTTGAGTACACAGTGTATTTTGCGAGGCCGCTATGCAGAATTTGAAAAAAATAAATAAATAAATAAACAAAATAAAAACTGTGAAAGTTCAAAACACAGGTTAAAAAAACATTTAGTGATATTACTGAACAAATTCACATCTCCGTTCTATTTTCTGGTTTTTTGGGAAAAGGAATCTACGACAATAGGTCAATTTAGGGATTTTGCTATAACGGATACAATGAGATGATTTGCTTTGTATGTCAATCTGCATCCACCTTCAAAGAAACCGAATCTTTTATTCAGACGTAATATATTGAACAACATTTATTTGCCTTGTCGTCGTTAACATTTCAATCTAGTCTTCAATATCATTAAATAAATTAAATCATAAATCATAGCATGTTGAGGAAATGAAGCCCCGGTTGATAAAGGATTATTTGTCTGGTACCACGACAGCAAAATTCAAGAGTAATTATGTTAACGGATGAATTATATATAGCGTTATGTATGGAATGGTCCAGGACCAACATAGGACAAATTTCATGTCTACCTTATTGATTGTGTTCGTTTTTGATCTTCAATGTATTGATTTGGATAGGTATGTGTCTGTCTTCGTCTTTTGTTTAATTTATACTAATTAATTATATTACTTAAAAACAATTATGTAGAAACTCTACCAATAATAAAACAATTATAATGTAATAGTGATAACAAAAGGGTTATTTTGACACGCAAATTGTGATGAACCTTGAAGAAAAGATTAAAGAAGGGATGTAAAAGAACAAAATCAAACAAATAGAAAGGAGAGAAGAAGGAGATAAGAAGACGAGTAACAGCAAGAAATAAGGGAATTCGAGTGGGAGAACCATCAAGGAGAGATAAAGGAAGTAGAAAGAATGGATGAAGAGACAGTCCGGGGTAAGAAAGATGAAGAGAAAGAAGGATACGCAGTGGGATACAGAGAAAGATGGAACTGGGGTCATGAGACAGATTGTCAAAGAAGGGTTGACCGTAGATGAGAAATAGTTTCTAAGCAGACATAGGGAGAGGGAACGAAATGAGATGGGAGAAGATTAAGTATGGATGCGGTACGTAGCGAGGAAGTGTTAGTAATATGGAGAAGAGGAAGGGAGGGTGAGGAACGCCTACGGGATATTTAGTCAGTGATGGGTAGATAGGCGACAGGGGAGGCAGGTGAGGCAGGCACGGAGAGAGGCATTCTATTATTTTGAGTTGTACTCATTGTAACCTCGTGTACAGTACTCTGAAGTGGTCAAATTAAATTCCCTTGAAGTAAAACGAATAAAACATTGCTATTTAAATAAATAAAAAATTGATGCGTATTTCATAAAAATTTGGTAAAAATTCAAAATGTTGCTGTTGAAGAATCGTGATGTGATCGTAGATAATAATAATGATAAAATAGTCATATTATATGGCTTCAATGGATCCAGCAGTTTCTAGACTAACGGTTTCGCACAAATTCGCCTGAAGAATTTACCATACATTTTGATCGCAGGTCGGCGTGATAAATTTTAATTTAGACTTAATAAGTTAAATTGAATCGCAAATTACGAAATGATCCCGCTTTAAGGGATTGTAAAGACGTTTTCTGAAATGTTTAAGTGTGTCGGGAACACTGACAATATTAATTTGCACCATTCAAATTTTCAAGACTAAGCGTGTTATGACGTCACTTATAATCGCGATTCGGCATATTATTTCGCGATTAGTGACGTCTTCAAACACTTATTTTTAATGGAATTGCAGGAAGAGACAAAATTGAAAATTGGAATGGAACAAATTGATGCTATCCCCGATACAGTTAAGAAAACTTCTATACAGTTCCTTTAAACCTATCACCCCAGGTATCGAGTCCGGCGTCCACCCATTCTGCCAACTTTATTAAAGTAATTGACAACATGAACAACTGAGCAAATATTGTAATGTTACATCATTATTGAATCCATTAAACCAGCATCCTGAACCAATATCACTATCACATCAATTACCAGCCACTGTCACATTTCAAGTTGTTCATCAACATTGTCATCTTAATTCTTCTTCCTATTAAAGTAATGCATTCCCATAGTATATTAGTAAACTGTTTATATGAACTTACTAGCTGGAAGTGATTCCTTTGACCACTTTGCACGTCTGTCAGTGATGCAGGTAAGAGGGGCTGACATGGAGAGCGTCTAGTCGTTCTGATGGGACAATAAACCGACGTCCCGTGTGTTACAGACCGATTTTAATTCAACTTTCTATCTTTTTCAAGGGGAAATCCAGGTCATACAATCGTCTAATGTAATGATAATTAGTGATAATTACTGGTAAATAATAGTAAATAATTGCTGGAAATGCTAATTTGAGAATAAGAATATTTTAGAGGGTAAGTAAGTACAACTAAAGTACATCTACGTGATGGATGACTATAACACACAGAAAGCAATGTAGCCTATGGAGGTCAGCTGGACACTGTCCGTTTCATTTAGTGTATAGTTGGAGGTACAATTTTCGTTTAAATGTCATCCACACTATGTTTTGCAAATTGTAACGTTTATGAACTAGAAGACCTAATCCCTTTTACAAGTCTTTTAAAAATATTGGTCGGCATGATTTTAAGAAACAACGGTATTTCGTCAGGAAATCGAGTTGCTCGCAATATTTTTAAGTCAGTATAGATATCAGCCTCAAAGTAGTATAGGAATTATTTAAATGATTTTGTGATAATGAAAATATAAACATCGGGCGTATATTAGGGTAATTGTTGTGTGCTGCATCTTCGTATTCCTCATTCTAAGCTCAGTGAACACGTAGGTAGCCTGTTGTCCTTCTTGAAGATCTAATGACGTTAAATTTCTGTCGTGTTTTCAGTAAACTAGACGACATACTCCTAACCATGATTCTATAGGGGTCCAACAGACGAAAAATGGCCATGGCATCAGAATTAATGAAATACCTCTTTGCAACAATTTTGGTGATTGAAGACGGTGACGAAAACCCATAGAGGAAGACGCAAACGAATCTAAAGACTGTCCCCGATCTTTCTAGATTGGGATACTCAATAGGAAATAGGTATCCGTGGAAATCACATTCTAAAATTTCCTCTGTTAATTAATGAATGATTGGTTGTCGTTGTATGATTGATTTCTAATAATTCCTGTCATGTTCTAATAAACGTAATTATAGTGTTTAATTTCCTTCTTAAATTTTACATGTTGACAACTCATTAGAATTCCATGGTGGACTAGTAAAAATCAAAGAAATTATTTATTTCATCATAGCCACAGGAGAATTAATGTCAAAATGATTTGGGTTTCCAACACCTCGAGTGCAAGCTTATAAATAGTAGATGAAAGCCACAACTTGATCAGTAAATGAAACCTTGGTGGTCTATCTTGTTGAATTTAAAAACCTGATTAAAAATTAAAAAATTGGAACCTGATACAGTATACTCCTCCGGGTCTGTCACGTGATACAACTCTGTATATTATCATAATATAATTGTGTATTGTGTATTGGATATACACGTTACTGTATCTACTTTTATAATAGACTTTATAACTTCCAGATGAGAGAGGCGTCGTGCTCCGTGACATAAAAGAGATGTTCCCTTTGTAACTTCTTGTAACTTTTACGAATTGCAATAAATATGTTCAAACTATAATTGATATCAGTTAATTCAGGGTATATCTAGAAAATGCTTAAGGAGAGAGTCTTTATTGAAGGCGAGGCCCTAACGTATTTTAGATGGCCCGAGATGAATTTTGAGTATTTAGAGGGCTAAGTTTTTACTTCAAAATAATACCTGTCGCAGACCCGAGGGGGCGACCGTGGTCCAATGCGCCCCACCCACTTAAATACGCTACTGATGTTGAATGATGCTATAATGAAAGATTTACTGAAAACTTAAGAAGACAATAACAGCGGCTATCTTCATTACATCAATACCGCCTCTCTTGATCTTTAATGTCTACACTCTGATAGGATTTCAAATTCCTTTCCTTGAGTTTTTCCAGACGAAAGTTTTTAGTCTTTATTTTCAATAGAAAACCCGTTAAAAGATTAGATGGTAATTTCTAAAACACATTAAGTGTCTTCTCAATGAGAAAAACATTGGTGAGATTTATACTCAAATCCAAGCTAATATCTATGATGGAAGTTTTTAATATTGAATTTAGGTTACTGTTCTACTTCTGAACTTAAAGGGATTCAGTAGGAAATAAACTTATTTTAAATTATGTTATTGGGTGAATCAAGTACAAACACATTTTTTGTCAGTATCCCCACCGATTCTGATGTTGGAAAGGTGAACATTAATTTTCTGAACGGTTTGTTGCAATTGAAATACAGCCGACCAATTGAAAATGAAATTGTCCACAGACTGGTCAAAATTCACCAACATGCCCATAGCCAGACGTATAATAAATGGTGCATGGTGTCTAGTTACAGTAATGGAACTGGTCGGGGTCCTCCTGTAGCTACGGGCCTGTAGTACTTGATTGACACAACGAAGTTTTAACATATTTGCAAATGTTATAATCGTCGAAAGAGACTGGTATGATGAATTGCGAGTACTGGCCTTTATAAACATCATGCTCTCCTTGAGTGATTCAGTAAAAAGACTCTACAATGCATTGATATTCCACAAAATCATCACACATATTCAAGGTGCTAAAACTCATTATCTAGCCATAGAACTGTATGATCTTGCCTAGCAGAAGATGTTCAGCGGTATTAAGTGATATTTCAGAGTTTTACGTCTTACTTTTCTGCACCTAATTAACTTAATATAGATGAAGAGTTGCGAAATACTTGCAGAATTGAGAAATAAACGTGTTGTTCGTGAAAATTGTAAATTAATTCATCGTAATGGTAAGACATAACCCACATGGCAGCAATCATGTCTCAATTTCTGTGGCGAATTCACGTCAAATGTCCTACGCAATCATGTTGATGAAATTCAAAAGCAGAAATTCTGGACCACCCTCTAGCATGCAATGTACGTTTTATTCTTAATGTTAGATTAATAACAATGCAAACCTAAAATACCAAGTAATGCTCAAACAAAAAGTAACAAATGCACTAAGCTAGGTCATGCTCATCCTTCCAGCGCCCCTGCAATTGTTTATCAGAGTCTTTTAAGCATGAACATTAGAATTTCAACGTATTGCTGGTGTGATAAGCACATCATTGAACAGTCAGTTGCCTATCATTTTATTATGATGATTTGAGTTAAACTTTTTATCAAATTGACTGAATGTGGTGTATTTTGTGAGAGTGTAAATGGTACAGCAGTTTATATGAAGATTACATCAACATAAACATAAGTACTATAAGGCGGCACTGATTCAATAAGTAACGGATAAGTGGGCAGATAAGTTATACGTTAGAGATCATCACATTGGGTTTTTCAGTAGAATAACATCAGGTTGGTTGGTTCAACATTAACAAAATTGGTTAAGAAATGTAACATAAGCAAGTTGGGTGATTAAGTCAGACATTTAGTGATGCGACGTAAATTGGCTGAGAAATGCAACAGGAATTGATAGTTTAAGCAAAAGTTAACAAATGGCTGATGCAACAGTTAACAGACGGTTGAAGCAACAGTTAACAAACGGTTGAAGCAACAGTTAACAAATGGTTGAAGCAACAGTTAACAAATGGTTGAAGCAACAGTTAACAAACGGTTGAAGCAACAGTTAACAAATGGTTGAAGCAACAGTTAACAAATGGTTGAAGCAACAGCTAACAAATGGTTGAAGCAACAGCTTAATTGGATGATGTTGTTACAGGCTGAATCAAAGTAACCTTGATACAATGGCTATTTTTGAAAGTAAACAACCAAATTATCTCCCACTCTCTAGTCTAGGTCATAAATGAGTCTCAGAGTGTATTAATGGAGCATCTTTTCAGGTTAAAAAGGAGAATCATGTAAACCTGTTAGAAATATTTAAATATTATCAGGATGACAAACTCTCAGTTCATGATGATACAGAATTAATATAATAAATACTCAGTCTTATAAATACATCGTAAGCTGCTTAACTGCTAAACACGACCAAAAGTTCTAGAATAGCAATCAATTTCTTCTGTTTGTTCTTTTCATTTGGCGTGATTGGCTCCATAAATCATAACGATAACAAAGCCTTATTCTGGACACTGTACAGTTAATGACAATATTGAACAAATTGTTGTCATTATTTAATTAATAACTGAGCTTCACGATGAAAAGCTATTAGTTATATATAGCTCAAGGTGAGGTCATCTGTATAATTGATATGATTCTGTTGATGCTTCGCCTAAAATCCTTGATGTTCTTATCGTAACATAACACTTCACTCTTTCACCTTTTAAATTCGAATACCAGCTTAACGCGATGAGGTTTTTAATGAGTTTTTAATGCTTCTGCATTGTGTTGGGCTTAGTAAGACTGGTAACTCTTTGTGCTGGGCAATAAAGGATATTTTGCCAATGAAGTGAGTGTCGGTTGATGTTAACACTTTGGATTTCCAATTATTGAGGGACTGTGTACCTGAAGCTCTGGGGACCTCATGATATCGCCCTTAATCCACTAAAACTTTGCCTATGTCAGTGTCTCCGAACAGCGCCATTAATAAGGGAGAAATTGACCACAATATGAGACTGTCATGTTCTGATGGAGACGTGGAATGAAATGTAGTGGAGTTTTACATTATCTTCTGGGCCCGATTAGGATAATGTACTGGGGATAAAATAGTGAATTACTACTTGAATGAATAGTAGCTGCAGGTGTAACAATACATATTTATCAAAACTGACTATTATTTGGGAGTTGGGCTGTTGAGGGATGTCGTCATACTGCTCTATTATATGCATATTATTTAAATCGCTTTCGGCTTAAAATGAATTCAAACAATCTTTTCTAACTATCCTTCTTATCCACAAAAACCGAAGAATATTTACTTTAGTTGTTGGATGTAGCAATCAATAAAAAGTTATTCTTCAGTCATTGTTGTTGGCACTGTCCCTTTGTTTATTTCTAATCTAATGGGAAACAATTGTCGATCTCTTAAATTTTACCAGACTTTTAAACCAACTGCTAATAGGGCTATAGAAATCTAAGATGGGAGTATCGTGACCTTTAAAGACAACCATTGATCAGGTGCTAGTTCGCAGAAGTAGAGGGTTGATTCCTGCAATAGGTCAGCCGACCTAGAACAGCCGACGGCTACATATTTTGTGCATGTTTAGCAAAATCTCTCGACAGATGATTAACAAGACCAGGGCGTCCTCATTTAAAAAAGACTTCGAAGTGTAAGCCGTTAACCATTGCCGCCTAAGGTCAATAATGGTTACTTGACAAATAAACTTCAAACTCCGATAAGCAAATTGTATGGTCCTTAAAGCGGATTTTTTTTATTACCACTACGCACTTCTTCCTCTTAACTCTTATGTTAATATTCGATATGCCGTGTAGCTTCAAATAGAGGTGTGTTAGCGGACAGCTGGTGAGAAACCAAGGTAGGAAGCGAGGATTGTTTAGTATTTTCTGTTTATGTTATTTTAGGAAGGAACTATATATGCTGGTCAGAATAATCGTCATTAAGATCTTTGTTACCCTAGAGATATTGAATTAATAGCAGTTATCATATCCTGAGAATATCCATTAAATTATATTATATTTCTCAGCTATTTCTCTCATCTCATTAATTGATTCGGAATAGTTTACATGTCATACCAAGGTCAAAGGAAAAGGAAACATGATATGTATCTATATTTATCCATTACAAATCCCAACTCAACTTCAGCATTAAAAATCTTAAAAGTCTAGGTTAAATGTTTATTTTGAGCAGCTTTGATACCCAAGAGATATTAAATTAATGTTCAATGTTCATTAAGTTGTATTGTATCTCACAACTATTTTTGGATGTCGAATCCATGTTGAATGAGTGTTATGCATTCTATATTGACGGGATACAGGGCACTGGACAGAAAGCGTTGTCTTGACACGTGCAATTCATTTCCATATTACAGGTGGTGATTGGATAAAAATCCGCACAAGCAACAATTCCGTAATCTAAAAAGTCTGCTTTTGAGAAGATATAAAAACACAGTGTAAATAACGGTTTATTAATCCAACCTCTTTTCTTCATCCATTCTGCTTCTTCTCCATACTCCGCCCTAACCCACTTCAATTCAAACTGAAGTATTCTCCATCCACAGTGTACACGTAAGTACAATATTCTTTCCTGATCATGCCGCCTGAAACATCCGCTCGCTTCCAAAACACAACGCAACACATCTGAGATTGTCATATCCTAGCACCTTAGGCTAAGCCTTTATCTTTTTACTCAAATCATACATAATTGATCCACGGGGATTTGTTATTTCATGACAGTTTAACCCTCGAGCGAGTTAACCGTGTGAAGATTCATTGTTAATAAATCATTTAAACCATCATTAACGTAATGAAGTAAAATGAAAATTAACAAATGAATATTCTAGAAAAGATAATATAAGACTACATCTGCTGCCCGATGATGATGGTGATGATAATGATTCTAATGCTGTGGCTGAATATGATGCAAATGTTCTCATTGCGCTTTCTCTGACGATGCAGAAAAAGATGGTGATGATGATGAAGGTGGTGATGATGAACGAGAGGATGGTGTAAATGCAGAGGAGGATGGTGATGATGAACGAGAGGATGGTGCCAGAGAGGATGATGATGATGCAGGAGAGGATACTGATAATGCAGGAGAGGATGATGATGATGCAGAAGAGGATGCTGATAATGCAAGAGAGGATGCTGATGATGCAGGAGAGGATGATGATAATGCAGGAGAGGATGTTTTCATGCAAGGGAGGATGGTGATGATGCAGGAGAGGATACTGATAATGCAAGAGAGGATGCTGATGATGCTGGAGAGGATGATGATGATGCAGGGGAGGATGGTGATAATGCAGGAGAGGATGCTGATGATGCAGGAGAGGATGATGATGATGCAGGAGAGAATGCCGATAATGCAAAGGAGGATGGTGATGATGCAGGAGAGGATACTGATAATGCAGGAGAGGATGATGATGATGCAGGAGAGGATACTGATAATGCAGGAGAGGATGATGATGATGCAGGAGAGGATACTGATAATGCAACAGAGGATGATGATGATGCAGGAGAGGATACTGATAATGCAAGAGAGGATGATGATGATGCAAGGGAGGATGGTGATGATGCAGGAGAGGATGATGATAATGCAGGAGAGGATACTGATAATGCAGGAGAGGATGATGATGATGCAGGAGAGGATACTGATAATGCAGGAGAGGATGATGATGATGCAAGGGAGGATGGTGATGATGCAGGGGAGGATGGTGATAATGCAGGAGAGGATGATGATGATGCAGGGGAGGATGGTGATAATGCAGGAGAGGATGCTGATGATGCTGGAGAGGATACTGATAATGCAAGAGAGGATGATGATGATGCAGGAGAGGATACTGATAATGCAAGAGAGGATACTGATAATGCAGGAGAGGATGCTGATGATGCAGGAGAGAATGCTGATAATGCAGGAGAGGATGCTGATGATGATAATGAGCCTATGACTGCTGCTTACTGCGACAACACGTCTACTGGAGTTGCTTTGAAAATACATGATGATGATGATGATGATGATGACGATGGTGATAATGATTTTGCATTTCATAAGTGAGTCAACCTGATACCATCATGTGACTGATAGATCAACATGACGACTATTTTGGAGTTTTGTATGTCATATTTTTGGTAAATCTTTTTAATCAATCAAAATGATTTCTGAAATTTACAATGCAATTGCTTTTTAACACTAATATCATGACCTCCTTTTTATGCTATTATGTAAGTTTTTTTTCACATCATACGTTCAGTATCGTAATTAGGGGGTGGGACATTGGGTCATAGACCTCCCGTCGGGCGTATGAAAGGTCTTATTTTGAAGTGAAAATTTCACCATCCAAATGCTTAAAATTAACTTCAGGCCATCTGAAATCCGTTGACTTCTGGGGATTTCTGGCAACTTCTAGCATCTGGCCTCCATGGGCTTTGACCTCCCCCTCGGACATTTTCTAGATTCGCCCATATACACCTTATTACATATAGTATCATTATGACCTCATAACATAACATAACATTACCAAAAGAAATATATCAATATGTATCTATGTATATACGACCATATTATCAAATATACTACTGAAATTTATAATGATTAAATGACATGATGACGTGGTTGAAATTAGTCCCCAGGGCTATGTCACTGTCCGGTCAACACTGTTAAGGGTGGTTAACATGCCACTGTATGCTGCCTAATGATCGTTAAGTAATAATAATAAAATATGTCCCCTGTGATTTTTGGTATTGGTATGTAAGAACCATTGGTGATTTAGTATGTAGGCTGTGGCTTATGATCTTCCTGTTTAAGTCATTAAATCAGGTGGAAATGTATCATGTTATGGCTTCTTCAGGTACGTCGCCTCTTTATGACCTGGCCTCGTGAACACAAGATGTTTCTCATGCTCAGCTTATAGTTTTTACTCAAATTCATAATGCTTCGCATCAAGAAAAGGTAAAATATGATAATGCCAGAAAAATCGTGACCCAATGCAATGCGAGTTTAATGGTTTGTGGCCCAGTGGCGGGTATTGTTCTTGTGTAAAAGGTTCGAAACTATCTTATTAAACTCCATTTGTGAACAAAATTGTTAGATCAGCTGCCTCCATAGTAATGTTAATAGATTCGATTTGATTTTGTAGTAATTTGCATTAATCTAATGCGACAGCAGTATGTCTACCCAAAGCATACGAATTTCGTTGCGTTCTCATGACTTCTTAAAAATTCAACAGTGGACAAAATTATATTGTGATGGATTTTAATTCAAGTTACAGTCAGAGCACAAGTACATCTTGCTGATTTTTTATCTATATATTCATCTTAGATCCTGTCATAATGTACCATATAATTTCTACTACGCAGATACATAAACTTGTTGCATCGAACTGTACGACTTGTATCAGGTCTACATATTGCTTGAGGCTATCATCAGGCATCAATAATTTAAGTGAAATGTAGACATGCAAGAAATAATTACCGCTGTATTTAAGAAATAATCCCTCGAATTCTCAAAAAAAATAATAATAACGTAGTAAAGAGTTTATGATTGATGCTATTATCAATTTTACATCAGAGATCTGAACAATGGTCTCAAATATTTTATTTTATATTAAACTGTAAACGTGGTATTACCTCGCATAACGATGCAACAGCTGTGCTATTTCTATTTCTATTTCCGGAACGCAGTCCGTTTGAGCTTGATCTGTGATGTAACCTAACCTCAGGAGCCAGGGTTAGCGAACCAGCTGGTTGGTAGATAACAGATTAACGTCCACTTGCAACAGATATCAAAAACTGGATGGTTGTTGGTAGTCGTAGTAGTTGGTAGTTGGGTCAGGATAAGCTAAATGATCTAGCACTGTTGGTTTGAGAATGTTATCGAACTGGATCAGTGTTATCCTAAGAACGTTTATTTAATTCTATAAATTGATTCCGATTCTGTGATTGTAAAATCAAAGCCTATATAACGTTAACACTATTTCCTTTCAAATCGTTTTCTTCCGTTTTCACGGTCCTCTAGGGACCGAGTCCGAAATTATTATTTGTTAACAAATGAAAACTATTCGCAAAGGACTTGAATGTAATGGAAACCCAACTATAAACGAATCACACGCGTTTTACAATAATTAGAAAAACAAGCGTATAACAATATACTTATTAGAGACTGGACCTAACTGTTGACCAGATGATTGGGCTGGTTAATGAATACAAACTGAGAATGTATCCGGATTACTATTGTAATCATCCAAATACACCTTTACTTAATTTGTTATTATGGATTAACTCTAACCTCAAATGTCCTTGATTTAGGATCAATACTTGTTATTATTGATTGATATGAACCTCAAATGTCCTTGATTGAGATTGGAACCAAATGATCTACATACACCCTTTCCAGATCTATTACCTGCCATGATGTTACAGTGAATATCAATGCCACTTTACGGATTGGTTTATCAACTATAAACACAAACTCTTGAGAGGAGTCCACATCTACCGAGAGTGTTTATTTGGCATGGTTTATTTGGTAGCAGCACAACGATACAATGCATATACGAAATATTTTCAGGAATTAGAGCTATGTTTTGGTTAAGAACAATAACTGTAACTAAATTGTATTCATTTAGATTCCCTCAGAATAAAGAGTGTTTTTTTAATGGCCACACCAGATCTTTTAAGAATAGTTGATACCTATATTAAACTGTTAACTGTTAAACCTAATGTTGTATTGGGAAGGGGCACCTATTTTTCTGATCCCTTTTCATAATTACTCAGTTTATCTGTATCTACAAAACAGAGATAATAATTCGTAATGCCAGCTCAAAGGTATGTCTTGCGAGTTGACAATGCAGTTACAGCAGTTTCGCAGGCAACACCCACGAGAGTGATAATTGTGGTCCACATTTTTTTTTTATTTTTCACACAATCAATGTTTTATATCACTTCGCCTTCCAGAAACTAAATAATTTTTCAGTAAAGTACATTTACATTTTTAATTTCTTCATTAGCACATTTAAAACGACTGTCCAAGCTGCCAGTTCCTGTTTATTGCTTTTGTTTCATATTAAATTTGACAAATTGAAATTCGAAAGCATAATGACTCTCTGAAACATCACATTATACAGTCTTTATTTTTACACGAATGTTTCAGCTCTTTCCACAAAATCTTGGAAAATCTAACTGTTCTCTTACAAGCTTTTTTTAAGATTCCACGACATTTGGACATTGAAAATCAAAAAAGAGTAGACTACGCCGCTGTCCTGGAAAAGTATATCCCATAAACACTGCGTGGACTTTTCCGTTTTCAAGGTGTATTAAATAGCCATTTCATTTGGTGTAAGTGCCGCATTGTTTGATTCGGTAGGGTAGTTGTCCAAAGCAGCTGCCTCTATTCCAGTCTCTGATAGCTTTTTATGTCAGCTTTAGTAGGGTAAGAAAAATGGCCGCGTTTTATGAAGATTTTCCGCACCTCCGAATATAGGATTGATATTTTTGTGGTTTTGTTCATACCATCAATATCCCCATCGCCAATATCACACTAATATTATGTAAGGTTTGCAGTTCCATGAGAGTTTTTAATGTAAGTATTCTTTCGTTGACCATCAATGACAGCCTGCGCAACTGATTGCTTAAAATCTTTGTAATTGACCGAATATACAGCGGCTATTGAATCTCATTGGTTGTAAATCCTCACCCGTTTTGGATATGAGAAAAATTATTTAAAGTAATTCGGTGAATTTGGCGATGTCTTTAAATTCGAATTCTATGTTCGAAAAATCGATAAATATAACATCTACGAATAAAAATATTAAATATAAACTGACAAAACTTGTACGGGTTGCCAAGTTATTTTGGATGTAAACTGTTCGTTTGAGACTTGTAGATAGAATATGCTTAATCGCTTATCTCCCTTGATAGAATCTGAAAGCGTACTAACAGAAAATTAAATGAAAACTCACAGCATACGAGCATACGTGAGCTCCCACTTCCCACCATCTGTCTTAACGAATAATTTTCTGAATAAATTGTCTGATATGTTTGTCTCAATCTATTTCACGATATTGAAATCAGTTTATATTATTGGATTTGTCAACTGACTGAACCAGAGACGAAATTAACTCATCTTGTACGGTACATTGCTCCGATTGAAATCTAATGAAAAAAGATAATTAAAAACAGAATCATATATTATTCTAATAACTATTTCATAGCGTTTCATTATATTACTCGCTATTAAAATATGTCATTATTCTACATCTTGTCGAGGTTGAAAAATAATATGAATTGTAGAATATGTTAGACTATCGCTTGACTAGCTAGGTGGAATTCAAACAGTGGCGCCACTACCATAAGAACTGACTGAACCAAGTCCCTGCCTCCCCATTCTTGACATGCAGTAAATTGACTTATTGGGCATATACTAAAAATGAATTTCACGGACAAATGGATCCTGGCTTGAATACCGATGGTAAAACCTATCAAGTCAGTCAGTTACGGCATTTATAATGATAAAGCCTAGTGTTTCCAAGAGCCAATCGAAATAAACAAAAGCTGACTTACTATGTTTTGCTATTGGAGGGCAGAAGGAACATGACTTATCGCAGATGTTAAGAAAAACAACCTGCCTCACTTAAACTGTAGCCACTTAAAAGAGACGAACAAAGGTTAGACTCCTACATCTTTTTCATTTCATTAACCAAATATGGTGCGGAAAGTATATTAAAACCTACATTCAATCTTCTATTTTTGTTCTGTATAATATACATATAGAGTTTAAAAAGGGGGAAAATGAGATTTATATTTCATGAGAGAAATTTTAAATAATGGTGTTGCACATTAATGATGTGTCTATGTTTTCTGTATAAGAATAATTTGAATTTAATGGATTTATTTCATATGAAACGCGAAAATCCCCATATTATTTCCACGGAATTATGACACTAAGTACATGCAACTCGGGTTACTTGAAGCCATAACCCTATAATTCAATGAATTTAATAACAACTAACCAAGGTGTACAATTAGGCTAAACATTTGCTATTTCCAGACATTTACTTATTTGACACAGATTGTGTTGGGTTTGAGAGTATCATATATATACCTTCTCATTATAATCCAGTGTTTCAGAAATGGGTTTAGAATCTAGCAAGCAAGACGCTATACGTTATGAAAATTAGAGACTTGGGCTCAGTAACTTTATCATGAAATCACAACTATTGATAGGTCAAAACATCTACCTCCGTACCAGCCTCTGATAAATCTTTGGCTGGAATAGAGGCAGATGTTTCGGACTGCAATATTGCTAGCATAGAACTCTACATGCCTTGGGAAACATAGGCTGACACAATACGAACTTTCAGAAGCTCTCGTTGTAGCATCAGAATGTTTCTTACCTTGAGACAAGAGTTTTAATAAGTTAGACATGGAAATGGTATGAAGAGAAATGCAACTATTGGTTACTGTCGTAAAACCCTCGTATTTATATCAAGACCCTTTGCTTGCTGAGATAAGTAATTAGGCTGATATGAGAGATTTATATTTCTTTATTGACATAATGCGTGCACTCAACATGTACCTTATTATAATTATAGTTCGGTGCTGTCATAATTTTTTTTATTTGAACTGGACTAATCACGCTATACCCGGGTTCAAATAGCAAGAGTTTAGATCTACGTGTTATATACATAAAGAATTAGACCCAGCATCCTTTTGAAGCTGTTGATTACTCGATTATGATTATATCAGATTAATATTGATTCCTTTATTTATGACAATGTTTGGCTAGTGAATTATTTATCAGTATACCAGTCAGCACATAATACACTATAACTATATATACAATATATTTTATAGAAATATAGAACACATACATACAAATATAGAACACATTTTACAGGATGAGATGGCTGAATAAATGACACAATAGAGAATCCCGAAGAGAGTATACAGTGTTTAGATCGGATGATTTGACAACTAGATGTCCTTTCTATCATCTATTGACAATATCGCGAGGTGTTTCAAATTGGGTGGAGTTGGTAATCTTCAGTCATTATTAAAATATGAGGTCAAATACCAAACTATATTAGCGTGTGATGTCCGTGAGGCAAGGTTTCTCCTTGCAGACGCCTGGGCCCACTTTAAGATAGTCAAATCTCTAAGAGTAACAGGGTAACGATATTATGATATCATTGAATTGACAATCGATATATTTAGACAGACCCGTAATTAGTTCTAAAATGTTTCACTCTCTTCGATTAAGATATATCTATATCATTAAATAACTCCTGTCTGTATCGTGTGATTTTTATAAGAGGTTTATAACGTCATTGGTCAATATTTATTTTTTTAAAAAGAAGATGCTGCCATGCAACATGACCCCTCCACCCTCCACCCCTAACTCCAATCAGGTGCTGTCCTGCATCCTTATTCCCCCAACAAAGACAGTCCTGCATCCTCACCACCCTTCCACCCTATGGACCCGGCTTCAGATCAGCAACAATGTCATGATAAACAACTATTCCAGCTGATTTATTAGATACAGATAACAACTGAAGTTTTTCAATCATTCACAAAAGTTCAAAGAAGATTTTATTCAAGTCTGTCCACCCCAGGCCATGAAAAAACACAGAATCATTCGTAACAATGTAATATCTTACAATTTCATGAAATAAATGTAACCTGAGGCAGAAACCTCAAAGTGTAGAGATCTGTTCTTCAAAGAAAGTTTACGACCTATGATTTCTTATTTGCCACAATCTTCACGCCATTTATAACACTTTTATTCTTAATCAGGAACATTGCTAGATCGATATCTATCTGGAATTTAATCGGGTGCTGTATTTTTAATATAAGAGACACCAGATATCAGAGGGATGACACTGTGTACTGAAGGTTTATGTCATTCTCTGTTTTAGGCGAGTTTATGAAGCTATTGGCAGCTTATTATTGGCGAGTTTATGCTGCTATTGGCAGCAATTTCACAGACTTTGCTCTACATAAATAATGCCATGGATCCTCAGATTAGCACGCTAGCGTGTATGGGTCACAACGCACTTGCCGCAGACGACTTCCCACAGCAGTTAATGCCAAATATTGCACCACCACAAAGTACGCTGGATTGGACATGTAATGTCGGTTTTGCCGAGCGAGTGGAAATCGATGTGACACTATGCTGCACGTACTTCATTTCAATTTCCTTGAAATTTCTATATGCGTCGATCACTTAGCCGTTTTGACCCTCACTCGCCACAGTAAGGATCAATGCCTAGCAATAATACCTACATTTCGTTATTCCATTCAATCGGCTCATGATGTTCTGTAACCAATTCTAGCATCAAGACTTTTTCTTTACTGGATGGATCACACAAATTTGCGTGTCATATCAATAGGTAATTTTCGGCGAGACGAACTCTCCATTGGATAATGAATATATAACTGAATTATTGGACGCATGTTCGCTGTCTGTGGTCTTCATGTCCATGTGCAGTCATCTTTCGAATAAAATCTACTACCTTAACAATATAGAAGAACAATGTTATGTCTGATATGTTTCAGATTGGCTTTTGAAGTCTGTGTTAGGAATTCCCCACTGCTGATTTAACACAGCCTACTGCGAGGTTTAAGCCAATGAACGAGCGCGCGAGAAACTGTCAGGAATGCTGTCATTGACTTAGGATTCTTGATAATCTAGACTATAACTTTTAACAATATGTGGCTGTTATGTTCGAGACTAGTGCTTTAATAGCCGTGTAGGTAAGCCGTCTGAGTTAGATTGCAACAGAGCTTTCTATAGATTAATCACACAAAATGACTGACATAAACTTTCAGTTTGGATAGCAACAGTGGACGATATAAATTGTTAGTTATTAACAGTTTGCTTGTGTGTATTTCATAATACCAAGTGTGTTTAACTATTTAACATTCACTGGACAGATTCGATTTAGCCTGAGTAAGATGTGTGAACAACTTTTAAAAAGATGGAAACGATAATGTTGATGTCAATGATTGATAAAAGATATCGAATTAATACCAACGATATTATCAGTCGTTATCATAGTATAATTTAGAAGCTTGAAAGATATCGTTAAAAGTCACTAACTACACTGCGTGATGATAAAAAAGTAATCATTATCGAAAATCATGACATTGGAATAATAAGAATATACCACGGATAATTATCATTATAGAGTGTTTAGAAACTTTCTATTGTGTTCTTTATTTGTCATCTTTATACAAATACTAATATATGACACGTTTATAACATACTGTTTACAAGTTATTGTCGTATTTGTCAGAGTGCAGATCAGAAGTAACTTCAAGAAAATGACAGATCGTTAAGGTTGATGCAACTGATTTTGACACTTTTTCGCTTCCTGTTAATCAAATCGATTCGCATAACACTGTGGCAATTTATAATTTAAATGAAATAGGAATTCGAATGGCCGTATGTTTTATTTTCATTCTGCTATGATATGATAACATTCGTACAGTTTGAGAAAAGAGCTTTCGTCTTTTCAGTGTGTCACATATAGCCGATTAAAGTTAAGCAAGTGAATTTCTCAAAAGGATACAGATAGTGAATAATCAATTTGAATTTAAAAAAAGGAGCATTAACTTCTTGTCTTTCAGCGATACAAGGTAATCTTCTTGTTTTAGCAAATGCGGTTTTAGTTTTCTGTAATTCAAGTTAAAGATTGTGATTGATTTAGATTGACTCCAATTTTAAATTAAAGTAGAAGAGAGTTTCAGTGACGACTTGAATTTAATTTACTGTCGATTATAACTGCTATTTGAGAAATGTCATACGGAATGATATAAAAACTGTAAATGTTAATCGAGAATTCATTGGTTTTGTGGAGAAAATTTTATATCGTTCATTACAGGAATTGAAAATATTAGTGCCAACATTGTTATGAACGTGTTCTGAAAAGGTTATCAAAATTGAGAGTCTCTGGCCGTTTAAACTTTCGTCACCAGAGATAAGACCTTGTTACATTAATTGAAAGGGGAATTTACAGAACTGGTAGGTTTTCAGTTTCTATTTTTTAACGGAACATTTTTAAACTCAAACCTGTTGTATTTTTGTTTGGAATTGGAATTGCTGCCAATTCAACGATAAATCTCATGGAATTACTGAAGCAATTGGACAAGGTGCCAATATATTAATATCACTTGATGAGAAGAGATCTTGAAGACATATTAATGTGATATTTAATGTGGAAAAGATATTAAAGTAGTACTTTATGCTGCATTAGCTAAAGTGTTTCAGGAATAGATAGTGATTCAGCTACTTATTGAAGGACTTGAGAACATTCAAGTGTTCGATACTTGGAAGTTCCATTTACATTTGTGATAAGCCTCCTTGAGTTAAGTTCTTAACTGTTTTTATTTACATATAAAATTTGTCCTAGAGATTTGTTTCGCAACGTTGTGCAGTTAATCAACTTTCGAAATGGATTCGATTAACACAACGCTCTCAGCGATTGAGAGCACATTCTACTTCCAAGCGCTCAATGACACATCTAATGTTTCGGTGGGACGAAGAAGGACATTTCATACAGGAGTGCGAAAAATGACATCTATACAGAAATTTACAGAATATGGAATGCCTGTGTTTATGAGTATCGGTATAGCAGGTAATGTTATCATACTTTTAGCCTTGATTGCCACCAAACTCAAACGTGTTTCTTTCAGTCAGTACATACTGGCCATGTCCATATCAGACTTAGCTTATTTATTGTCTTCGGCTATTATCTGGATATCTGATCATTGGTATGATTTCTTTAACAAAACTGGTATCTGTCAGTTAACAACATACACGTGGTTTTTGGCAAACTTTTTATCCACGTGGTTTTTAGTGTTTGCTCATATTGAACGTTGCTTAATTAATTTTGCAAGCGGACGACGGAAAACATGGTGTAGCTTATTCCGGACAAAGTGTATTATCATTGTGGTGGCCATCTTCTCGATGGTGGCCAATCTATACATATTGTGGACACATATGGTCATCCAAAATCGGTGTCGTCCGATGCCTGAAAGTTTAAAATATCTGAGCAATTTAAACAAAGTAGACATCGTTTTTTCAGTCCTTATTCCAATGTTAATGATATTTTGTATGGATATTTGTCTCATTTATGGAATGTCTTCGCGTTTTCGGCGCCGGCAACATAGTGACTTCCATAAAGGACCTATTACAGCTTCCCAAAACGGTCGTTTACGGAACCTGAACGATTTGCCTAATTTTGTGGAGAACCGGGTAAGGGCGACAACTGTGTGTGTGATTGCAGGAATTCTGTATCTTCTATTATCCATCCCTTCAATGATAATCAGAATGAGAATGACGTTCTACAGTGGACCACCACCTAAACTTTATATAATGCTACTACCTATATTCGCCGAGGTGGTCAAACTTAACTTTGTGTATAAATTTATTCTGTATATTTGTATTCTAAAAGGATTTCAAAGAGCGGTGTTAAACATATTTCGCTCAAAATGTTGTCGACGTAAAACTAGAGGTGACGAGTCAAATATTGTTGCCTTATAATGTATGTTTTCTTTTATTCATATTTAAGGAACAGTGCTTTTTATAATGTAAAAGGACACAAGATCGAAACGTTAGTACAAATTTTAGTCACAAGAATAGAGCAATTTTTGCCATTAGGTACTACACTATACGAAAAGGCAAGAAAATATGTTAAAATCATTTTTGTTTTTCACAATTTCGACATTTAACATGACACATAAACTGTGATGTACATATTTTATATACATATAACAAAAACACAAGTGAATATATTATGGTATTACACACTTCCCTTGTATTATTTGTTATATGTGTTGTCCGCTTCTTAATTCAGCTCAAATCATTTATTTTTAATTCACATAATTATAAAAAGTATCAGCACTACAAGAAAGAAAATAACTTTGGATTTAGAGAGTCAAAATAAATACACCCGTTCAAATTTTGAATATCACGAAATGCATAAACAGAGATGGGCTTGTATGTTCTGAAGGTTCGAATGGATATCGATATTCCCGCACTGTAAAATGGATCGCGAAACAGTTCCTTGTCTATTCACATCACAAGACATTAAAAAACACTATTTAAAACAAAAGACTTGATGAAAAGATTTCTTACTTGTTCATAAAGTTCTTTTTAAATTTTAGAAAAATCAATTTCCATGTTTAAATTCATTATTTTAATTATTTATTTTGTCTTCTCCATCTTCTTTGATCATGGCGTGATAGAATGGTGAACTGAGGGCGGTTATCTCATACTAGTGCCATGTCACAGTATACTGTTGTTTCGTTTGAAGAATGTCAATAAAACATTTTGCTACATTTTTTAAGAAAAATTTCTGTAAAGAACATAATCCTTCAATAGCAGTTATAGATAAGTAAGACAATTATTAAAGAACATGCGTCAGTAACAGTGTGTTACAAAGTTTCCTAGTAAATCTTTTAAAAAATACAAATGTTTCCACACCTTGTGAACGACGTGTACATAAATACAAAATACACTCGTTTTTTCACATTGAGTTCTTTAGCATGTTAGCATTTATAAGACAAATAAAACGTATGAAACATTACGAGCAAAAATATTGCAGATTAAATATGTTGCACATAAAATAGTCAGAAACTAACCACTCGGCGCTCGAATTTTATTGCACATAAAATACTTTAAGTGGGAGCGCCAAGTTGATAGTTTCTTACTATTTCTGTAATAGTTTAAGTACAACGAGGTTAAAGATTAAAGATAAAACGGTCTGATTTTTGTATTTTGTTCATCAATATATTATGACTGCTTTTTAAGACGTTATAAGCAAATGAAATTTATAAAGTAATTATTACCCTTTCTATAGGCATAATGGAAAAACATGAGCAGAAATTAATGTAATCTTGGCACAAAGAGAGACATGACATTTGTTAGCTGATATATACTCCCCATTTGAGTTTATTTTAGATTCATTGATAAATAACTATTATCAACAATTTTCACTTCTTAAGACCCTTACGTGATAATGATTTTTTTTTAAAACGATGCTCTTTTACTTGTTAATTTCATAGTTACCATTGAGTTTGTCATAATTTGTATTTCTTGATAATATGATAATTTGTTTTCCTGTTAAATAAACCCTTATTTCTTATATTATAAAAAGCACTGTTCCATTTGATAATAAACTCCAAAGTGTCCTAAATCAAAATATATGTAAGATTCAAATGTTAATTGTTTTGTCATTAAATTATTAACATTCCAGCAGCAAGTCTATGTTTGATTATTTACGATCAGAGAATGAGATTAACAGTACATGTGATACTTATATCGATTATTTGTATGTTAATTGTAATATCAATTCCTAGATAGTACTGATATTGATTGATTATATGTTGAGCAGGTATGGCGCCAGGTAGGGTATGCTTACTCTTCAAGTCTTCTAGACACCTGATACAATTTTTTCATTATGAAATAAGTTCAGTAGATACTAACAATGTATTGCCAAAGTGTTGTTTTGGATTTCGTGTTTCTTTTTGCGATTCGGATGGCTAGTACTTCATGTATTTATTTACGCATTCCAAATAATGCCATTTTGAGCACTAATACCCAGTTTGAATTCGATACAGAGGACGTTTTCAGTGATTTTATCAGCTTTCTGTTTATTTATATACGATGATGCAAATACTTTTGATCCTATCATGGTAAATCTGTATAGAATCGGGACGGCACCGCGCAGTGGACACGGATCCCATATCCATTTCTTTGGTTTGATAGTCGTTATAATTATACTAGGTTTCAGTACACATAAGCATTACATAAGGACTTATTTTTAGACTGTCCATACCGATTTGATGTGTTAATATCCTACTAACAATTACATAGCACTTGTCGGTAAGCTTCTATCTACAATCTATCTTCTATCGACAACAGCAGAAAGAATATTGCATGGACTGAGGCAACAACAGTCACGGATACAGTGGAGCAATTTCTGTCTTTCTATCCACCTGATTTTGCATGTTTTCCATTCTTTGCCATCAACTGATTGTATAACCTGTTCAGATAACTTCTCAGCTGATTCTATTCTTTAAAATTACTCAATGTTTGCAAGACGTATACGAATGTTCAGAGGAAACATATTGAAAACTTACAAATGCAGGACCTGTCATCTGAATATGGATTCTACTTCATAATTTCTCTTTGCCATAAAGATGCTTTTCTGCCAAATGAAATAGAGTGTTTTTGTTATCCTTAATGGGTAAATGCAGTTTGCATTTAATAGAGTATTGTCGAGCTGACTGGCCGGTACTGACTTAGAGACGAGCATATTTTGGTCAGGACAATAAATCCTTGTTTAAGTTCGACGCCTGGGAATTTAAAGTTGTTTTCATTAATTTCCTTGTTTACACAATATATTAACATTTGGGAGAAATATTGCAACAATTTAATTGCTATCAAATATCAGAAATACAACTCGTTTATATTAAGATCATTGAGATTTCATTTAATGTTTAAATGGTATTCATACATATTCAAAGTTTAAGTGGATATTTTTGCCATTATTTTGTGCATTCAACCAAATAGAATGATCTTCGGAGGATTGAGAAATTTCATTTCATTTTGTTTGAATGTCAGTTTAACATCACCAGGGATATTTCTCTGTTGTGATTAACGAAACTAGAGATTCGGGAATTCACTCTTGGCGCAACTGTTTTTTTTTTCACAATATTTAACATTTAAACTTTTTTTTTATACTCTAATGCCCTTATCTAATCTTTTTCATTCTGATGTCGAGCGGACAAGTCATCAAATTCAAACGCTTAAATTGTTTTTTAACAGATCAATTTATTCTGCTCTATTACTCTCCTCTTTTCACCATTGTATGCTTCACGATGTCACGAATACATAAATACCGATATGCTGAACGCCAATACCTTTGTAGGAAACTAGCATGTTAACTTCCATAAATACTAAATACTTTCACGATCCTTGGTAAGATAAGATCGTCTGTTTATCAAATATATGGTAATATAGAATAAAAAAAAAGATAGTATTAGAGATATGATCAGTAATATCAGTTCGGGAAGATCAGTCACTGAAGTTGTCCGAAACATCTGCCTCTTTTTTCCAGTCTCTGGTGGATATTTTGACAGATCAACACTAGCCGAAATCTGTCCAAATAGTTATCAGAGACTGGTATAGTGACAGATGTTTCGATCTATCACTGAAGATGTCATACTAATCTCAAGCTCATGAAACATGTACTATCCAAATCGCAATTCAGAAGTTAAAGTCAACAAGATGAGAACGACTGACAAGGTCAAGTAACTCGACCGAGGAAAAGATGAGCGTTCTTTGTTTGTATTCGCGAACAAAAAGCTCATTCAACCAGAGTATATTAGTTAAAGAGACATTTATCATCGTATGTTATTGGAGTCGATCTCAAGATCACTTTCTTAATCCTTGGATCGACTGCATGTCCAACAATCAGATGTAGAATCAACTGTTCTCTAATACAAGTATTAGAAGAAAGGATTAGCTTCATTTCTCCAGAGTATAGCATTAATAGAAAGGGATACTTATCATCGTAGGTTATTTGATCTCTTGATAACAGTTTCTAATCCTGTATATCCTCCAACGCTCCTCATTCACATTTAGAATCAACGGTTGTCTAAAGCTATTTAAGTTTTTAGTACGGATTGTAAATGACTTCTAAATGCACTTTCAGGGATTTATCAAACCATTAATGATTAAACTGGGAAATTTATTAATATTTCATTAAGTAAAAAATGTATAAATACCATTAATACTAATTTGTTCAAGTGTACAATTTCCCGAGTTTTAATGAGAAATATGAAATTTTATATTCCATATAGAGTTACTTCTATCCATCACTATTATTTATTTCTTTTCAGTCATAAACCTCATGAAATACTCCATGTACATGCTATGCCGTACCACTGGCTCTCTGTCTCGAAGGGCACTGAAATCAAAATCACATAGCGACACACACAATAAGCGTTTCAGAAATTAACAGTAACCATGTTTATTTCTTTTGTAAAGGATCTTAATCGAAATGTAACTAAATTGAAATTTTAAGCAAAACAGTTATCAAACCGGTCCTGCTGCGTTCAGTGGTATGCTTTACATAAAAAGTTTTGTCTTTCCTTCAAATACCAATTGATATGACACGACTTGTTCAATAAAAAACCAATAAAATGCTTAATTATATGCAATAAGAACATAATAATATGATTAGGAATACATGATAATACATTAGAAACACCAATTTGTTAAATAGTTTGCTTACTTTGACACTAAAGAAATAAGGCAACCCATCTTTAAGTCTACGGGGCCCCATTCATCTAGTTGAGTCACTTTTAAGCGTTATATATAAAGATGGGTTTCCTTTTTTTTAGTATCAAATTAAGCAAACTATTTGATTAATTGGTGTTTCTAATGAATTATCATGTATTCTTAATCATATCATTTTGTTCTTATTGCATATAATTAAGTGTTTTAACCAATAATAAGTGTCCATGTATGTACAATCTGGATAAACAAAAAAAGAGACTTTTTGACCTTTCTTGATCGGTCACTGATTGGATCTCTGTTGGTAATACTCTTTTAATTAAGCTCATTATGAATTCATTATGGACAAATTAGTATTTTTCCAAGTCATTAAAAACACCTCTACTTTCTATTCATATAATCATTTGCATTTTCATTTTCATAAATGAAATAAGGGAACCCTCTTTAAGGATTGGCAAATAAGGACCCCGACATAATTTAGCAAAGCACCTGATGAAGTCGAATGGTCCATGTCTTATCATGGTAGTACAGTTAATGAACTGAACTGAACTTAATGATGACATTATTTTCTCAACCTTATAGTGTTCATTTACGTTGCTTTTATAATTTTATGAATCTTGAAAGAGGTCTAATTGGAATAGTTTACAAAAATACCAAAGAATACATAGAAAACAGCGTCGCACTCAATAATTACATGTAAAGACTAGCAGGGTGTTATTAAAAGACGTCTAAGTGATATTTCAACATCAGCCTCAGACATTTATTAATGGTCTTTGATCAGAGATAAAAGTAAGAAATTATAATTATATATCTACGTAGATAAGGCATGCCTTTGACATGATTAATAAGTAATCAAACCTTATTATTACTGTAAAGAGAAACATTTCTTTAGTTCTGGAACTAGACGATATCTTCAGGGCACAGAAGTAACCTGTCCTAGGTTTAGATGAACTGGAATGACTGAGTTAAAGTCAACCTAGATTTTGTAAACTGTACTGAAGGGCAAGTGGGCAGTGGGTTATCATGCAATAGTCGCGATGCAGTGTGCCAAATTGACAAATGGTTTGCCCTGTTATAGTGTGTTGGGTGGAGAGGGGGTTAAAGCTTGCCTTCCCAATCCGGCTATGATAATTAGTAATTTAGTGCAAGAGCAAAATAAGCAAATTTATAATGCGTCAATGTAACACACCACACCGCAACTGTCGCACGATCACTCACTGCCACCAAATCAAGGTCGTTTCCTTATGTGCGATACCATAACCAGAGAACATCTCGGACAGCAAACAAAGAAATAAACGAAGGTAAATCAGGAATTTTAAAGCCATGGTTTCTCGGTATGGGATTCAGTTAACCACCGACGAGAACAATCAAGCATATCGTTATTTGTTACATAAAGACCTATTTTTGATTGTTTTCTTCACAGTCTGTAGAGTATATCCATAAAGGAAACAACACAACGTGTTGCGGGGGAGCCAGCATGTGATCATCAACTGTCTATCGTTTTTCCGTGAAGTCGGGACCAAACCAATAAAATAAAAACGCAATTATGACTGCATGAATAGCCGGAGTCTAAATTATCGAAAATAATTTTCAGTTCCTGAACTCATTTAATACAAATTGTGATATGCTCCAAGGGACGTAATTTGAATAAATCGCGGAAGGTATTTCAGATTGGTAATAATCTCAAATTTCATAGCAATTTAAATTGACATATCGGACGGAATATTTTTAATTCATAATAAATGTGTTATTCTTTAAGGAAATTTGTCTGCAATCATAAAATATCATATTTTTGTCACGTTACTGAGTTACATTTTTAACAATAATTTGAGGACAACATGAAAACCAATCAGTTTTCAAATTTTTCAAGATTATTATATCAATTGGTAATTTCATTTATTCCTTGGAATTTACCAATTTATGACTCTAGTGAGTTATGGAATTAGATGTAAGAGAAAGAGACCTAGTCTACCATTGAATATTGTGAAGAATACATATTACAACAACTATGCAAATTTTGGTGATTTCTTCACAAAGTGCATGATTCCTTGAAAATTTGTCACCGTTTGACCCCACTATTTAGCGTACTTTGATTGACTCATTTTCAGACATCCCTTGTTGAACAAATATTCGGCCCAAGCGTCACATTAAACTATCTAGATGTGTGGAGTATGATTTTATATCCATTCATGGTTAACTGTTGAATACATTTTTCGAGTAAAATACTTTTCAAAAGGTCTGATTTATTTCCGGAAGGAATAGATTTGGAAGAACTCTTTCGGGGAGGACGCTGAATTAACCTGTACACATACAATATGTAATTGCCTAAACCATGAACTGTACGATGCAATGTGACGGCATCATTCGTTTACTCGTTTTCGATTTCCAACTGGCCTCGTTTGCAACAGTCTGTTCGTTTAAGTTATCTCATCAATTAATAAGTTTTTAGTCTGCTTTAATTCAACAGTATAAGTTGCAATAACATCATCTTAATCTATATCAAAATACTGCGGTCATTACCCGCATTTCAATGTTATTTCTACTGATTCTGTCTATCAGCTGATCTTCCTGCAAACCTCTAGGCAGTTATCATTGCCGGATTATCCACTGATTTACAGCTCAGTCCACCTGATCACTGTAAGGAAGTTCGAATAGATCGCTAACTAACCGCAATAATTGTGTTAATGAATTCCAAGTCGACCTCCAACAGCTCTCTTAAATACCTGGTAACAACAGACCGGAAGTTTTAATTAGTCCAATATAACAGTTGTTTACGCCAGAATTGAATTGTGGTGCTGAATAATACCACGATATCGACCTATGAGCACCTGCTGCTTTGCTTTCTAATTAAAGTAAAAGCCTTTCTAGTTAGTTAATACTTATCTAAAGTTCGATATATATGAAGCGTTAAATCTACCACAGTGAGAGACAGCAGAAGGATCAGACTTTAATAAATGATAATGGGTTAGGATTAATCAAAGTTCTATATATAGCTAATTCAAAACCAATCTGGTTATTCAAAACCATAAAACTGTCCAGATATAAATAGATAATTAGAATTGTTACATCACCAGCATCAAAACTGATCGGAATTTCAGGAATCGGCACATTCGTTATACCGAGATGTACAGATCAACTGGCTCGTACATCCATTTAAGTACAGATTACACGAGAAAAAAATCAAACTGGATAAAGAATCTGGCCAATATTTCCAAAAATGCAAGGCATCTACATTAACTGAATAACAAAATTAGGATCGTGGTAAAAGCCGCGTCAATTATGACAAAATGATAAGGTTGGTATGTGTAATTTGACGAAGCGTTTGCTGTAACCGAGGCGGCAACTAAGTCCTTTACAACTTTAGAAAGTTAAGCCACATAGTCAACTAGATGTCCCAATGAGAACTTATATATAAAACATGTTTCTACAGTGTTTGGTGAGCTTGTGGTATTTATTATCTTACTCCTAAAACAAACCACTTATACTATACATCAAGACTCTCTAGCAAGGGTGTCTGTCTGTGAGTTGGCTAACAAAGTCTTGAAGTGGGGACAGGTATTTCGGTAATTTTAGCATGCTATGCTAAGTTAAAGACAACAACCAATGTAGTGGGAAAAATTAACACCACTTTTACCTATTGATAACTAAAAAATGTAGAACAAATCTGTAATCGGTCCCAAAGGCTTCGAGAATGAATTAAAAAAAAAACAAAGTCTAGTTTAGAGTACAATCGTGATTGAACTTTAAAGACCAAAGGAAAAAACTGTTGTCTTGAGAAGGTTATTTGAGTAATCACTAGTTCTACTTTATGGACGATGACATTGGTAGAATTATCAAGAGCAATATGTATGACATAATCATGGAACACAATATATCTAAAGGTGCTCTCAAGTGGCTGCGCTCGAAACTTTTGACCGCCATTCTTGTTCGCAACCATATTATACAACTGGTGATCGCTGTGGCGTGAGGGTCACTTTACACATTAGTTGTTCGCAATGTGATTCAGTCTGAAGTCATGACAAAGCAGACTAATTTAAGATAATAAAATGTTTACTGGAATGATACCACTGAACTCATAACTCGTATCAATTCCTTTTAAATTGAATTTAAAATATCCCTTGAGAGGTTCTTATCTTTTCCACATGGTGAGCTGTATTGAAATTGAGCAGAGATTTTCAACAAAGACAAGATGGGTTTTTAACCAAGCGGATTCCTTCTCTTTACATTATATTGAGCTATGCATAAACTACTTAAATACAGTGTTTAAATGAGTCTGAAGAGGTTTCGTATCTTTTGAGTGTGTAGCAGGGACAGGGTAGCTCTAGCTTCATTCAGATTACCCCGTCCGAAATCCGTGGTTCTTATGATCTCTAAAGCAACTTGAGTGGATTATGACATCATTCTCTCACTTTCAAGTATGTACCTACTCCTTATCTGTGTATTGGGGAGACTTATAGCTTTAATCAGTTGCTTCTCCCGTCAGACGTCAGTGATTCCTGAAAATTATATTATGACGTTTCTACCTTATATTAAAATCAAGTCAAATGTTGTTGCGAAAGAGACGTCATTATCAAGACGTTTCTTGAATTACTCAATTATCTTCAATTACTTCAGATGCAGAAAGGTGGAGCACAAATCTCCTCTTTTAGCTTTCTATTTTACCTACCACCAAATATTTCTTCGCTACGGGTCAAACGTTCGGCAATTCATTCCTATAAAACTGAAGCGGTTAGGATGTTGAACTCTGTGATAACGTACAGTGCAGTTAGAGAATTACTCTATTTATTTTCTTCACTGGTAAAAACAAAAAACAAATCTAAGCAGCTGATAAAATCGTTAAACTGCCGTGTGAAAAACGTATGTTAAGCCATAAAAGATTGTATTTTTTGTGAGATCCTGTGAGATTTAAACCAATTGAAGTAACATGTTCAGATCTCTCCAGTCACCAATAATAACACAGCAGTCAATTCAGAACCTTGTCACTTGGAAAATTATTTATCGATTCTGTTGAAAAGGCGCTGATGATTATTATTTATAGTTAACAGATAATATAAAATCGGTAGGTTAAAAATCCATGTTACAAATCAATGCAAATCATCTATAAAATGTTATGCGTTGGCAATAGTAGCATAATGTAATATGATTCTGAATTTTCAGTTTTCTTTTGGCAGATTCGTCGCAAATCAATGTAATAGGCCTACATAGATAAAATTATGTGTTAGCTATAGCAATATTATGTAATGTGATACTTCTAAGTTATCTTTGGACTGATTCGATGTTCACAATGTCAAGTAAATTTGTATTTTTGTAAATGAAGCGATTTGATTAAATTGTACGTTATTAGCTTGTATACAATCCAATCAAATCGCTGCAGTCCTGACCCGGCTTTCGTAATTCTGTGATACAATTGTGGTTATTAATAGTTCGTAATAGCTTGACATTGTGGAGATGGGCTGATTCGTTGAGAGTGAACAATTTTGTTTTTCGTTGCGGGGATGAGTACCTAAGCATGGTTATACTTTGACTGCAGAAGGCAATTATTTCCATCTGTTTTATTTACTATAAAACCTGTGATGTTTTTCATTGACATTTTCAGGACTAATGTTTCGGAAGATTGAAAGTGGTTTTTTTTTTCAAATTATTTTTATTGTAATTTCTAGACTGGCGTCTAGTGTTTGCTTTAAAGGTACAAATAAAACAAAACAATTATTCTTCTATTTATAAGATTGATAAGAGTGGGAGGCTGAAAACGTCAGAGATAACATAAGTACAGGATATACAGGCGGAAAAGTAGTACAGTTCTATGAATATTTCTCAAGAACTGTTAATGAGCAAAAAAAGTTATATATTCCCTTGTAGAAAATTGATTTATTTTTTATATTTAATCAAATATACTCGATTGTCTTCCGTTTACCATTTTGATCCAACAAGGCCGTAATAGATATATAGACACAGCTTTATGGAACAACAAGCTGTGTCTATATATCGTACTCACAATTGCTAAATGCCATTCAAAGACTTTAGCCGTAATAGATATTTGTTACCTTTGTTACCTGTCTTACCTTTGCAACCACTAAAGCTAGATCCCCAAGTACATGGTTGGAGTTTTGCAATTAAAGAGTGTGTGGGGATTTGCTTTCGTGTGTGAAAACATCTGCTATGATGACCACTAATAAACTTCTTTGACTATCGATTTTAGCGATAAGAGATGGATAAGAGGTCCAAAGCAATGGATCTGACTTCATATATATCAAAGGGTTCGTACCATTGTATAATTTGATAAATTTGCCGGATAGATTGAGTCAAGTCATCAGCACTATTCCGAAATTAGCAGAGGCCAATTGTGTCTTTCAAAGTAACTTGGCTACATGAAGCATTCAGATCACTTCTGACTTCTTTTTCAGCATGGGTTTTAATGGATTCTTCTCTAGACATCAAATAAAGCAAATAAAGCATAGCAAATGTCATCTTCTACATTATTCATGTTTAACTCCTTAAATCATTGTCTAAAATGATGGATAACATAATAAAATATCAATTTGAGATTCAATTATACGATATTATTTTTAATATTGCTAACACATTACAATATCGGCGAATATCCCAGGATGTTTCCTTCCGGATTTGCTGTAAGTCGTATTAGTCATTCGCGTTAAAAAGGGTAGTGGATAAATATAACAAAAGGAGGGCAGACATTTAAAAAAGCGTTTAATTATACAACAGTGTATATTATTATGGTATTAATACAACAGTTTAAAAGGTATTTATACAACAGTTTAAACAGCATTAATACAACATTTCATTTTTTCTGTGATACAATTAGTTGTGCACCTGTAAAAGCTGCTTCAAATTTGAGAATGGACAAGGATTTTCGGTCTCAGAGCTCGATGCTTCAAAGAAAACTAACATTGGTCTCAACACTATTATTATGTATTTTACACTATGTAACTCCATATTCAGATGATAATCGCTGTTGTTTTTTTATCATAGAAAAACCTTGAATCTTGATAAGATTATTTTCAAGATTATGATAAAAACTTAAAGGGAAAAATTGATTTGAAGCTAAAACTCTTTAAGACCAAAAAACAACTAAATGTCACCAATATTAATATGATATCTGAAACTATCTGACTCTTTTTAGTCTCTGATAGAACTTTTGAAAAATGGTGATACTTGCAATTATAATTTTCTTTTGCACTTTAGGAATCTCGTGACAATTACAAATAAGAAAAAGAGGGACTGATGATATACTATATTAAGACACAGGAAATATTTCGTAAAATTTCAATCGCTTTGAGAATATTTGAGTAATCTTTTAATATGCAATTTACTGCTGTTTCTGTTTCTATCCACTATTGAAGCGTAGACATCGTCTGAGACGCCAGTTTTTTAGACCCATGCAAGTCACGTTTTAATGACACAGAACTGAAGAACAAGTCGCATTGTTATTATGGAACCTTTGGCTGATATGGCCAGTATTCTGTGGTCTGTTGTCTAAAGCAGGTGTGTTGCAGGAAAGCAATATAAACTAAAAGAAATGCTGTGTTGTCAAGTCCAGTCCCAGGTGTATCCGATATTCATAAGGGATAAATGCATCTCAAGCAACATCCGCCGCAGTACTTTTATTGGAGCTGTAAGTATCTAGACGAACTGTTTAACACCAGACTGTATATTTCTAAAGTACATTATGTTTATGTACTTACTCCCACTCACAGGCAAGCATCAGGTGTTCATTAAGGATGAACTTATTATTATATTGCAGCAAAAAGTACAAACGGGCATTGTAAGTGACGAACTGTTTGACACCAGACGACAAAATGGATTTCCGTCTTGAAAAAATCAACCAAGATATTACTGCGACTAAACACCTTACACCATTGTCCTTTCTGATACATTTCTTGTCCCTTCGAACAATCAAGTTTGGGTACGGGCCTGGAAGCTAATAGTATACACGAAAATCGTAAGGGACGAACGGTTCGACACCAGACTGCATGTTTTTAGAGTACAATATATGTACCTAGTTATGTACAAACAGTGTAGCTCCAGATGTTTATGAGGTGAACATACCTGCCTCTCAAACAAAAGCCAGTTTTTATTTTATTGGAGCTGTGTGTATAAACGAGAATAGTAGGTGACGAACTATTTTGACACAATACTGCAGGTTTCTTACGTACATTATGTCTATGTATAGGAGACAATATACCTGGGTTGAGCTATTTTAATGAAATGACAGAACATAAAAAATCTAATCTTATATTTTTATCAAATTAACCTCAATTGTTACCTATTACTTGATGTAGAAAATTTGATTAACTTTGCCTTAATAGAGTCTCGGAAATCTTCACAATTTTCTACTTTCATTGAATACCAACTAGCCTTTACAAACCCCGTGAGGTTTTCATGAGCTTCTCTTTTTTATCCAACAATGAAATCTCACATATACAAAAAAACAGGTAAAAAGAATAAAGCATTGCATGTGGTGATTGTTGCCAATGTAACTGAATGCAACTGAATTTCAACAAGAGAGCTTGTAAAAAATGCAATCTCCTATGATAAGAATAGACAAATGTATTCGATGATCTGGAACTTAAAGGACGGGTGCGTCATTTTCGGGGGTTGATTTTGGTCTTGAATATAGCCTAATTATGTAAATAGTCTTCAGAAATACTAGAAATGTACGAAAACCGCATAATTCTTTTAAAAATACCTCTAACTAGGAGTTTCGCTTACTTTTTCAATATATGTCTTTTCTATACATGATGTTGATAGACGCGGATAATTCTAGACAAACATGGATTTGAAGGCTTTAATTTTCGATGGTGGGCAGTCGACAATATATTACTGATATCTTTAGCTAAAAAATGTCCATTTCTGAGACTAAGGTACGATTTTTCAAAATAATAGAGCGCAACTGTCCCTTTAACTATAGAATAATAAAATCTAACATGAAAAACATGTAAAATAAAGACGGTCGCATTCTTTTCAGTGTTAACATAACTTTTTAAGGACAGAAAGTAATTTTGTAAAGAAATATAAAGAGTACGATACGGCTGCATGTGATGTTTCTAATACGAAATGAATTGTTAACATAACAAAAATAAAATATTACCAGATAATCAAAAAAAGGAAAATAAAGACGACAAGTATGCGTTGTTTCTTTCCAATTTTTTAAGCAAAGAAGGCCAACGCGAAATTTCCGTTTTACGGAAGCTGTCGAAAGTTGCCGATTGCTCTACCCTAATTTCATTATGAGAAATCGCTGTGCTAAAAACATATTGAGGAAATGTGGCGCCTGTGATAACTGAACACATTTAAACCGGGACTGTTTGCTTTGCATATTTCGACTTCAGGCTTGAGTTGGAACATCTCGCATCTAAATGACAAGAAAGGAAAAGCCAGGCCACTTACATATTTAGGGGTATTACCTTTAATTCTTGGAAAACCCAAACCTACGTTTCCAAAGTTTTTTTTTAACCGTTTGTTTAAAGATATTATTATTATTATTAAGTATCCAGATACATTCACAACCAGATCAATAAATATTGCAAATTGCGAAAGAAAACAAATTTGATTACACAATCTATTATTAAGAATTGATCTTTTTTTAATCTGCAATCCAAAGATTTTGTCATCTTTACTTTGTGTGTACAACGGATCAGAAACTGTACTTGTCGTTTTAGAATATAGGCAGTTCTGTACTCTCATGTCAATCATAAAATATCTTGAAATAAAAATATTCTTTATTAGAAATGTATTATTTCTTCATGTGGTTGTAAAATAGCTCTGTTATAAATATGACAAATAGAATGAAGAAAGTTGACGTGACAAGAAGAGCTTAAATAAAATATAGAGGAATTATAATAAAAAAACTGTAATTTTCTACAGAATTATATAGATTGCTTGCCATTTTTGGTGCGTATTTAGATTATTGAATGAAGGACTATTTCAGTATGAAATTGGATTGTCATTATTTACATTCTTAAATACGTTTAACTAAATGTAGGGATTAATAATTAACAATTATTATATTTTATTCAAGATATTGAAGATAGCACATTAACATTAGACCTACAGGGTATTATTGGCTATTCTGTAGACATATTTGAAATGTATAGCGAGCTGGGAAACACTAGCGCAAAGTGAAAACGGCGATGTCCATCCTTGCTTACAAAACTTAGAATAAATACCAAGGTTAAGAGATGTCAGTCCTGCATTTCAACATGTTAAAAAGACTGTGTCAAATTTGCTATTTTTCACCAAAAGGTAAAGACAGCTCGTTCTGGGTTGGTTCCTTCAGGTAAACCACTGAATACACAAATGTATTATGGTGCCCCCACAACGTAGCGACATTTCAAGTAAAAAGCAGAAGAAATCAATTTGTTTAACCAACAAGTGTTTACATTATTTTTGCAAACCAATCAGATGCTGAACTCCTACGACATCGTAAAATGAAAGAAATGGTCTCTTTATTGCTTGAGGTTTTGTTGTTACATTTAGAGAGCATTGTCTGTCATTGACTTACAAAAGGAAATAAACTTATATGGAATCAAATTACCATTCCTACTATTGTTCTTTGAAGAGATTTATATAGTTTGGGTTAGGGGTATGTCAGGGATTATTTCATAATTGCACCTATAACTAGAGCCTGGTTATTTCAGGTTTCCAGATGTGAATGGGTACGGATAATCCGGAAAATGCGCATTTGTTTGTCAAAATACCAGCTGGTAGACGGAATTCTAGTGAGTCTAAGTTGTAATCCTTATAAATATAGTTGTTCCGTTCTTCTGTTTTTAAACATAAGCCATCAAATATATTCAGAATCCTTAAAAATAGTGTTTATAATGTAATAAAATCTTCAGTCGCTATATGTGGCTAAGGTTATTATATTTATAGGATTACAGAAATCCATTTACAACTGATTCAAATCTTGCAGTATTTATATGTTATCTTGTTATATTGTTCAATCTGACAAAAACATTCTGTGTAGTATACAGTTTCCTAAATAATCTTATTGGATTACTGTCCGCTTTTTTTTCTCTCTAGGTTTTATTCGCTCTAAGCTTGTAATGTTTTGCTTGTTTTATGTTTATGTTTCTATTTCTCTCGTCTTTTTTTCAGCTTTTTATTTGCATCTTTTTTTTAATCTATACATGTTTAAATGAAATCAAGGTGAATTGACGAACCTAGACACTTACATGTGTATTAGTTTTCCGGAAGTAGTCTCATGGTGTTGAACAATTAAGGATGGGTTCCCTTATTTTCATGTGTTCATATATGTATATATATATATTCAATTAATGGATGGTTTATAATTATATAAATCGAAAGTAGAGGTGCCACAATGATTGGAAAAATACCAGTTTGTCTCACGAGTCCTTACTTAACTCGTAATAAATTAATTACGAGGGGAATGCAGACGATTTTTCTGACCAGTTACCGAGATAAAACGATCAATGTGTATTTTTTCTATCATCCAGTCTTATAATTCTACAAGCCATTCTACGTCTACATACTTTTATTTTGATTAAAGTAGGGTTGATTTGAGTCTTGAATATATGTAAATGGTCTTCAGAAGTACTAGAAATGTACGAAAATCACAAAATTCCTTCACAAATATCTCAAACTAAGGAATTTCAGTTTTTATTTCTATGGAAGTCTTTTCTATTTGTGGCAGAGTAACTTTCTAACGCGGATAATTCTAGACACGTGGATTTGGGGGCTCAAATATCGACGGTGAGCTGTGAACACTATTACTGATTGGATTAGCGAGAAAAAACAAATTCCCGTTTCTGAGACTAAATATTGATTAACTAAAAATAGTGTGTACCTGTTGTTTTAAGAATGCATGGATTATTCATTATAGACACCAAAAATAAAATACTTTGCTTGATTTTACTCTTAAAACTGAGAAAAGTCATCTTTAAGGTGAACACGTTATTATTACCTTCCAAACCCTTTAATGTCCTTATTGGATGAAGTATTTGTTTTGTTGTTCAGAGACTAAAATATAGTGGCTAAGCCCGTCCAAAGAGGATCAGTGTAAATCGGGCTTTAATGGTAAACTGACCAGTATTTTCCAGATGGAAAGTTCGAAGGCGGAGCACTGATATCACGAAGAAGGGTAAATTGACCTGTGCAAGTTGACTCATTACAAAACTGCTTCTACCCTTTAACCCCTGGAGAATATCTGTCTCGGAACTGTAAATCAAGAATCGTGACAAGAAATTCGGCTTTATGAAACATGATTACGGTCACTGGAGGTCAGTTCCTGAGATATAAAATCATTAGTAAGATATAATTTCTTCACACGCATACTGCTTGATTTAGTGTGATTAGAATCTAAGGTTAATTGATGTATGAATACGCAACGTGATAATAAAAAGTTATCTTAATAATGACTTGCATCCAGCACAGAATCGGAATTCATGCTGAATTTTTTTTTATCTAAATAAGACAATTTTTATAAAAATTCTTCATCCACTAGAGAAAGATATTTAAAGCATTTTTATATAGCTTGTGTATGAACTATGATCACACTGTAAGACACGTTTCTTCCCTTTAGATCAATATTCAGAGACAATTCAGTTTTCTGGAAACAGTGGCGGCGCCCCAATAGGAAAATGGTTTGCACCCTACGGAGGTTCAAAAAAACGTTTTTGAATTATTGAAGTTCGAATTTGTAAAATACTTTTGAATTTAAAAATATACTTTTGCATTTGAAAAAATTCTTTTGACTTTTTAAAAATTCCTTTGAATTCTTTTGAATATGTAAAAAGTCTTTTGAATTTGTAAAATATAGCAGCTTACCAGGCAAGGTAACATACGCCCACTGATAGCTTTGATTGTAAGTACAAGTCTTTGTTTGCTGCCCATTCAATTGTATTCAAGAGTGAGCATGAGTTGCAATATAGTGAAACGTCAAATCAGACACGATATTTCGGTGAAAAATTATCCGATCATCACGAAAATCGATAGGGATCATCTTCATAATGGCATTGACACACAAAATCAAAATCAAAAGAATCTGTAAAGAATTGTAGCCTGTAGAGTGGGCACGAACCAAATGTGAACGGACCGACCGACCGACCGACCGACCGACCGACCGACGGATGATTACAATATAGGCCCATCTTATGTGTGGGCGTATAAAAATTCTTTTGACTTTGTAAAATTACTTTAGACGACCATATCCCGTTAACTAACGATGATAATGGTGTAAATAAAGGATATTAAAACTTCCTTATTCGGTCGTGAAATGCTAATGGTCTTAAATGGTGCAAATAAATGGTTTTAATGCGATATTCTGTATTCAGACTGCTAATGGCTTGAAATGAATCCGAAATATAAAAGTTATAGATATGATATAACAATAACAATATTAATATCATGCTTTTAATGGAATCCTCATCCTAAGGTATTTTAACTCAAATACCTTCCTGCTTGTATTTGGGTTACTTGAACATAAAAGCATAATTGTTACAACGATATTGGCAGCTGGTAATTCTTATAGGTTAAATTTATTTTTCTCACTATTGATCTTTCGAAATATCCTGCTTGGTGCTGGACACAATGGCTGTGCTCTGTCGTCAGAAGGTATAATCATACACACATAAAATCATTAAGAAGTGTAATCAGAATCCTATTTACTACATAATCCGAAACGAAACAGACAATGCAACCTATTGAAGAATAAGTCAATCTGATTAAATGGGATATGTAAGTTTCAATACAGCGTTTTTCAGCCATCCATGGTCTTACGAGATTTTGAATTTGACCTATTAAGCGTTAACATAGTTTAAGCTAACCAATCAAAATCATTGTTCAAGAGGTTAGACGATAAAATTTGGGGAGGGGGTGTCTTTGATTTTGTTTGTTTTTTGTTTTTAGTTTATTGTCTGCTTCCGGCTGCCTGTGTCGGTCAATGTCTGTATGCCATTGTCCGTGCCTGTCTGTCCCTCTCGAATAGGTCGATATTTTACCAGATTTAGGCCTGTCCTTCGATCTGTGGAAACTACTCACATCTCTATTCATTCATTTTTTATTTTTATTGAAATAATGAAACGTGTACTCAAACCAGTTTGTGATCTTAATCAAAATCCAGAAGTTATCATCATTATATTTCAATTGATATGAAATGGAGCTTTACGTCGTTTTTTTTTTTTTCTTTTTTTTGTTTTGAGATAGCTTATGTTGTAAGGGACATTCTGCCTCTTTTTTTTCAATCTCGCTTTTGTGCTTTCAAGCTTCACCCACTGGAAAATTAGAGCAAAGAAAAAAACCATAAAAGTCGAATAAATTTTACATAATATATAATTATCACTTCTATCGGTATACCGGAAAATAGTTTCTCGGCGTAAATTACTGGTTGTCTTATTGGTGATAATGAGGCATGAATCAAGGGTCAATGTAAATATAAGACAATGACCAACATAATTGAATAATTAAACGAGACTTACTTGTTAGTTTAAGTTTGATTGTGGTTCTACCGAGTCATGGACAGGAACGGAGTGGTCAAGTGAGAAGCGCCAAAGCTGTAACCGTCAGTATTTAAAGATGAAGGAACACATAATCCATATACTTTATGTTTCAAATTATTACATAACATACATTATCAATGCAATACACACTATTTGAACAAAACTAAAACATATACTTTATGTTTCAAATTATTACATAACATACATTATCAATGCAATACACACTATTTGAACAAAATTAAAACATATACTTTATGTTTCAAATTATTACATAACATGCATTATCAATGCAATACACACTATTTGAACAAAACTAAAACATATACTTTATGTTTCAAATTATTACATAACATGCATTATCAATGCAATACACACTATTTGAACAAAACTAAAACATATACTTTATGTTTCAAATTATTACATAACATACATTATCAATGCAATACACACTATTTGAACAAAATTAAAACATATACTTTATGTTTCAAATTATTACATAACATGCATTATCAATGCAATACACACTATTTGAACAAAACTAAAACATATACTTTATGTTTCAAATTATTACATAACATGCATTATCAATGCAATACACACTATTTGAACAAAATTAAAACATATACTTTATGTTTCAAATTATTACATAACATACATTATCAATGCAATACACACTATTTGAACAAAACTAAAACACATACTTTATGTTTCAAATTATTACATAACATACATTATCAATGCAATACACATTATTTGAACAAAACTAAAACATATACTTTATGTTTCAAATTATTACATAACATACATTATCAATGCAATACACACTATTTGAACAAAATTAAAACATATACTTTATGTTTCAAATTATTACATAACATACATTATCAATGCAATACACACTATTTGAACAAATCATATTATCAGATTAACAAATAACTAAAAAGCTCTGAAACACAAGTTGCTCTAAAACAAGCCTAAGATGAGTTCATTTGAGTACAGATTCTCCAAAGTTTCCATTTTCTAACACTTTTTTACTATAATATTTTGACAAAGTTCCAGCATTGGACCATCCGGCAGCCTTCAAGATAATATCCAAACTAAGACCTTTGGAATTCGCACTAGATGTACTAGCTACACGTGTACTGTGAGCCTGAAAAATTCCAGTATCAATACCAGCCAGAGAGAGTACAACTTTAATCCACCTACTAATAGTGTCTTTAGAAACACATTTGTGAGGTTTCTGAAAACTTATAAAAAGTTTACTACAGTCACCCCTTAATTCAGATGTGAATTCCAAATAATGCTTGATGTAAGTCACAATGCACAATTTTCTATCAGGTGCAAAAGCTTTCAAAATGATTGGTTCTAAATGAGACCCAGGTCGTGTATGTTTTAACACAGAACGTATAAAGATAACACATCTAGAATCTGTTTATTTCATATGATTGATATCAACTAAATGAATTGTTTGTCCTCTTTGACCAGTCAATAAAGCTAACAACATCACAACTTTGAGAGTCAGGTGTTTGAGTGACAGTGTATGACCTGGAAACATCGTCTTCAAGTAGTCTAATACATCACTGACATTCCAAATTAAAGAATGTTTAGGTAAAGAAGGTCTAGATTCAAAAACACCTTTCATGAATTTCTTTACAACATAATGTTTACCGAAAGACAATCCATCTTGAAAAGTTGTAACTGACGATAACGCACATTGAGCAGTGTTTATTGAACTATAACCAAGTCCAGTAGAGAAAAGTTCTGCAAGGAAATTAACACCGTCTTCTAAAGATGGACTAAATGGATTAATTTCCCTCTGCTCACAATAACGTTCCCATCTGTCGAGATGGGTTTTGTACTGTTTTTGAGTCCCAGGTCTCCAACTTTTAAGTATGAGGTCTTTAGCCTGCTCTGAAAACGTTCCCTTATTGAGGGATCGCCAGACAAGTGACAAACCAGAAGTAGTAGCTTTTTGAACATGGGGTGAGGTAGGTTTGGTTCCTGAGGTTTGTCTCCCTTTTGGTAATACCAGTGGTCTGTTCACTAATAATCGAATCAACATTGGAAACCAGATCTGGGTCGTCCAGAAGGGTGCCACCACTATACCTGTACTCCTTTCCCTCTCTATCTTCTGGAGGGCTTGTGTCAGAACACTGAAAGGAGGAAACATATAAAAATTATTACCCCACCTAATGGAGAATGCATCAATAGCGAAGACATTTGGATCAGGCCTATATGCCAAATATTTTGGGAATTGGGTATTTATTCTCGACGCAAAGAGATCAAGATCAGGAGAAACCTGTAGCTTCCTCAAAGCACCTTTAAGAAATTCACTATTTAATTTCCATTCTTTTTCTCGCCTATCTTGTCTACTTTCTCTGTCCACTAGAATATTTTCAACTCCAGGAATGTGTGCTGCAGAAAGCCAAACATTGTTTAATATACACCACTCCCAAATCAATTTTGTAATTTTATTACATGAATTTGAGTGACTAGTACCCATGTGATTGATACAAGCAATGCCAGTAGTATTATCCATCATGACTCTCACATGTTTACTCTCTAGCTTTAATCTAAATGATCTTAATGTCAGTAACACTGCATACAATTCTAAATAATTAATATGGTTATCTTTCTCAATTGCAGTCCAGTTTCCACCAGTAGTACAGTCATTCTGTACACCCCCAACCATTTTTGCTAGCATCAGTATAAATAGTAACATCAGGGGAACCGTGATCAATAACATTGTATGCGAATTTCAATGACTGTACCCACCAAGTTAATTCTTTTTTGGCTAGTGATCCAAGAATTATAGATGCTTCGAAATTACCTTTATTATGTTTCAAAGCTACAGTTTTCTCATTTTCTAAATCTCTGTAATACAATGCCCCATATATAGTTCCAGGGAAACTGGATGTCATTAAACCTAAAACGACAGAAACATCTCTTATTGTAATTTGAGTTTCATTCAATAATTTTTTACAGGCCAGTTCTACTTTCTCTATTTTACTAAGAGTTAACCGCACTGTCATACTGACAGAGTCAATCAAAAGTCCCAGGAAAGTGATGCACTGTACAGGCTTGAATAAGGATTTAGTCGGATGTACTACAAACCCAAGAGCATCAAATAATTGTACCGTATCTATAACTGTCCCCTTGTAAATAACAATCACCGAGGTATGGTACAGACAGATGACCCAGTAATCGAAGTTTAGCGTACACTGGTTTAAGAAGTTTGCTAAATTTTCTCGGGCAACAAGCCAATCCATTAGGAAACATTTTGTATTGATATCTTTCATTTCGCCAGAAAAATCTTAAATATTTTCTATGTTCGACTGCTATAGGACAAGAATAATAAGCATCACATAAGTCCAAAGTACTCATCCATCAATTTTGTTTCACCATTTTTAAGGCGGAACCAAGACACTCCATTTTAAAATGCTGATATTCGACCATATCATTGAGTATTCTTAAATTCAAAATCATTCTGTGTGTTTTATCTTTCTTTTCACGAATAAATATTGTTGAAATGTATTCATCTTGTTTGTAATTAACTTTTTCTATTATACCTTTAGATAAGAGTTTCTCAATTTCCTGATCAATTATGTTTGATTCTGTATCAGAGAAATTAATGTCAAAAGGAATGCGCCTTTGTTTTGGCATATGCTCAAACAATATCCAATATTTCAGGGTCAGATGTTAAATTATTCCAACTATCAAAGTGGTGTGAAATTGAGCCTCCTTTGAACAATGACTTTTTGGCAATAAAATAATTTTTTAGATGTATGAAATTAGAATCTATACGTACCACTTTTAAAATATCTTCTATTTTTCGCTTTTTGGTTTGTGGGCATAGCTTTTCTTCTTGAAGTTCCCCCGACCTCTTTCGCGAAAAGGGTATTTCTGATATCCACCACTGGCACCATGATGACTTTTACTATTGTCGAATTGATTATGGTTGTAGGAGGAGTAATTTCCCTTAGATTTGTTGACAGTTTTTGCTATCAAATTCGTTTCACGAACTTCTTTCATTTCTTTTTGAAGATCGTCTCCAAAAAGTAGTTTGGTTACAGGAACCATCTGTCCACATAATGGCTTGTAATCATCTTGAATGTAAGGCCGAAGGTATTCTCTTCTTCTCAAAGAAATGTCATAATTGGCATGCCCCAACATGCTCACAGCATCTGTGAGTTTTGAGACAAGTTCAGGAGTACCATTCATAGCGACCATATTTGAAGATACTAATTCCAGACACTCAATGACAGCAGAGCTTGCCGAAACAATTGTTCTCTGTATATTAGAAGTGCGAGTATCCAAACCCCTGATAAAACGGTTGAGCTTCGACTTGATGGGTAAATTTACCTCAGACACATAAACACCCTCGCAATTACGGGGTATACTGTATTTATCAATTCGTTCTTGGAGTTTGTCGAATGATAGACGTGTCTCGAATCGTTTAGTGACAAACTTGGCTAATTTATCATTGATGTTCTGTCCTGATTTAGAGCAAAGTTGTAGCTCGTCTTCAACGTTGTCAAGAAAACTATCGAAACTACTACTGGCACCCCCATCACCTTGACCTTCGTCAAGTTGGGAGCGGTTTGTATTTTCCTCATCAGAGTCAGAAATATAGGCCTTTGGCCGATTAACATTAGCCATGGCAATAAAATCTTTTTCAGCCTCATCTGAAGAAGTGTCAGACACTCGACGACGGGCTTTCTTCTTGAGAATGATAAATTCCTCCGGGAGCTTTCGTTTTTCTTCAGCAAGTCCGGTAAAGGCCTCGTTCATGGATTCCATAAATTGTGCGATATGGTCCATACTGGTCTCAATATTCTTGAGAAAAGTGTTCGAAGTTCCAGGCAGACTCAACTGACTACTATCTATCTTCTTAGTAGAAGCCATTTTTTGAGTACCACGAGGCAAATCATCGGAGTCTGAATCAGAAGCAGACGCCAAGACGGGATTTTTTAAACCATCCGCCATTCTAACAATTCGATGAAAAACAATCGAATTTGTTAACAGGAATGATTCGGACAATCAGTCAACGAATCTTCAAACAAAACTTTAGTTACTAGAAAAACACAAAGTTTAAAAGTGTGAATGTTTGACGGAACGAGAGTATAGAGAGACGTCTACACCACTGGACAGCTAAGAGCAAACTGACGGTTACAGCTTTGGCGCTTCTCACGTGACTACGTAGTGACGTAGTCTATGACGAGGTAGAATGACTGATCTCTGTTGCACGTCTTTGATTCATTGGTATCAATATAATTAAACACGTTAGTGTCTTAAATCTACTTTACATTAAACTTTTCTCCTGCTGATTGAGCTTATGAAAAAGAGCAATGTTGCCTTATTGGTGATAATAGGCATTGACGTATATCAGGCATGGGATAACGGTTTAGGTAGAGGTTAGATAAGGGTGGATAGAGTAATAATTAGGCATAAAAGGTCAATGAAGACGTAAGAACGTCGGTCGAGATTAGAGAATCAAAACAGTTTTTAGGGTAAAAGATAGAAAGTGACCAGCATTGATGTCCGATATTATGCCGGGAAGTTTCCCTTTGAAATATGTGTCCCTTCCACCACCACACTTTCAAATTTTTTATCATTTTACATAGTGAAATAATGACTGGTGGCGCCCATTGAAAATTTTGCAGCCCCTGTTTGACCCCCTCACATGATGTTTCCTAGACACGACACTGCTCAGAACAATGCTGAGTGCTCTAACGTAATACAAGTATATATAAAAACACTTGATACACGCAAGGTATATTGAAATAGCAATTCCTTACAAATTGAAAATGAAGGTGTTTTTAAGAGGAAAAAACACTAACTGACAATTTAAAATCAATCAGAACAAAACGTTTGTGAAGTATGTCTGAAACTCTCAAGATATGAAAATAAAATAGACCAGAGTAACAATGGGATTTTTTTTGTTTACATAGTATTAACTAAGTTTATTATTTTCTAATCTCCGCCATGAAAGCATACAGACCTTTATTACTCTCTAACAGAGAAGAGTATGTAACCGGAAATTAGACTTGAGATAACGAGAATATCGTGTAGCTTCACCAATTACACGAGAATTTACGAGAGTATCATGATATGTTTGGGTTGTAAGCGTTGAATGGAAGGAAATTGGAAATATCTTATAACTTATGACCTGCTTATATCAGAGTGGTTTCCGTTCGTGTGAAGCAAGTTCTCTTTTTTCTCAATTAGATTCTGTTCAATAGTCAAGAGTAGAGGTTACAAGAAACTGGAACATAGTTATCTTGACAGCTCAATAATCTCAAGTATAAAACTAGGAGGACGGACAAGAACCTCATTCAATGCATCGAATCGAAACCCGTTATGGAGCCATTGAGAGAGTACCGCGTGCGAAGCAGACAATGGTTTCTCTTTTCGAAACACCTGATGGTACTTCTCTTCAGGTCATCCAGTTTCCAACAGTAACCAAACCAAACCAACGACTACCAATCAAAAAGAATCACCATGATCATGTTGGAAAATCTTTACTTTGTTTGCTAGCACTGGCAAAGTTTTGTAGGAGCGAAATGTTTTCAGAATGGGCTATAAATCAAAAGATAAAGGGCCTACTACTTTTGTGTCATTTTTCCACAGGCCTCCATTTTCTTTTAAGGGAAACGTACCACTCAACTGACATACATGACGTTTTCAGACCACAATATATTTAAATAGACTTGTAGCCTATAATGTTACATTATCATTAATGGAATCACATTCAGTTAATATGACCACAATACATTTGAGGTTAATTTGACGAATGTTCAAGACTCCGGTCGTTAGACCCTACCTTGAAGTGGTTATACTAAATATAGATATTTGAAGAAAAAAAACGAAAAGAAAGTTGGGTCTAATTTTAATTAGACTGCCAACCAACTAAGACGGAAATGAACCCTGGATCTTCAGGTTGGCAAACAAGCTTCTAAGCAATGAGTTGCATGGGTCCCCTAAAATTTTGTTTAGTGAAATTTCGACTAGTAAGGATACGAATATTATGAAGAGTTTAGTGTATAACAAAACGCTTCATTCCAATTTTCTGTAGTATAAATCCCTTCTATGATGGAAAGCGAATTACTGATTTATAATAGACACGCTTCTCGATGATTGACGTTATGTTGCTCTCGTCAGAATTGACATTAATAATGATGACATTATTTAAGCCAGTAAATTAGACGAGACGAGATTACAGTCTCCATTAAAAAAACAACCTGATAATCTTCTTCATAGTTTCCCAGTCAGACGATAACCGCTGTTATTTTACGTCATAACGCTCGTGCTGAAATACATTAGAAACACGTTCTATATAGACGTCTGCTGTTACGTAATGACGTTTCTTGTGCTAATAAATCCCCCTAATGTGAAGAGCAAACAGTGAAATAGTGTATTATGAAATCATTAGAGGGATCTGTTTAGAGATTATAATCAATTAGACTGTAGTTTTCTGTTATTGCTATACACCTCGGCTATAATTATCCAGGATATTAAATTAAATTGTACAATAATTACCTCCCTTGACTACGAAACTAGGTCACTTAGACGTCATTAGACAAAATTATTCGACGATATGTTATTACTATGACATTTGGCCTTTAAATTAGTCACAGACGTTCAGCAAATGATGCAGTTAAAATGCAAGAATTGTCGGCAGAAGATTTTGGGAAAGATTGGTGAAAAAGGAAATAGATCATGCAATACTTTCGAATCTAATCCACAAGTCCGAGAGGTAGGCGAAAGATGTAATTCGTTGTCTAAATATCGGGCTGAGGGAATGCTTAGAAATAAGAGTTTCCAATGATTATTCTTATTAAATCAGTCATATTATTTTGAAACACTACAATTATCTGCCCTTTGTTTAAGGCCTAGATTTGAAGACCACTGGCAAATTACATTCATGACAAATGCAGCCTATATTTTGTAAAACTAAATAAAAGAGACAGATTCGTCATTCGTTTGACATATCTTACCTTAATCTCAGACACGGGAATTTCTTAGATAACCTAATGAGTAATGTTTACAGCTCATCTCTAACTACTCGAAATCGAGCAGACATTTGTATTTAATATGATTCTATTTTAGCTTTAAGCGTCCATTAAATGTTCGCTTTTATTTTTATTTTGTGTTCAAGATGGTGATTTATTCTGCTACGTTATTGTAATGGGGTGAGATTGGTGTGAAATTGGAAACATTACACCATGTTGATGGTTGTATGGAGTAATATTACTTTTTATAATCTCAGTCCGCTCTGATAACAGATTTTATTGGTATATTCTCGCTGTCTTTATAGGCAAATCGTGTTCAATACGTTTATGTCAGTTTCCAGACACATATTGTATACACAGTATCGGTTTTAAACATATTAAAAATTACAGAGGTATTCTAGCCTTTCTTAGTGACATATCAAACTTCGACCGTTGGAAAGAAAGAGTGCTCTTACACTACTGTACAAACTTCGTCTTGTTGCACACATTTAATATTAGCCAGATACAAATCGATGGTTCCCTGTTCGAGAGCCACTCCTCTTTACTGTGACGCTACAATCTATAGTTAAAATAAGATCACAATTGCGTTTCGTTATTTTTTCCCGACTCCATTGTAATCTAACGAGATTTATACCAAGGTCACGTACTGGTAACGTTACAAGCTATTTATATCAGCCAATCACGCGCCACCTTCCCGCCAATCAGAATCACTTTTACAAGCGAATATCGACAGTCATAATTCGTCTTAATTTCGGTAGTCATATATATTCATTATTCGTTTGAAAACGTTTACAATATGCGTCTCCAGGTTTCCAGAAATGGATATATTCTTTTGATGCCTTGGAATCGATATCAGTGTACCCTTATAGTTCAAAGCTTTTACATAAGATTAAAGACATTTTCGATGCGTCTTCAGCTCTCAGCTATAAATATGAGTGTCTTATTGTGGCCTCTTGGGAATATGGACTAATATTTGATATGATACACTCCTATAATAGTTCAGAGCTTTAAACTTGATTAAAGACAAATTCATCATTATTAACTGTGCGTAACTGTATTATTGTGGTCCCTTCCCTTGTGATTGTTGACTCACAATCATTAGTAACATTAAATATGATTTACTTTTAAAATAGTTCATAGTTCTATATTAGATAGACAAGTTCGTCTTTTTTTGAAAATATCTGACTACACCTATAATGTTACGGGTATTGACATCCAAAAGTGATTTTATAATTTTGGACACTTGGGATAGTTGACAATCATGTAAAACCATGTGCTCCTATGTGAAGTTCAAGGCTATTAAATTGAATCAAATATGAATTTTTTCCTAGATGTTTCCGGTTTTCAAAAGTGATTATATTGTTTTGGTCAAAGCTCTGAAAGTAAATATTTAGACGAAATCTGGGATATCATTACCTTTAACATTTAAGGCCGTTATACACCAAATAAGAAAAAAAAGATACGACACGGTAGGACATAACATGACACGGTACGAAGCTACTTGTCAATACATACCCAAATTGACTGAAACACCAAATCCATACACAAGCTAAAATTTAAAGTCGACTGCTGGTGTAAGACAGCTTCGTCATTTTTTTACTGAAAACTAAGTGGACGACATGGAACAACACGACAGAAAATAACAAAATTTATATTTCGATTTGTCATGTTGGAGAACGTCGTGCCGTGTCGTGTTGAAGCGTGTCGTACCGTACTCAGTATGTATTATCTATGAAGTTTATGTTGTTTCTATATTTTTGTTGTGTCGTACCGTGTTATGTTATTTCTGTTGTATAAAGGCCTTTAGTATAGTTTTATTGTAGACAGATCATGTTTAATTGACAGGTATTGTATTTAACAATAGACAAGTCTGTCCAGTACAAGTTTAAATGAGATGAAAATCCAGTATACGTCATATTTATCTATAAACGTTGTATATCAAAATGTAAGGTAAATATTTACCAGTCTGGTATTCTTTCTGATCCCCAAATTATTGTCTGATAGCTTGTCAAACCATACCTATTGAGTTGATGAACGGCTGCTTTATCTGGTTCAACATTGACGATTGCGGTGTAGAAGAACTTTCCATTGGAAGAAACTTTCCTATACCGTTTTGTTTGGTGACACTCTGCTTTGTACTTTACCTACTAATTTTATAGGTTTTCACAGTTCACTTTGTTAACCTAAAATATCGTTTGCCTTTGATACCTGCAGTATTTCAGCACTGCACCTTTGAAGACTAAAACTTATCTCTGTCCCATTATCTCTATATCATTACCAATATTCAAATTGGTATTAGAAAGGAGCTTCATATGAACTTCTAATAGTCGCATGCCTCACATTTGGAGCATATCTCAAGAAAAGTTAAGAAATTGAATTAATTTGGTGCATTCTGGCACATATTTTGTGGCAAAAACGTATAAAAATCATATTATTTAAATTTGTTAAAATAAGGTGGAGGTACAATTGGGGGTACAAAGCAAATTTTCGTCACTGATTTATCTAACATGAATTTCAGGTGGAGAATGAATATATTCAGCTGGCAAATTTTGCACTGTAGGATTTAATAATGATGGATGTTACAGATAGAATTGTGATTTTTACAAATGAAAATGTTTATTCATGGCTCCATTATATGGCGGAAAAGTAGGACGTAAAACTCCATTCATTTCATTTTCATTTTCCGTTATATGGCTGACAACGGTTTGTTTTGAAACCATTATAAAATTTTATTACTCACAATGTCTGACCTCAATACTTTTTTCTTTCAATGGCAGACTGTACTTTTGCATTAAGAGGAGAATTAATGAATATTTACTCTATTGCGGTCTAAAACAGTATTCACTTAATTTTATGATAACAATCTACGTCTTTGCGATGGAAATGACAATATTTATTGAAGAGGTTTTATAAGGAGACATCATCTGTCAGAAGTAGAAGAGGACTTTTTTTAAGATTAAAAGCCAACTGTACGTTCGAGTTAATTAAATTGAACTAAATGCAGAACTTGACGTGGAATTGTAAGTATTGTTATTAAGTTAAGTGGCGAAATTGGGGTAAAAGTCAACAGTTTAAACTAATACACTTTATAGAATTTCTTGCACTTCTCTCAGTATTTTATGATATTATGATCTTTGGCAATTGTCATGAGAGATGATTTTTGCTTTGATCTTTCTTAACGTGTATGTTTTTACTCCCTTCAATTAGGTTTGTCAGTAGAATATTTCATTTAACTTAATATGTATTCTTCGGTATATAATCCCAAACGAACAACCGACGAACCGGAAGTAACAAAAAGGATTTTGTTAATATTGTGGAATATAAAATATTATACAACGGAACGAAATTAGTGAATTTGGAGGAATACTTGGTGAGGTCAACAAATTATTATTTTACAAATAGAATTCGGTATTGTTTATATTGTGAAAAAATGATTTCATAATACTGACGAATATATATGTTTACTAAGGATGTCAGGCGGAATAAATATACCTAAATCACGCGATGGTTAACCTAATTCGCAGTTTGCCTCGAAAGAGATAAATTGAGCAAAACAGTTAAAATGAGTTTCAGAAAATGGATGAGTTTTTGCTCTGTTTTAAAGCACACTTAATAGATTAACCAGAGAACGACTTCCTCGTAATTGATTTTTTGTAAATCTTGGTTTCCTTTGAAGTCTGTCTGTCATCTGTGATAAGAAACAGATAACATGAAAGGATTTGAAATTAGGCCACAATTTTCTGAATTCAATTGTTTCCAGTCCGTTTGTACCAGTTTTCCGACTCATTGATAAGCAAGGTATATTTGTTAATTTTCCTCACATGGTGTCTAATGATTATTAATATTTTAGGTATGATTTGATGTCGTATTTAACAGTTCGAGAAATGCATATTAACTGAATTTTTCAGATTTTCTTTTGTTTCGAGACCGTTCTAAATGATTATTGTGACCTACTGTATATCCGCTAATCCAAATTAAAACGATATCTGTGTCAATTGGCTCATTACAGACGTCAACTGCATTCATTTTTTAAAAACCCATTTTACTAGATTATTGTCGTTTCCTTAAATATCATTATCAATTTGTACAGTAGCCAATGATTGGCATTGATCTGTAGTGGCCTGCAATCAGGTTAACGAAAGAATATATTGCGTGATGATAATTGAATTCTTACACAAATTGACAGTCAGTACAATGCAGATTATTTCGTTTCGTAACCGACTGTTACCATATTTATGTAACCATTAATCTGTTTAACCTTATATAAAATCTGTAGAAAAGAAAATAATCTGATGTGATGAGGATTAAATTGTTGAAAAAATGAAGATTCTATTTGAAATGTCAGTTTATTTCGTAAGAGGTAGAGGGATTATACAGCTTGTTCCCCCAATTAAAAACAACAAGATTTGGGTTCATTGCATGATAATCTTAAAGTGGGTGTCTATATTATATATAGAAAGTAAAGATGGAAGCTGGAATACCTGAGCTACTGCTTGCTGCTTGCTTCAATTTTTACATAAAAAATATGTTTCTATGTCAACTCAAACCTGCAGCGTGAAAGGAACCGTTCTGTTAATGATTTATTAATAAATCCTTTCCTTATATCTCTTTCGAAGGGATCCTACTAGTGTATACTATTTTTACAACAGTTTGTCTACCTTCAGTTAAGTTTGACTCGACTAAACGCTAAACGTCACTAAACGCTTTGAAACGTTTTGCTTTATGGCACGCATGGCGAGGGCAAAGCGACATGTAACAGGGTCAACCATGCACTTCTAACTAATTGTCTCGATCTGGCTTCAACTTTCAGCTGCGGCTTTCAAGGTTAAGTGGGTAAAAAACGCTAAATTAACCGATAAATTTTTCTTAATAAAAAGTTTCTGTCAGATTTGTTCTGACAGCTCGGTTTCCTTTGAACTTGAAAGAAAATATTTCATGATCAATAAATGTTGTAACTTCCGCTAGATGACATATTACAGTTTTAATAACATGGTTTTCCAATTTCGTCCGATTATTGAGTAAAATTTGATATTATACGTTGACACATTTCAAATTAGTTATTGGACGTGTCAATTATATCAATTCTGGTATGAGCCAGGCAAGTTGAGAGAAAATATAGTCCACTACCTAGTCAATCTGATTAATATACAGATCCTCGTGCTTTGTTTCTTGTTTAACTGTGGAAGCCTTGTCATTCATGATATAATAAATTCAGAATTCATCGGTAAATATTTTATTAAGCAGTGAATTGATTGGTTGAATATTACATTTCCAGGAACATGAGATACTTAACAAATCCGTCAGATCAAAGATGGTAAACGAGTTCACCAACAGAAAAAAACATGAAACGAAACATCAATATCTGCAATTGATAAAATATATTGACTTTTCTTTTGATATTTTTATGCAACTGAAGCAAGGAGAAATATTATTTATGACGAAGTTATTGTAGTATTTCATAATATCGAATTTGTTGTCTGATTTTATTGGAACATGTATATAGCACGGTTATTGTTGTATATTATAATGATTTGCCTCCAAACCTCGAGTTGCAAACTACCAGTTATTATTAGTTTACTAATGTCAAGGACTCCTAGTTTACTAATATCGAGAATGACTCCTCGAGCGATTGGATATATGTTATTTCCCTTGCAGTGAATAAGCTAATAACAAAATTTTAACCATGAAACAATGAGGCTATGTTAATATTTGTACAATTTAGTAGATGAGTTGAAAAGTCAGGACTGGCGGAAGTCTAAAGGGGGTATTCTAAAACTTTGTCCTGAAAAAAATCTACCTCGTCCAAATGATCGTTTCGATCACATGCATCTATTAAGCAGTTGGAATAACTTGTTGTGGCAACGGTCTTGAATAACTCTGAAAGTCTACAATTCTAGCAGAAACTTATACAAGCTTGAGGCTAGTAGCTGCTGTTCCTTTTTTGATAAAGTACAACGACGAAAATAAATTGAAAATTAATAGTCGTTACTGTATGATTATTGGTTTAAAGAAATTATTCTGGTCTCTTTGGAATATATAGAACAGTTCGTCTGAAGGTAAATTATTACCATATTGAAATCTATATGATTAACCTTGTACAATATTGTCTACCTATTTCAAATTGTCTACCCATGTAAAAAGGACAGAAGGAAGTGGAACTTTCCTTTACGACATCCTTGATTTGGAATATACGCACTGACCGGTTTTGTTCTGGTTGAACTCTTCAGGGACAAGAGAAGCAAGAGAGAATGCGGAGGCAAAATTGATGTAGGAGCAAAGTTGACCTTATGCAGAGGTGTTCAGGGGTATAAAAGTCTTTATCGCCGCGAAATATGATATGGTATGGTATATTATATTATATAAATTCAGTACCCAGATTATACAGTATAAACTGTATTAAGAGTCCACTCAAGGGATTAATCCAGGCGAATCTGCACTTCCCGTTAGAAATACCAAAATATCAACTGAAAATTGACTCGGCATTATAGTCACATTGATACTAGATTGGATTCGTGACGCCGCTATAGTAACCATGGGAGTGTTGTCCGTGTAAAGAATGGTCGTTGTCTAAACCTCAACATTTCCATTGTCTCCTTGAAGACAAACTTAGAAATTCGATTTTAAACGGACAGGTGATTCGGAGGTTGATTTGGGCCTCGAATATATGTAAATATTCTTCAGAACTACTAAAACTGTCCGAAAAGCGCCCAAATAATTTAAATAGACCTCAAACAAGAAATTTAACTTTTAATGTTTCATTCGCAAGCTTATCAAAAAGTTTGAGTATACGAAAGTTGAACGTCTTGTTGATAGTCTCTGACACCAAGACATATTCCGTCTCATCTATGCCTAGACTAAGTAGACCAGACTGATGTCTACTGTATACACATGACGCCATCAAGGGATATTCAAAATAAAAAGCCCCTTTAACTCGGTAAAATGACCTTCAAACATAGATAATTAAGGATATGGATACATTTGGATTTGAGGGCTTAATCTTCGATGGTAGACTGTGGAAAATAATTAACAATTCACGCTTCTAAGCCCAAGAATGATTTTCTCCTGGAAATGCCTTTAAAATGTTTTAGATTATTAACATGAACTATTTATTGTATGTTTAATAAACTAAAGGCGAAGACAATTTGACAAATGAAATCCCAGAGTAGCATCAGGTGTCCCATATCATATCATTAGTAATTTATCAAGATTGGCGTCAGTTAACTTTATATTCAGGATATTCTAATCATGTACAGTGGATTAAAGACATCTTCATTACCAAGACATCATCTTCATTATTCCGCTTGAATTGGCCCTTTATTTACTTCCTTGCTTCTAATCATTTACAACGTATAGTACCGAAATAGATACAGTGACTTAAAGGGATATAGTACTAAAATTGATACACCACTTTGATACAGTACTTAAATAGATACACCCCTTTGATACAGTACTTAAATTGATACACCACTTTGAAACAGTACTTAAATTGATACACCACTTTGATACAGTACTTAAATTGGTACACCACTTTGATACAGTACTTAAATTGGTACACCACTTTGATACAGTACTTAAATTGGTACACCACTTTGATACAGTATTAAATTGATACTGTATTTCAAATGATATAACGCCGAAAGTGATGCCGTACTTAAAATAATACAGTACTTAAAGCAATACAGTACTTAAAGTCATAAAGTTTAAAGTAATACAGTACTTAAAGTGATACAGTACTTAAAGATATACAGTACTTAAAGTGATACAGTACTTAAAGTGATACTGTACTTCAAATGACATAGTACTTGAAAGATAATACAGTGCTGAAAGTGACACAGTAATAAAAGTGATACAGTACTTAAAGTGATACAGTACTTAAAGTGATACAGTACTTAAAGTGATGCAGTACTTAAAGTGATACAGTACTTTAAGTGATACAGAAACTTTAAGTGATACAGTACTTAAAGTTATAAAGTTTAAAGTGATACAGTACTTACAGTCACGACTGTACAGTACTTTAAGTGATACAGTACTTAGTGATACAAAGCTGAAAGTGACTCAGAACTTTAAGTGATGCAGTACTTAGTGATACAGTACTTAAAGTGATACAGTACTTAGTGATACAGTGCTGAAAGTGACTCAGCACTTTAAGTGATACAGAACTTTAAGTGATGCAGTACTTAGTGATACAGTACTTAAAATGATACAGTTCTTAAATGAGACTGAAAGTAATAAAGTAATAAAATGCCTAACGTGACATAGCACTTAAATTGATAAAGTGCTTAAAGTATTACAGTACTTAAAGTGATAAAGTGCTTAAAGTGATACAGAACAAAAAAGCAATACAGTATTTATTTAAAAGTATACAGTACTTAGATGGGTGAAGTATTGGACTAAATATATGAAGTATTATATTATATGAATTTAGTTGGCATAAACTACATGTAATCACAAGCTGCCAACACGTGTTTCGGATAAACAGTCCTCATCACGTTTATTGAAAATGGAGATTACCTTGGACTTTATATCTATGATCAAAGTAATCAATTTACGTCTTTCGAAGATATTATTAGGAAGTTTTTCAAGTAATTATATATTTCCCTACAACGTAGTATTTTCTGTCTCGAAAAATACGAAATGTGGCTGAAATGATTAAATGATTAGAGGGTTGTATCTGTAATTTTGCTATGATTTTTCTAGTAATTTTCAATATGCTAGACAATGATATATGAGTACTTATTCTTTTAAAATTCTTCAAACGCAGCGGTTGGCTCATATTTATATCTGAATGATGTGGAACTTCCGTATCATGGGTCGGATCACTTATTCACTCTGGTTCCCCCACCTGTCGTATTTGTGCGCCATTGGTTATCAGCCAGAGAGGCCTCTTGAAAATTTGAAACGTTGATGAAATTAGTGTCGGCTTCAGACAAATCTGTTGTCCAGCCAAACAATTCATTACTTTTCTTCTATGTTCTCAGCCCCTTCACTTTGCTAGATACCGTGGGTGTCCAAGTGTGATACAGAAGTACGGAGAATCAAAATGTCCGCAGCGTGGTCAATAGGACATATGCTCATTTTTTACTTTTTATTTTTATTCTAAATAATATATTTTAATCTACCAATATCCCCAATGAATCCCCAATTGCCTCATTTAAGTGTTATTGCACTGCGCCATGAGAGGGTGATCTAACTAGATCATTCCTGCAGATGAAAGTAAAAATTACAGGGTAACTAAAATAGAGTTGGAAATACTCCCAATGAAGTCAAACGGAGCACAATTATCTTCGCTATAATTTGAAAAATCAGCTAATGGCTTTCAAAACCTTATTTCACTAGTTTGATCTCAACAGTGATGACAAGCCACCCTAATGACTGCCACCGTGTTTGAATTAAAGATGATTTAATCTTTGCAATCTGAAATTTGAAATTCGTAGTTTTCGAACGTCATTTGAGGTATAATAATTGTGTCAGTGTTAAGATATTGAAAATATAACACATACAAGAAGGCAAAAAATATGAGTTCGTGCTCTATTGGTTTAATTACGGAAATTCCTGGCCTTGAACGCATGAAGAGTTTTGTATAATAATAGCTGGGTAACATACCATCAGGCTTTTACATTAATAGTAGATTACCAACTATATAATAGTAGTTCTTAGATTTCGTCGTATTTATCAGTACCCAGTAACTATTGATAGTCCGGTATTCTAAAACATCTCTAATTAATTATTTAATTTTCATTAAAGCTTTAAGTCCTCTATTTGAGTTCATTTTTAAGTTAAGCCCCCTGTTGTCTTTAATTAAGTTAAGTCTTCTGATCTTTTTGAAAGTTACATATTATAGTGTACTCGATGAACATTATTTCTGTTCGTTGGGATGTAAACAGCTCCGTGCTGTATTATTCCATTTATTTGCTTTCAATCTCATTTACGTATCTAGCACTTGTAAAGCGTAATCTTCATCCTTCAATGTACCTTGATATTATAAGCGTAACGTCCAATCCATCAAGTATGTACCTAGTCTTTGTAAAGCGTAACCTTCAATCCATCAAGAATGTACCTAGATTTTATAAGCATAATCTTCAATCCATCAAGAATGTACCTAGATGTTATAAGCGTAAAGTCCAATCTTTCAAGTATGTGCCGAGTCGTTATGAGATGTAACCCTCAATCCATCAAGTATGTACCTAGTCGTTGAAAGCGTAACCTTCAATCCATCAAGAATGTACCTAGTCGTTATGAAATGTAACCTCTAATCCGTCAATTATGTACCAAAATCTTATAAAGGGTAACCCCCAATCCGTCAGATTATATGTTATAAAGAATAACTAGATCCATCTGGTACATACTTGGTCGTTACAAAAAGTGATGCCACAGTTTGTTAAATACCTTTAACCCACTTAACAACGACATCGCAACCTTCTTTCAAATTCAATTTTCCAGACAGCTTTACTTATTAAAAAAATTAATTCTTTAGAATTCTTAAATGTGAAATCATAAAAATGGCGGAAATGATGAGAGATCTGAATTGAAAGGCGTCGAAGATCCGATTTTTTATTTCACAAGTCCAGACGGTTAATGGGATTTTTCTCTCGAAGGGACAATGGTCGTCCATTCTGTCATCGTTATAAAAGTGGGACGAAGCTTTGGAATTTATATAACTTCTCCTTTTAAGGTGCGGGCACACGAGCGGTCTTGGTTTAGAGTCTTGAGTAAAATCTCGCGTGTGCCGGCACGCTTCCACGACAAGATTATCGCGTCTCTGACAGGATTTATAATATCAAACAAGGTTGTTAATTGTCTTTGATAGTTTTGTCGTCTGCAATATAGATTGTCATCATCCAATCAGATTCATTTTCCTTTCAATTGCATGCTTTGCACGTGATTATCGACATGATTGGAAATGACCAACTGGAGATTTTTGTGCTCGTGCCAGACTCTAGTCGAGGACCGCTCGTTTGTCCGCACCTTTAAGTACTCAGTGGAAAATTGGTCTAGTGAAGACAGACCAAATTTATTTCATCATTGCCCGTTTTCATTAGCTCAATAGGTGCAGAACAGTAGGACCAAAGCATCACCGACAAATTAAAAAATAGTGTTGGGAATCTGAAAGTTGTCAACTTGATTCACGCCAGGAATGAATCCATGACCTTCAGATTAGCGCGCAACCGTCTGACTGACAGCGTTGAAAATCTGAAGGCATACTATCTATATCTTTGCCAGGATGGAGCTACATTTAGTGATGATCTTCTTGCAATAGTGATAGCCTTAACATTTTGATGGGTATATGTATTCTCCTTTAAAATACAACAGAACTTAAGGACGTGTTTCTTCAACAGTCTCTTCTGAATTGTTGACAAATCTATTAAAGATCTTCACGTCATTAATGTCTGTCCATGATGTTTTCAAAACTTAGATTTCTTGTCACTTGAGACCGATTAGAGATGGCAATTTATCTATCTTCAAGGACCCTCTCTAGTGTAGTGGTTTGAAGGTTCATCAATACGCGTAAGCAAATCAATCAAAAATCAACACTGAATGGAAATAATTTAATAAGTTAAAAAGGTTCGACATCATGCAGATTTAAAGGCCTTGAAATTTCGATGTTTTCTTGTAAAAAACGTTTCCACAATTTACATTTGTTGATATGGCAAGATAAATCTATGATAAGGTTTCATTGGACACAACGGGTTTCGCATTATTATTAACTTTTTTAGATTAATTAATAATCTATTAGGGTACATTATCAGACTCAAACTCAAACGCAAACTCAATATAAAAAACGGACCAGAGCAAATCCTATCAAATCCTTAGCAAATCTGCTTACATGTGTCTTCAAACTCGAACTCAACATCCCCTTAAGCGCAACGGATGGCTCAGTGATCGATTTCTACTGAAAATGTGACCTTGACAAGGTGCCAAAATAGGGGAATCCCCTTTATGACATCATTACTGTGGATGTTTCCTGGCCCAATACCACTTGGTTCACCTTTTTCGTTGAATCATCGCAGAATCATCGTACGGTTACATGAAATCACGCTTTAAGTTTGAATTTAATTTGAGTTTGAGTTACACCTACGGACACATGTAATCACAGCTTAGTAATATAGGCTCTCTTAAACTATGAAACATGACACTACTTACCATTATACTTAACCAGGAAGTGATAACCGGAATTCAAACATATTTACAGTAATCTGGAATCGGATTAAAAGGGGAAACCCAACAATGAACGAAGATTGAAATTTTAAAAATATTTTTTTAAATACAGAGTTAATGCGGATCGTGTAAAAAAAATTATTTTGTATAAATAACGTCTCAATATTTTCTTAGTGAAGTGTTGGATTAACACAAAGTGTTCGGTTTAACATTGTTTGGCCCTAGAAGATTATTTCCGCCTCCAATACATATTTTCAATAATCTTTGTGGAATATTCTTTTGTATTCAAAAACAAAAATCGTGGTGAAATAGCATTAGTTGGTTTTGATAATCTTTGATAATCCTAGGTGGACAATTGGTTTGATCGGAATCCATCAGTTGAAAATAAATTACAAAATTTCTTCTTTCATGATATCAGTATAATGTTTTCTGGTAAGTAATAAGAGTAAGAACAAGTTAGGGTAGTATGTTAGACTCTCTGATTGGGGTCGTTAGGTAGCACCCAGCTACAGTGTGACAGGTGCCTTGCTAGCAACATCACTACGATACTATCTTTACCATAACGACCGCTGCTTATTAATTTCTTTATGAAGATGTTTCGTATTAAACCAACTTTAACCTTGAAGCAAACGTGTTTTCTGGATACAGCTGTTTCTTAGAGAAGGTAGACATTATAAAGACAGCCCTGTCCGCTGTTCATCCTTCATCTCTCTGAAATATGTTTTACAAAACAATAATTAAATTGTCCTATCAATGATTATATCAATAGCAGAATAACTAGTAGTATAAAATATTTTTGATGCGGGTGCTTTCTAATATCTGATGCAATCCGTCATATTCATCATGATCTGAGCACTAGTTAGTAGAGTACATGCCGAGGACGTCAGCCTGTCAGTGGATACGCTTTGTTTGGCAATATTGCGATCGACAAGATTCTTCCAGATGCCACCAGTTTCTGACTGTCGTAAAAGTCCAGTTACTCCCTGATTCTAACAGTCTCCAGGTTGACCTGAGCCCTAATCTACGATATCAGTTAACTGGAAGCAGACATAAACTTGTCAGTAACCAATAACTACCTAGTCTGCGATATCAGTTAACTGGAAGCAGACATTAACCTGTCAGTTACCAACAACTATCTAGTCTGCGATATCACACGTTAATTTATCATCTACCAACAACTTCCTATTCTGCGATTTGAGACGTTAACTTATCATCTACAAAACAACTTCCTAGTCTGCAATTTCAGACGTTTCCTTGTCATCTAACAACAACTAGTCCGTGATATCAGTTTACTGAAGGCGGGCGTTAACATGTCATCTACCAACAACTACCTAGTCTGTGATATCAGTTTACTGAAGGCGGGCGTTAACTTGTCATCTACCAACAACTACCTAGTCCGTGATATCAGTTTACTGGAGGCGGACGTTAACTTGTCATCTACCAACAACTACCTAGTCTGTGATATCAGTTTACTGAAGGCGGGCGTTAACTTGTCATCTACCAACAACTACCTAGTCAGCGACTTTAGAAGTTTTTTGTCACCTACCAACAACTACCTAGTCCGTGATATCAGTTTACTGAAGGCGGGCGTTAACTTGTCATCTACCAACAACTACCTTGTCCGTGATATCAGTTTACTTGAGGCGGACGTTAACTTGTCATCTACCAACAACTACCTAGTCTGTGATATCAGTTTACTGAAGGTTTACTGTCATCAACCAACCAAGATAATGCTGTGAAAACATGGTAATACGTTAGATATTTCTTGACAATTTGTAGCATAAATAATATATTATCATGCTTTTAATCTGGGAATGATAAAGTGGGAATCAATATTTGATAAACTCTAAGGAACAGACTTGTTGATATAAACTCAGTATTGTCAAGACACCTCTCATTGGACCATAAAGGATTTATTTTCACTAATTTAGAGGCAAGTCTGCCAGGAGTACTTAATATTAAGCAGCGAGGGAGAATAATAGTTTTAATAGTGGAAAACTTCTAACGTATTTGCGATTCCTAATGATCATGAGATTTCCAAGCTTTATTTGAAAGTCTTGGCATTTATGTTCACAATTCACATCAGCTTCTAACTCGTCAACTTCAAGGTCTCAAACCCAAGTGTTTTTTTTTTTTAAATTAGACAGAGGCTTATGTAGAAAATGAATGAGGGGGAGGACAACTATGAGAGATGCCGAAACCCTTTGAGATCGAGAGGGCAGGGTGCTGCCAAGCTAACGGATTTCAGAGCATTTAGAGTGTAAAGTATTGAGATGAAATAAGATTTCATCCCGTAGACGTCATATGGGTAGCTGAAATCAGCTGGTAAAGCAAATATTTATAGTACTCTACGCGTTCATATAGTATATATTATGTATTTATCATTAAGCATAATTTAATCGTGGAAAGATTTATGTTTATTATTGTATCGTTAAATGGTGTTGATATTCATCTTAAGATTTGTAGAAATTGTTAATGGTCTCATTAATAATGAAAGTCTTATAGTAAAAGAAAGTGATAATATTCCAATGGAATACCAGGGTTATACCTTACTTACAATCAGTGACGTACCTAGAAGAGGGGAGAGGGGCAAGGTGAGTCAGAGGACCATGTCCCCCTACCCCGCCGAAAAAGAGCTTTTCCCCCTCCATATTTCAAATTTCGTATCATTCGCTCCCCTACTCGACCCCCTCAAATGGTATAATCTCCAACGGTAATAATCTGTATACAAATTGTATATATATCAGCTTTCTAAAACTTGGTTTTAATCTAAATTAGTCCGTGATGGTAGTATTAGGTAGCTTTATTTCTGATCTGAAAATCAGTCAGAAAAGCAGCTTGTGTGAAATGCTTTGATAGTCGTTTGAATGACGGAATACATGTAAATAGAATTATATTTGTTTGTTTGGTCTGGGGTTTTGTAACTAATACACATCCCACGCGTTGAATATTTCAAAATCTATAATTACCGTACTTATAAACATGATGTGGGAAGTATTGAGGAGTTTCAAAACATGTTTGAATATTTTTTAAGTTGAGAAGTTAATAGGGATTAGTCAGTAAACGACAATTGTAAAACATTGTACGACCATTCTTTATCGTACTTGTGTAAATATTAAGCCTTCATTCACTGATTTCTGTCTTTTAAGTGTACTCATACAAATTAAATCGTGTCTTGATAAATGATGCCGTTAGGTCCCAATTCTGATAGGAGGGCGTTGAACACAATAGAAGTTAAGTATTAGTGAAAGTGAAACTATAATATTTGATGTTGAAGATACTGTACAGTCTGTAATAGGGGAGAGGAGAGCGCAGACGGACCTGTTGTTACTCTCAGCTACTTAATATCCACATCCCTTTAAACAAGTCCACCTGACTAATTACAACTTTTGATGAATCAAAATTCCATAGAAAAGGATTTAGAGAATAATCACTTGAGATAAGGATGGTAACTGTTTTAATAACTTGATTTAAAAAATGGCACGAAACATCCACATATTATTTCATAAAGTCTTTAAAGGTGAGTTCCCTTATTTTCATTTATGAAAATGAAAATGCTAAAACTTCGATGAATAGAAAGTAGATGTGTTCTAATGACTTGAAAAATATCAGTTTGTCTCGCATGTCCATAATTAATTTATAATTAGCTAAATTAGAAGAGAATAACCAGCAGAATTACAGTGACCGATCAAAAAAGGTCAAACTGTCTTTTTTGTTTTGTTTTGTTTTGTTTTCCAGTACATACATGGACATTTATGATTGGTTAAAACTCTCAATTATATGCAATATGATCATAATGTCGTCATTTCTTGAGAATCTGCCATTATATAGAAAAGACATTTATAGAATTAGAAGGTAAAATTCATAGTTTGAAGTATTTTTGTAGAAATTATACGATACGTACATTTCTATTACTTCTAGAGACCCAAATCGAACCCTGAAAATGGCCAACCATTGACTCTAAGATGTTGGTATCATTTAAAATGAGTTTTGTAATCTTGTGAATTATAATACAGTAAAATTCAACAATATTATAACAATCATACTTCTTAATAGATAATGATGTCGATAAAACTCATTATACAAAATAATAAATGTTAGAATCACCTGAATCATATTATAAACTTCTGTTTTATAATTACTTTTTTCTCAAAATTCACATATCATAATTACTTTGTCTTTTTATATTTATCTTTCCCCAATATACACTGTCTCATGATATTTATAATATATAATTTTCATTTATTATATTCCTGATGACGGTGTGAGAACCACATTTTTTTTCATTCAGTATATTATCCCCATGGGCTGAATGTTAGACAGGACCATGTCCTTGTGTATTGTCCCCATGGGCTGAATGTTAGACAGGACCATGTCCTTGTGTATTGTCCCCATGGGTTGAATGTTAGACAGGACCATGTCCTTGTGTATTGTCCCCATGGGTTGAATGTTAGACAGGACCATGTCCTTGTGTATTGTCCCCATGGGTTGAATGTTAGACAGGACCATGTCCTTGTGTATTGTCCCCATGGGTTGAATGTTAGACAGGACCATGTCCTTGTGTATTGTCCCCATGGGTTGAATGTTAGACAGGACCATGTCCTTGTGTATTGTCCCCATGGGTTGAATGTTAGACAGGACCATGTCCCTGTGTATTGTCCCCATGGGTTGAATGTTGGACAGGACCATGTCCTTGTGTATTGTCCCCATGGGCTGAATGTTAGACAGGACCATGTCCTTGTGTATTGTGCATAATTTTAACCCATGTAAAATAAAGAGTTTATTATTGTTATTATTATTATTATTATTAAACGTTGAAAGTATTAAATATTCTAGAAGTATCCATCCATAATATTTTTCTTATTTATCTATAACTTGTGCTTCTAATACGTCATTGGAAGATTTATAATATATTATTACTTCTTTCTATATTCTCATTTCTTCAAAAATAACTTTATGATATTTATATACATTTTATATAATTATGTTTATATTTTATAAATTATTTTCATAAAATATTGTTTGATTAGTCTTTACTCTGATTTGTTTTTGAATGTCATGCAAAATTCTTTAAAAAAAATGCAATTATATTGTTCATTATACTGTCTGTTTTGGTTCTTTATTAGAAATAGTTTGGTTTTTCTACTGTATTTTGATTTGGAACATCATGCAAATTTGATTATATTGTTGATACATTGGGTTTTGGTTCATCTATCTGTTTTCTGTTTCTAAACGATAACATCATTATAAAGAATATTGGAAGGTAATGAACAGATTCCTTGAAAGATTGTGTTTGGTAATTAGTATAATCTAATTGATAAAATGCTGTATTATAAAACACATTAATTTAATTATCTATCTACATATTGAGAGAGTTTTATTGTACATTTGTAAACATATTAAAGTTAAGATACATGCGTTATATGTATAATGTTTTTATTTCCAATTTAATTTTAACTAAATTAGAAATATTGATTAAGAAAATACAAGTACTAACGATCCAAACCACAAAACTAAACCAGAAATCCAAAATAAAAGTTTTGGTAATATATTGGAAGCAGTTAATGAACTTATAATATGAGGAAGTATGTCAATCATAAGTTAGTAAGTATTTCATAATGAAAGGTGGTATTAGTTGTCTAAAAAAGTAAGCATATCCTGCCTGTCCCCACAACCGACATATATTTTTATAAATTCTGACAAATTCCAATCTTGAACTTGGAACCCACTGATCATTTTATAGCTTAATACGTTCAAAGCTTGGTTTATTACCACAATATCTCCCATGAATTTATATTCTGCGATCTTTTAGAATAACGAACATGTTCACGGCGTTTTAAACGCATTTCTTTTTACAATTGACATGCAAAAGTTTCATCAAAAACCCATAAATGTTGAAACTGCTTATTATCACATCAATTCTCTATTTACGTATTCTTTAAAGGAAAGATCCAAGTTGTTAACAGATAATGATGCTGTTAATTGTTGGGTTTCTCCATGTTCAGACCAGATATAGAGATTAGGTACATCAAAGAGAATTATATCCATGTTTCTATAAATAGAATAATATCAGACTTGCAATTGAACCAGATGTAATCAGACATGATCGTTTTGCACTTTTATATACATATAATAGGTCTTTATCGCTTTTATACCCAGTTTACTATACACTAATTCACATATATATCAGATGGCTCAAAAGAAAACAATAACAAATTTGTAAAAACTGTTGTTATTTCAAAGTGGTTCAACTAATAAAGCTGTACTATGTTGCTATGTAAATATGAGGTTATGAATTGTGGTCTTACCTGTTTACTTTATAAATAATCCTAGCCCGCAGCTGTGCCCCCTCCACCCGAAAACATTGATTGTCCCCCCCCCCTCCCCACAACCAAAAAAATAATTCCCGCCGACCTTTATCGTCACTGTAAGTTAAAATGGCCTCCTCCACAAGAATCTGGTCTGGCTACGGCCCTGATATATTCATGAAATGAAAGGTCGTTTTACAATAACCATCGATTATATTTGGACAGGAGGTGGTTGTAATTACTAACGCCTGCACAGGAAACTTTAATTTGAGTTCCAGGATTGAAAAACTAATAAAACTGTAATTTGATATTGTTTTCAGGTTTGATAACTGGGTTTTGTATCATTAAACTCCAGAGTAGTATACCGAACACATAAAATTGTGTTCCATTATTTAATATGATTTCTACCCCTAAATGTCGTTTATGGATAATAATTTGTATTATAATCACTACCTTTACACCCGGATTGATTGTATAATGTGGTTTGGTACTTGTGATACGCTTTTTTCTCCGATGTCACTGTGTGGCCATATTTCCGTTGACTGTTTGTGGGCAACCGTTTCAGCTATCTGTCATTCTACATTTACATGACATTCTTCAATAACCTTTTCCAAATTATTCCACAGTGTATCGTGCGTTAAGTACAAGCTCTTTTATATTTCAGTCAGGATGCCATGACCTTACTAAAGAACGAGAGTACCCAGCGGCCAACGTAACAGAGGAAAGACACAAGTATATGACAAATATAGGATGTATTGAACGTATGATTTCATTACTAAATGCCCTGAAACTATTCAATTCACACATCTTAATTTCAAACCAGAGCTTTCACCTTGATATTTCATAACCCTCGTTAAGACGACATTTAGCTTGGAGAAAGGAAGTGGATGTTGACATAAAGTCACCTTGTCGAAGTAATCGACAGTGATTAAATGAGTGTTCAATGAAATCGTAAGGTCAAATGTTTTGAATTAAAGTTTGCATCTTAAACATCTTCTCTCCTGAATGGGCTAATAAAGAATAGTGTCGCCTTGGAGTGTTCAATGAGGGAAATGTTGTCAATACAGTCAGTGATATTAGCTTACACTTTACGATTTCCAACTGTCAATAAGTCCAATATCGCTTAAAGGTGCACATCCAATTAAGCACGAAACCTCGGTTTATTTTACATAAACCCTAGTAATTTACCGATATGAGCCTCCACCGGAACGGGGTCTTGATGAACCAAGAAGGTATTAATGAAGTAGCACGCATTCAATATTTAAACCTGCTTATTTGCACTTATTTCCGACGGTATGTTGCAGTTTTATTAGTAAAGAAGTTGCCCACAGAAACAGTCAAAGAACGGAAACTGGAAGTTCACAGGTTCTACTTTTAAACTTGCTTATTTGCACTGATGGTATGTGGCCATCGATCAGTATTAATTTACAAGTTGCCAGGAGAAACAGTCAAACAACGTAGACGTTCGACAATGACAACATACGATAGTTTTCATAAGTATTGTTTTTCAATTAGCAACCTTGAAGGAAATATCTATTTGTGGTCTTATAGATATGTGCCAGTATTCAACCGTACCCGGGGACTCGAGGGCACAGACGAAAGCAATACATATATTTCATCAACATTATCAATTGCTTTGAGATAATATTGTGCAAGTCTGAAACTTGACCACAGCTAATCCAATTACAAGCGATATGGTCGTCAAGCGACAGAAGAAAAACAATATCTATGAAGGTTTTTCAGAACGATATTTATATTATTTTAGGAAATAAATTTGTAAAAACATACATTGTTTATTGTTCCTGATTTAACTGATATTTACAAGGCTCCTAACCCAAAATAAAAACTCCAAATCACAGCAAGCGTCTAGCTTTTATTTTAACCCTATACATGCTCACAGGTTTCGAACGAAACAGTCAGCTGCAAAAGTCGGATCGAGTCGGCAAAACGGGCAACTAGAATCGGCAACTACGATCAACTGGATGGCTGACCGCTCAGGACAACGGATCTGAGATTAACATGCCCACAGTCGTTGTTCTCAGATTCTGCCAATCCGAAGGTCGACTTGAAGACAACTGAACTTTTCAATTCACTTTTCTATGATTCAATGCCCTTTATCTATTAATCATATACACTACAACCTGTGGGCCTAAGTGTCATAACATTTACTAAGAATAAGCATCAAGCTTAAGGTTAAGACCTGAAAGGTAGGCTATGGCAAATATATAAATACCAACTTACTGAGGTTTCCGACAATCGTATGCTCTGATTTGACTCTTTACTCTTTCTCAAACCAGTCGTAACCTTGACCATTCCACTACATCTATCAAGATAGTGATAACCTTAAGTATGTAATGGTATGTCTGAATATGTTGAAAAGTGTTAGACGTGTGAATGTAAACTGCTTCGCCCCTGTCTGTTGTATGTTCTTATTCGTTTTGTACTAAGAAATAGCCTTAACCTTTACTGCATTAAACAGCAAAATGACCTTCAGAGACAATTGGTTTACCTGATCGTGTGCTTACGAAGAAGTTAAACATATAAATACTAACAAATTATAACGCCTTCCTGGCTTATTGGTGTTGTTACTCTTACATATTTATCCTGGGCTGGGATCATCTAAATTTCTGAAAAATATTCAAATGCCATTATTGCTTTTGGATTAGCTAGACAGAAAAATTCCCTAAAGAATGTGCGATACGATTATTAGTCTACTGTAGACTCTAATCTTTATTAACGTATATAAAACATTGTGTAAGAAACACCTTGGGGGAACTCTTTATATGTATGTCATCACCTTATTAGGGTCATATTAGCTGTAAGTCTTGTTGATGATCCCGTCGACTCACGTAATATAATAAGGTGAAAGAAGGGAGAAACAGCGGTGGGTTTTACACATATTGTCGAGATTATTTTTATCAACAAGCTGGCCCCTCTTTTCCCTGTGCCCAGTATCGCTGCATACTCGATTTATATCGGGACAAATATCTGCAATATGCTTATATACTAGCTGATAGTCATATTGAGGATCCAATGGACTTGCACACATAGTAAGGTGAAAGACCTAGGAACAACACTATATTTTACACAAATCTTTGCGATTTCTCGTTTTACAAGCACTGACTCTTCTTGATGAGTTGGACCTATTGACTGAAGTGGGTTGGGGTCAATCCTCCCGGGTTTATTTATGCTCTCCTGTATTATGAGACCCTTCTGTTAATCAATTTCATGTCCATAGTTCAGCATAAGTTGTGAACCATTTTATATTGTTTGGTAACCTTTAAGATACTTTGGTACATTTGTATTTTGTATTTGTTTTCTGTTGGTGGGAGCCCCCCTAGGTAAACTTGGTTCAACCAGTCCCTTAGGTAGTTGAGACACTGTTAACTGTTAGATTAACTGACAAGTGTATTTACATATTCGTGATCCTGTGTATACCTGATTGTTGGACAAACCACTTGATCTTCTGTTGATTATCCGGTTCTATCATAAATATCTATGGGTTCCATTTAAAACTGATTCCACTGGTGTAATGGAAAAGATGGTTTATTCTATCCAATTATCCTGATTTGCTCTACACTGCACCCATTATTCGCTGACTTTATGTTCAAAGACAATCGAAAAACTAATTATCCAATTTATTGTCGAATCACGGACAAATTTGTTTGCTTAAAGAAATAATTCAGAATGGTAAAAGTTATTTATTCCCAAGGTTAAGAATATATAAAACTCTAATCAGTTTCTGGCCAAAAAACACACTATTTAAAGATCGATCAACGTCAAATAGAAAATGTTCATAGATTTTAACAAACAGAATCAGCAGAGAAGTGATGTCTTCTGGACTTCAGAATTAAAATTTTAATCTAAATTTTTATAGGAACGATTGAACCGTACTCGAAACGATAAGCTGTTTGACATGGATATCTGTCATTAATTCCAAATGAGTTAAAACAGGCCTGCAATATATGTCTATAATGAAAATTTTCAGTACCGTATACCATGTAAATTGTAGAAACGTTGTGTACTATGAAAATGATATTCTGCCATACTATAATGAATGGAATATTTATCAAAAATGCTACCAGATACATAGAAATCTAAAGATAAGCAAAACCTGTCTGCACTATATCCCATCCTATTTATTACAAATCATCACTTTCAGAAAAATATTGTCGTAATCTGGACACGATGGCCGCGGTGTTTTTTAAAACGCATCATAACATCCTTTCATAACCACAAATAAATATTGTCATGCATCATATGTTAGTTCAATATACAAAGCTGAAAGTAGTTTAATGAACCGCTCTGTTCACTTAGTCGTTGCATGTAAAAAAAAAAAAGTGAAGCCAATGAAACCAGACAGGAGCACAGATTTCTGGTTTGCTGAAAGCCAATGGGTTATTACTATTAGATGTTATAACTGCTTGCCTCCTGGGTTGATTGGAATTCTTACGAAATAAAAGATCCTAACCAGCTTGAGAGCGGGTCAATGTCTGGAGGCATTCAATAAGGATTTCAGTCGCATGTTGTGAAATAGTAAGTGTGTTTCTATTTTCTCAGGTTTTTTATTTGATGGCTGCTGGCGATATTGCTCTTTACGTTTACTTTCTATTTTAGTATCGTGTAAAATATAACCATTCGTCCCCTCCTTTATTCATTCACCTTAAATGTATTAGCATTATTTCCGAAAAGTTGCGGACAAAGGTCATGGACTAATTCAGACAGTGACATTATTTATGTTTTGTTAGAATTATATCAGTCATACTTAAATATTTTTGAAATATTTTATGTGAAGAAACAACCGTTTTATGGGTATAGAATTCTATTATTATTATTTAAACGCGACGTTTCATTACACATACAGGTAACGTTCTCAAGTGATAATTGATGTTACCTGTATGTGTAATTAAACATTGTGTTTAAATATTAAATAGAAGTCTATATCCATTAAACTTTTATTTCTTAATGTGCTCTGATACTTCTTAATATCTTCCAAGGATTGATATTTTATGTGTATTAGAAAACCTTTTTACAATCCCTTGATTAAAGGTTTGAGAAAGGATGCTAAATGTTAATGAAATCTGATTTTGTGGTTGCAAAATTAAGAAAGTAAATTATTTCCTGAGTTTTCATAATTAGGCAAATTAATTAGAAAGGGTGTGATTTCTAATTAGTGTTCAATGATTAGCCACTCTGATTTGATCCTTCATTAAAAATTTAATCCCAGTCTTCATTACTTTAATTACTGGCCAGAAATCCTCTGTATCATTAAAGGAATACTACGTCTAAGAATGAACATAAAATTTAAGAATTTTAAGATATACCTGGTGTCATAAATATGATAACAGGATCCTTATATAATCCGATAAATCCAAAAAACTTAATAATTATCCATAAATATGCAATTAGTTATTTAAAAACGCTTAATATTAAGATTAATTTTTAAGTTTTATGAATTTTCCAATTTTCCAGATTTTACAGGGATTCTGTTGTTACTTTATCACACCAGGTAAGTTAGAAAAATTCTTATGCCTGTGCTTCCGAGAGTCGGCCCGGTGTCGTCTTTCACCCCTTGTTTTGTCTATAGGATATGAACTATGAAGGTCTTTAGCCAGGCCTGTAGCTATAGGGGACCATCCCCCAACCCAAAAAAAATAGATTGATTCTCTTTAAAAATTCTGACAACCTACCAATGTCATTACTGCAACAAAACACCATACCCCCATTGCCCCTCTGGATATATTACTTGCCCTTCCAAACAATCACGTTTGGGTACAAACCTGTCTCTCAAGCTCCTGCTTAGTGAGTTTGTTTGCTTTGTTCATGTACGTTCAAGGTCCAAGCCAGTTTTCTTCGGAATGAAGTTTTGTCCACAATGAGAATCGCCTGTTATAAGCTCTTGCCAATTCTCTTAATAGACCTGTATACTTTCATTAATAACAATTTCTATATGGTTTTGATATATTGTAATTAAAGGAAAGAAACCAGATTTCAAATACGATTCGCAAAACACGTATATAATATCATTATTTATTGATGATAAAATTGAACGCTGTCAACTACTGTCATAAATGTCCATTGTCATTTTGGTAGCAGGTGCTCATGGGTCTTTCAGCTGCTTGAAGCTTACAATCTTATAAACAAATCAACTTAAAGGAATATTCAACTAAATATTAACTTTTCCAGTCGATGAATATACCATCTTTTTATAATAACTAGTGGATTAATTTTGTGGGTTTCATCCCCTTATGAAGAATGTATATATTTATCACTTATGTTTACTTTCAAGAATGACAATAAAAGGCCAAATTCGCTTGAAAAATTCGAAAATAAAAACACCCGTTTGGAGGTGACAATAGTTGAAGTATCAAGGTTATGGTGAATGTCGTTCTGACGGTCAGAATATAGCCAGAACGGAGCTCCATTACCGAAAAATATCTACACGAGTATATCCTTAAACAAGTACTATAAACTAATAAAATAAATATGCAGACTATATCATATAGTAATGTTATCAATATAGCAACGACCATAGAGACAGAATTAGGTCCCATGACAGCAACGACCATAGAGACAGAATTAGGTCCCATGATAGCAACGACCATAGAGATATAATTAGGCCCCATGACAGCAACGACCATAGAGATAGAATTAGGCCCCATGGCAGCAACGACCATAGAGACAGAATTAGGCCAAATGACAGCAACGACCATAGAGACAGAATTAGGCCCCATGACAGCAACGACCATAGAGACAGAATTAGGCCCCATGACAGCAACGACCATAGAGATAGAATTAGGCCCCATGACAGCAACGACCATAGAGACAGAATAAGGCCCCATGACAGCAATGTCCATAGAGACAGAATTAGGCCCCATGACAGCAACGACCATAGAGATAGAATTAGGCCCCATGACAGCAACGACCATAGAGACAGAATAAGGCCCCATGACAGCAATGTCGATAGAGACAGAATTAGGTCCCATGACAGCAACGACAATAGATACAGAATTAGGTCCCATGACAGCAACGACAATAGATACAGAATTAGGTCCCATGACAGCAACGACAATAGGGACAGAATTAGGTCCCATGACAGCAACGACTATAGAGAAATAATTATGCACCATGACAGCAATAGAGAAAGAATTAAGCTCTTTCAGTTAATAAATATTCAGTCGACAATATCCCTTTAAGAAAAATAATAATGTGTAGTGTTTACTCTGAAGGTTGTCATGCTATAGAATTTTTTAATCTTTATTAAGAAGCTTTTATTACTTCCTATTTCCTTAACTTTCCTTCCGATAAAATAATAGTGAAGTAAAAAGTCTTTATTACAAGGTGAAAAACGTTCAATTCATCGATACAATTGGCTAGAGGCTAGTTTCAAGAAACACTGCAATTCATATAAAAATACTGAATAACATCATTAGCCGTGTGGACGCCCCTAAAGGTATGTCAGAGTGACAAACTTGGTTGGTAGAAAAAGATCACAAAATAATATCATAAGCATTGTGAAATCTTCTAACGAAATGTGAAAGTGACCATCTTAGTCGGTAGAAGAAAGGTAACAACTCTGACCAGCTCTAGTATTTGGACTACAGATTTTGAATTATTGATTTGGGGAAAAAAGACTTGGGACAATTTTATCTTTAGAAAATAAGTGAAGATTTATAAATATATTATTATCCATATCAATATCGTCTTGGTTTGGCTTAACGTCTACTTTATGGGTAACTTTATTTCACCTTATAACTTTGTATTGGCCTGGTTATCCACCGATATGAAACTTTTGCTATTTTTAAATGCTGACGTAATTTTTGTGCGTCATCATGGCATTATGGCATAGATTAACCCGAGGAAAATTTAAAAAAAAAATAATTTGATGAGATTTAAAGCAGCCTACCATTTGTGAACGAGAAATTGAAACTCTTAAATCTGGATAAATTGGGAGAAGCCTTGAAGAGTTAAAGCAATATTAACTTCCTTGTTTTTATTTACAAAACCAATTATTGCCAATTTACGTTTATAACTTTGTATCAATAATACTGTCGTATAGGCTCATTCTCAATAAGACTAATTCCCATTAGAGCTAATATTTTCCCGTTAGGTCTACTGACTCGAGCAACCTCTCATTGGGTCTTATTTTCTTTCCCATTTGGGCGACTAATTGGGAAATACAAAACAAGCATCAGATGCTTATTAACGTAATGACTGGTTGAACCAAGTTTACGGGCCCCCAACCCCAGACAAAAATGTACCAAAGTAAGTATTTTAAAGGTTAACACACAGCGTATGCTGGGGCCAAACCAAAGGCAATATTATTTACTGCAGATTACAAATCTTTAAATCTTCCATTAACAATCGTTAAATTGACTTACAGAGGGGTAATGGAGAAAGAAATTTGTATAATGAGAACAAACGAGTGTTTAATATTTCTCTCGGGGCTGACTGTATTTATGGCATATAATTAGGAAGTGATGTTCATCTTCAACCTGATGAAGATCACAGTGTTGACATATTCTATTTTTTTACATGCCTGTACCGAATAACAGAACTTGATTGATTTTATAGGCTAACTCAATCCACGCCATGGCATTGATCTTTAAAAGGTTCATTTCGCAATAGAAGGACAATGATGTTTTTGAAGTGTCCTTACGACTCATAAATGCACACGACATAGTTGCGTAAGTGGGAGAAAGTGTTTCTATTAATTTCCATATAATATGGTTGATCTTGAGATACACAAGGGAAACATCATGTAAAGTGGGGGGGGGGGGGAGACAGTGTACTATTGTGTACTATAGTGTACTACAGTGCACTATAATGTACTATAATGTACTACAATGTAATATAATGTATTTCGTTTAAATGAAATGTTGGGAAAGGGAGATTCCCCAAGCAACAAAGTTTCCTAAATTCACAAGACAGTGTTGTTGAGCAAGTGAGTGATTTCATTTTGTGTGATAATCCCATAGAAATAGAAATATCCTCAACTTGTTATTTCGGACGATTTCTCTACAAATTTACAATTATTGATGGATTTAGAGGAAGGTCTTGACATAGGCTCTTGACGTTCTATCAAGTTAATAAAATAGGGACAATGTGAAGATAAGCAAAAGAGAGAATGTCTACGATGGCGCACTAGGCACAAATGTAAACGAAGTGGTATTTGTTCGCGAAAGGCTACTACTTTATTGTTGACCGCAGGAACGTCTTGTACCCCTATTCTATTAAGCATTATTTTGGTCTCGATCATTTTGTTGGTCGGTCTGGTGCATTTTTGCGAATTTGGGATTATGTGAGCACTACGTTTAAACGACTATAGCATGTAGTATAAAGCATATAGCAGTGTCGATTCGCCTTAAGGGATGCCAAAGTGACAATCTTAGTCGGTAGAAAAAAGATAGCAAAATAACATCATTAGGTGTATCAAGTTTCTGTATTAAATCAGATGATTTGCCAATATGTTGAATTTTATGTCTTGTCATTTCAAATTATTATAATTATATTTTTTTTATCCTGATTTTGTCAATATGGCATATGTCGCATTCTTCATCATGCAGTCATGCTGTTTCGTTTTAATTCGAGAACTCTTGCAAAATTTTCCACTATCAAATAGAGTGTGATTGAACAGGAAGTCTCCCAACCGATCCAAATGTTTACAGCTGAATCGCAATCGATGTACACTACAAACATGTAAAAGTCGTTCAGTGGTTGAAGCATAAAATATATCCATACCCTTAAATTCTGAGAGTACAACTTTACACTTGCAAATATCAGCAGAGAGAATCTCTTTATATTCCACTATAGAAGAACCAAGGGAATTACAAAGAATTCAATAATGGAATTTTCCAAAAACCGAGAACCAATTTTTCAAAGATCGGTCTAAGAACCAATTGACATTTGTATAAAATTTTCATTTAATAACTAAAACCGATAAGAAAATAATGTTTTCCTTTTAACCCCTGTCCATTAGTTTGCCGCCAAAAGTTTTAGTCTAAGAGCAGACGTGTCAAGTTGATTAAGGAGGTGAGAAATATGTCGTCTGCAAATTCAATAATTATACATTGTATGTTCTATTATGAATAACTCTATACAATATTCGAGTTCACTGCCCAACTGGGTTTGCTCGATACTCAACTTTGCTTACCTAGAAGGCAATGTTCGCCACTTTCGGGGAATTACAAACTTACATACGAGGATAGTTCTGGACACACGTGGATTTGAAGGCTCGTATTTCGACGTTGAGCTGTGAACGCTATTCCCGATAAACTTAGCTAAAAAAAAATCCCGTTTATGAGACAAAGGTAGGCCAATGATCAGACGGTGAGCTTTTCCCCAAGAGTTCACCATGTTAAATATCTAAGTTTCAATCGTTTCATTCTAAGAATTGTGTGAACTTTTATAAATGTGTTATAAATGAAAAACTGAAAAATGAACTAATTATTTCAGTTAGTAACAACGGGGTGTAAAACTATATTGAATGAAAATTAACGAAAATTAGAATTGTTCATGTCACTGGACAATTGGGAACAGAAGAAAAGGCAAAACAATGCCATTCTTTCCATAGAGTTGAAAGTAAAATGGAATATTCTGTAGTTTTATATATCTTGAAGTTACCAGGTGGATTCAGATTTGTGTTTCTTATAAAACTATTTTAGTTTATTAATATTTCTACGTTTTAACCAGATATTGGCGAAGCGTCGCAATGCATTCATGACCACATTTCTACATGCTTAGTATCAGAAGGTCATGGATTAATTCATTTACATTATTAACTACTTGAGAGATGACTGCATATTAACATTTAAGCTTATTATCTCTTGCTGGTGATAAACGAGACAATTTTATGGAATAAAAGTGCGATATGTGGGAAGTTATTCGTGATTATATCAATTCATTATTTTTTATTCAACGGACAGATAGTGCCTAGTGAATGATAGCACATTCGTTAAAGGAATTGTAAATCACCAAATATTCTTGTATCATTTCAGGCTCTGCAATCAAACACTTAGTTTTAGTGGAATTGCAGGAACCATAGACATCTGATTGAAAGTTAGAATGGTGAAAATAGAGGCTATGAGTGTCCCCCGATACACATACATTTTTTAGAAAACCTCTTTACAATCTCTTTAAGGCAACCTCCCCACGAATATTGATGTGTCTATTGATCCCCCTTTTGTATATTCCGCCATCTTTGCCAGAGACATTTGACTTGAATTTTGATTAAGAGTTAGTACTTGAGTACTGATTAAATTATTTTATTGTATCGATATCTTTCACAAACAACAGCGTACAATATTCGATCAGATTAACCGTTCAAACTGCTGTAAGTCCGTTTTCGTGTATCAAAGATACACATAATCTAAGCAACCGACCCTATAAAATTGACTGACATAGTGCCCACAGTGGGCCCTACCCCACCCCCTCACCATATAAGAGGCTGGTCCACCTCGCTTTCAATGTATCATTATACATAGTGAAAATATTGCCTGTGGCCCGATGGAAAATTTTGTGGCCGCTGCTAGGCCCATTCACCTTATGTTTCCTAGAAACGCCACAGTGTCGACTGTTCTAAAATCGCTTATTTTACTCATTAGAAACCTCTTTTTTTTCTTTTCATAAAAAGGTTTTCTGAGATTCGTACCTATTCTCCTTCAGGAGATGCCATCTGACCCTAATGGATTTCTTATCAGTAAACAAGAGCCTAAAGATACAGATATCTAAACTGCTCAGAGTAATTTTAATAATAAATAAACACCAAAAGAACAAAATGCTGATTAAGCTATTTCTTGGGGCAAAACATCTTTTTATAATTAATAATAATGAACCTGTATGTTCAACCACTATAGGAATAATAGGAGTAAAAATTTCATTAAATTCTGTCCAATGTACCTAGGAGACGATCGGAAAGAAAGGTGTAGTTAGTCTCATTCACACAATAGACAATTAAGGATTAAAGAAATAATAACAAAATGTAGCAAGCATAAACTGTTTTGCAATATCAATGGGAAATTGGATAAGAATTTTCTAGATTTAGAGGTGCATTTTATCCAAAAAACATAGATTTGATATATATTAATCCAGGGGTTTTGAACGTGGTTGTAATTATCCCCAAGGGGTCATTTTGAACTTTGGAGGGAGGGGAGAGGGGGAGGTGTGGGTGGTAATTACGCGCTTTGAAGGTGAATGTATGAGAAAGCGTAAGGTCTAATAATATTTTAGCACAGACTAAATTCTTGGTCATTAAATTCTGTGGATATTAAAGCTTCAGTTCTTAGTCCTTACCCTTTGTCAGACATAATTAAATATACCAACTTCCAATTGACTTAAATAGAATCATCGTTGAGTGTCAACATCCAACCTTTGTTATCGTTAAGATTTATGGAATAAATTCTCTCACAATAAAAACAAATATTGGGAAGAAATTGATTGTTTAATGAAAAAGTTCTGTCTTATATGTCATAAAGCGGTTTATGATAGTTCCATATTTGTTTAGGATGTATTACTTCTGTATGGAAAACCGTTGTTAACCTGAGTAGCAAACAAACTAATGAAATTCATTGTTATGGGGTAGAGTTTCTACGTATCGGGAACATTCAGAGCTTATATTGCAGAGGCGGCACCAGCCTTCCGAGACTGAAAGTACAGACAGGGGACAGATTGCTGAGTCTGAATTCAAATGTTGACTACTCTGTGGTGTTGTCATAGTCGCAAGAATCTCATAGAGTGTCTTAGAGAGTTCTCTCAAGGAAAGTCTAGAAAAAATGAATTGATTTTGTGCATTCTGACACATATTTTGGAGAAAAAAAGTAGACATTTAGATTTGTTAAGAGTAAATTGGAGGTACAATTGGGGGTGCAAACCACTTTTCTAGGGGGGGCAAATGCTCCCTCAGTACCCTTATTGGTGCCGCCACTGTTCTATTGGTCCGCTCCCCTTTTGTGTTGTTCAACGTAATTGTCCACTATTACATAATTAAAGACTGGAATATCTCCTTAAAATCCATTTACAGTGTAGCTTGTACAATGAAGATACTACATACCATACAGTGTCACACTGCGATTGGAAATTGGTTAAGAAGGTGTACACTAATTGACGACGTCGGTTTCCTTTCCGGCACCATAGAGTCAGTCTGACCTATCATTCTACTCATTAAAACATCTCCCTGTGAGGCTTTGGCTTGGACTGGATGGTATCCTCTCATTATCATTTGAAACATGATGATTATTTTAGTTTTGGTTGAAACTTTAGCATGCTGATAATGAAATACTTAGAAAATAGTTATACTGATATAAATTAAATAACGACTTGGATTTTAGATATATAAAGTTCTGGGGGGTTTTGGGGTTTTTTTGTGGTAGGGGGGTGTATCTTTAAAACTCTGCAACTTAGATTATCAGTGTATGTTCAAGTTTCGAATTTTGAATATTTTAGACAAGAAAAATTTACTGATATTTGTTTTATCAAGCTTTATTTGTCAAAATTAGTTCTTTCCAATTCTCAGTTACAATCTAATTTCATAAGAATATTATATCCCAATATGGTCTTAAAATATCCCGTTTTAGATTAATCAGCCAAGATCTAATCATTAAAGAAGAAAGCGTTTTGAAAATATCGAAAATGAACCACCTTTGATGTTGTCAGTGCGAAATAGAAAACAGTGCAGAGACGGATCCCATTGCTTCAATCTGGTAAATTACCTTGGTATAGTTATTGAATATAAGTGGTAAATTACCTTGGTATAGTTATTGAATATAAGTGGTAAATTACCTTGGTATAGTTATTGAATATAAGTGGTAAATTACTTTGGTAAAGTTATTGAATATAAGTGGTAAATTACCTTTGTATAGTTATTGAATATAAGTGGTAAATTACCTTGGTATAGTTATTGAATATAAGTGGTAAATTACCTTTGTATAGTTATTGAATATAAGTGGTAAATTACCTTTGTATAGTTATTGAATATAAGTGGTAAATTACCTTGGTATAATTATTGAATATAAGTGGTAAATTACCTTGGTATAGTTATGGTATAATTATTGAATATAAGTGGTAAATTACCTTGGTATAGTTATGGTATATTATTGAATATTAGTCGTAAATTACCTTGGTATAGTTATGGTATAATTATTGAATATAAGTGGTAAATTACCTTGGTATAGTTATTGAATATAAGTGGTACATTACCTTGGTATAATTATTGAATATAAGTGGTAAATTACCTTGGTATAGTTATTGAATATAAGTGGTAAATTACCTTGGTATAGTTATTGAATATAAGTGGTAAATTACCTTGGTATAGTTATGGTATAATTATTGAATATAAGTGGTAAATTACCTTGGTATAGTTATGGTATAATTATTGAATATAAGTGGTAAATTACCTTGGTATAGTTATTGAATATAAGTGGTAAATTACCTTGGTATAGTTATGGTATAATTATTGAATATAAGTGGTAAATTACCTTGGTATAATTATTAAATATAAGTGGTAAATTGCGACAGAGTAGGGAATGTCGCTTATAAATCCCGAAATGTGATGTGTTAAAATCGGATGAACTGTTTTAGAATTATGACCCTTGACTTAATTCGCGTTAAATTTAGTTTGTATGCACGATATAGACATTTTTTTCAGATCTTGGTGAAACGTGGCATGCATGTATATATTGATTAGATCTCGATCAAGTTTGAGTTTGGTATTAATCGGCTGAAGGGTTTCAGAGTTATTGCCCATGCCCTAAGAATGCGTCAAAATTGGCTTTTGCCTTGAATCATTAATGTTCTTAAGATTATTTGAAAATTCATAATTAAGCCACTAAAGACTTGGTTATCATTTCTGACAGCTGGTAATGGGCGTATGTTACCATGCCCGGCAAGCTATCTTTGCACTTGTCTCACCCATGTCGCGATTCTCAAACTGAATCCTTTTAAGTTCAGAAGTAGAACAGTAACCTAAATTTAATATTTAAAAATTGACATCATAGATATTAGCTAGGATTTGAGTATAAAATCTCACCAATGTTTTTCTCATTGAGAAGACACTTAATGTGTTTTAGAAATTACCATCTAATCTTTTAACGGGTTTTCTATTGAAAATAAAGACTTAAAACTTTCGTCTGGAAAAACTCGAGGAAAGAATTTGAAATCCTATCAGAATATAGACATTAAAGATGAAGAGAGATGGTAATGAAGATAGCCACTGTTAAGGTAGAGATTAAATCTTTTATTTTCTTTATAAAGTCTTCTGTAAATCTTTCATTATAGCACCATTCTACGGGAAGGGTGGGTGGAAGAAAGCATGAGAAAGGTGGCTGACCCGTCTTTTCCAAATCAACAAACACGGAGTTACTAATAACCCTTAAAGGTGTCCTCACACCATGACAGTTACCAGTTGCTTGTGGTTTCGAATTATTGCAATTCACAAATCATTTGCATGGCTCAAAAATTATGACAGCTGTTCTTATTCGCAGCCATACATATTTGGCGAGTGTCAGTTAAAGGGACAGTTGCGGCATTTCGGGGGTTGATTTTAGTCTTGAATATATGTTAACTCACTATTTCTATATATGTTTTTCTATTATATCACATGTATCTTAAAATGACGAGTCGTCAATTTAACATTCAAATGCGGATAATTCTGAACACACATAGATTTGATTTGAAATTTCGACGGTGAGCTTTGAACACTATTACTGATTAGCTTAGCTAAACAAATCAGTTTCTGAGAATTATCGGCCAAAACAATGGCGCATCTGTCCCTTTAAGATCGAAGTTTTTCTCGAGAATTCTGTCAGTGTCAACATCTACCAGTTACCACCCACCCCTTCTTCTCATTTTGTGGCAATACTTTTATGTTCGAATGAAAATGTTTCCTAAATGTCCCTTTAGTCCATAAATGAAATGTAATTAAATGCTTTGATAGATTTTTTGATTTTTTTCTGACAACCGGCGTCAGATGAATAAGCATTCATTAACGTAGACTAGAACATACATTACGTTTTGAAGGCAATGTTTTTTGTCTTGACATCACCTGTATTTTTCTAATATTGACACGCAAAAATTGTTTTAATAAATGTTCAATATTAGTTAGAGTCTGGAAAAATGATATAAACAATGACAGAAATAGCATTACGAGGAATGTTGTGATGATTTTGAAAAGTACTTTATACAGGACTGGGCCTTACTTTGAAATAATCAATATTATCTCCCATTATTTTACTCAATGCAGACCACAATAAACTGATTGAAAAGAAAAAACGGCATTACTTCCTCTATTGACATTAATGAAAAGAATTAATATGAATATATATATACTCTTATTGACCAAGTTTGAGACTTTTAATTTTATTTCCATTATAAAAGGTAGTATTCCTTTAACGTGATACTACGTCTTAGAATTAACATAAAATTTAAGAATTTTAAATTTGACAATAAGAGCCAGTAGATATACCTGGTGTCATAAATAACATAACAGGATCCTTATATAATCCGATAAATCCTAAAAAATTAGTAATTATCCATAAATATGCAATTAACTATTGAAAAACGCTTAATATCAAGAATAAGCGTTTTTCAATAATTACTTAGTTTTATGAATTTTCCAATTTTCCAGATTTTACAAGGATTTTAACTGTTTTAACTTTATGACACCAGGTAAGCTAACTGATGAATATATACATTGCGAGAACTTAAATTTTATGTTCATTCTAAGACATAGTATCACTTTAAACTCACTGGAATCCGTAGGACGTAATAGTACATCATTGATTTTGTATTTTCCCTACTTATACTAATCACTTTCGTTTTAAAAACGTATATGTTCTGTATATTGTATATCATATTTGGACACTTGATATTAAACTCGATACGTATATTGTATATCATATTTGGACACTTGATATTATACTCTATACGTATATTGTATATCATATTTGGACACTTGACATTATACTCTATACGTATATTGTATATCATATTTGGACACTTGATATTATACTCGATACGTATATTGTATATCATATTTGGACACTTGATATTATACTCTATACGTATATTGTATATCATATTTGGACACTTGACATTATACTCTATACGTATATTGTATATCATATTTGGACACTTGATATTATACTCTATACGTATATTGTATATCATAATTGGACACTTGATATTATACTCTATACGTATATTGTATATCATATTTGGACACTTGATATTATACTCTATACGAATATTGTATATCATATTTCGACACTTGATATTATACTCTATACGTATATTGTATATCATATTTGGACACTTGATATTATACTCTATACGTATATTGTATATCATATTTGGACACTTGATATTATACTCTATACGTATATTGTATATCATATTTGGACACTTGATATTATACTCTATACGTATATTGTATATCATATTTCGACACTTGATATTATACTCTATACGTATATTGTATATCATATTTCGACACTTGATATTATACTCTATTTCAATAAATAAAAATTTAAATTAAAAGATTCTTGGAATCGTTTATCAAAATGACACGTCTGCTTTTAGAGTCTAACGATAAGCGCCAACTTAATGACCAGAAGTGAAAAAGTTCACATTATTTTCTTCTCAGTTTTAACAGAAAATGAAATATTTTACCACTTGTGACAGTAAGATTAAAAGCAGATCTATAACTTAAAGTCTGTTGACGTTTTATGTCTACAATACCCTTATTCCGATTGTCAAATGAAAATTGCGTTTTAACGAACATGATTAAGTAACCTCAGGCTGCTAATACGCATAAAACTCAATTTGGAAAAAATCTGTAGTCAATGACACAATTTTGTTTTTCGTTGTTTTTATAATGTTTTTATTTGGGGGAGAGGTGGGGAACAATATCTGGTTCAAAACAACATAGATAGATATTTATTGCATTGTTCGCCCTTTTTTGGGCAGCATACATCATGATACAAAATAATACACAATAATACGTAATACAAATAGCACGACATATTAACACCGAAGCAACCTTTCAACGGGCGGCGTATAAATCATAAGTTTTAATATGTCTCTATTTTATTGATTTGTAACTTACTGTAAAAGACAGTTTAATGCCACAATCTATTTCATGAAATATTAGATATAAATCGTGATTTGTTCAATAGGAATACGTTGGTTACCCCTTACAATGAATGTTGACATTTCCCCTAACATTATCAAATTAATCATTTCTTTTTCTACCAAAATTCGAATAACAGAAACATTTTGTCTTGCAATTAAAACGAAAAGATGCAGTATCACACAAATGAAATACATCAAATGGAAATAAAAATCCGTGTAAATGATGAATTTAAAGGTTCATTGACGTTAAATTACAGTACAAACACTATAAAGCACCATGGGGGCCGATCTGAATATACCCATCTCCCTAGGAGAATTATGCAGAGGCGTTTTGTCCGAGGGGTTAGGTCCATAATTTTGCTAAAACGTGACAAAAATGCAATAAATGTTGACAGTTTAGTTAGGATGATCTTTAATGATTGAACATTATGGGAAATATAAAGCCCCGAACCCTTCAACTTAATCCATTTGGCATTTTCTGCCACGTGGAAAGGATTTCGGGAGATTTTAGGATTAGTTTTTGGTCATTTCTTCACTTGACTGGCACGTGATTGTCACTTGGAGCAGGTCGCAGAAATAAGAATCTGAAGGGGACGCAATATCATTTGTATATCTGCAGGAGAATGAAGGGCCTACTTGTGCTCCTTGTCGCATGCCTTGTTGGAAAGGTTTCAACAGAATGCAATGGAAAACCAGGTAAGAATTTTCAGAAAAACTACACAGAACCGGACAATTTCGAATGGTATTTAATCTAACATATTTTATTTTCGTATGACTGTTTACGAAAAATAAGGTCGTTAGCCTGATGCTGTTCGACAGAATCATTCATTATTGATAATTGAAATGAGTACTGTTGCGATATATTACAGAATCAGCCTTTTTTACAGTTTTTTTACACTTCAACATGATGTGTCGAATCGCATCGAAGACTTTCCTGAATCAAAAACAAAGACGAACAATTTATAGATGATTATATTATTGACCAACTTTAGAGAATCGTAACAGGTCCTGAAATCATAAATGATAGCATAACGTAACAGCAGAAATCAAAAGACCCCTTTCATCTGCATGGAAAGGATGAAAATAAATCATTACCGACTAAATGCTTGATATAACAAGAAATCCCTTTGTCTCTGTGTTAAAAATACTTTTAGACGGATCTTTTAGATTCAGTTTACCCTTCGTATCGGCTTTTATAACGAACTATTTTAATCTAAAAACAGGAAATGCCTCAAGATAATCTTTTCAAATATAAAACCAAATACGGAGGTTTATTTGGAAAAGAAAAAAATTGAAAGACTGTCTCATTTTTTGATGTTTTATTTTCAAAGTCCATTAGCGTCTAATTGGTCGGCTAACATTTCACGAATAAAAGGACTGTTTGTTGTAAAAGGGACATATTAGAATTTGGCTTTTACTGGTCTATGCCCTGCGGACAACTGTTAAATCTTATAGACTGCGATGTTTATAAACACGGCTTATTTCAAAAATAATTATTTAAAAAAATAAAAGTTAATTTTCTTCCTGAAACATTTCGCAATCATACAATTTTCATGGCGGATATCCTGGAAGAGAATTTTCCTTTCCAATGGACCAGACATTTTTAATCGGGGGTCATATAGTCCACCAGGAGGTTACGGACAGGATCGGATATAAGGAAAAAAAGAGGCTGTGTCTTGAAATGCATTTCAAACCTTCCTTCTGATATACTTAAATCTAATTTTACCCAAAATTCCTAACGGGGCCGTATGGTTGAACAGATAGTTGTGGCCAAGTAGTAGTTGATTACGGGCAGGGTCAATAGTAGCGAAATATTGGGACAATAAGGGTTTTTGTCTAATTAGAAACTCATTTCAATTCTAATTTTTTCGATACTAAACATAGTTTCCATGGAAACAATATTGTTTATCAAATAGATAGTATTAAGGTCTTAACGATAGTTTGTTGTGCAATAAGCAAGAAAGTTATGAAATAACAATACATATAAATATAAATATAGTGTTATTTACTCACTTAAAGGGTTTGTAAACAGGTTTTCTAAATTTTTCATGTTTATAGACAACAATTTGCACCATTCCAATTTTCAATCAGACGTCTGTGGTTCCTTCAATTCTAATAGAACTGTTTGATTGCGTCACTATAATCTCGAAGGGCCTTATTATGTTAAAGCATATTTTGCGATTAGTGACGTCATCAAACTTTAAGTTTTATTGGAATTTCAGGAACCACAAATGGTGCAAATTGATGCTATCATTGTCCCGATACACATAAAAAGTTTAGAAAACCTATTTATAATCCCTTTAATAAATATTATACTATGATTAGTATGAAAGATTTTGACATAAGAAAAACAACTGTTACCAAGCCTAAAAAAATAATTCTTAAAATTGAAAACGGATTTTCAAATCTTTTATTTTAAAAATAAGGGCTGTAAAACAAATAAGCAAGAAAAAACAATGGATTACAAAACCTTACTGCTATAAATAGCCTTCGGACAAATTGATGCACTAAAAACTTTCTACAACTTAAAAAGCTTCCTCATCAAACGATAATTTTTCCTGACAAAAGTGGCCTTGCAGGCTTTTAGTGGCGCAAAAAAACGTGCACATATCCGGCACGATGAAAAACTATTAACACGAGCAGCCCACGTATTTAGAGGCACGCTTCCGTTAACGGCATTTGGTGCGGCATTGCCATTAAACTTGAATAACCGAAAACAGGGAATCCGATTATGTATCTCATTGCATATTGCATGTCGTTGTCCGTCTTAATTAGCCCAAAAAGGTGCAGAAGGGTAGGACGTAAAACTCCATTCATATTATTTCATTTTTGTTCAAATCTCGAACTGAAAACGCCCAGACACGAATTTCAGTCTGGATTCAGGCTCATGGTCCTTCGCACCTTTAAATATTTGGGCAGAATTTAACTCCGACTGATTAACTCTGACATTGTGATATTTATATCTCAAGTGTTCACGAATGAGTGATAATATTTATGACATTTTCGTAACAATTCTGATCCGGAAAAGTTGTTTAAAATAAGTGGGCCGACTAAAAATTATTGCATGCAATTACCAGAACTCTCTAAAGATGTCTCTTCTATAAGTGGCAGTGTCTCAAGAAAAGGCGACCCGTCATTTTAACTTTCAAATTTTGATAGTTTTGATTGGTTAAATTTCACCGCCTGTTATGAATATATTTGGTTAAAGTGAATCACGGTTGGATATGATATTTGAAAGGGAATGAGATTGATTCCAACGATAATGATATGCTCTCGCATTATCAAAAAGATGAATGTGAATGGTAATAACGGAGAAACCGTGTCAGATGCGGTGCATACAATAAGCAGAATTATAAGGATTGACCAGGATGTCGACCAAGGGCTGCTAACAAATTTGTTCCAAAATACCGAATTTTATATTTATGATTTCAGTCCATGCCGCATGTTATATTGAACCTGGAAAAGAATCCAATGTTACTGGTACCATCGATTTCCGTCAAAAAATGGTGAGTATAATACAAACCCAAGGTACTTGCAATCGAGCCTACATATTCGCTCTACAAGCTGCAAGAGCATTATCTCATCTTGTCACTTTTAAGACTGAGAATCATACGCCAAGTTCGTCTTAAATAGAAGAAAGGCGTTCTGCTGGAAGTGAGGACAGTATTTTAACATTTTCACACTCAGACTCTACAGCTGGGTTTTTACGAGTCGTTTGGAAAGCGGGAGAGACAAAGTCCTACCTCTCGTTTACAAATTTCTTAACATAGAATTGCCTACTCGGCCCCACGTCTAAGTATTCACAGAAACGTCATTATGAAATATTCCTTTTATAGCCTACTTATTATATTGTACACATAACATATATTTCGATAAAAAATCAACAGAAAAGAGGTTGATAGAATACATGAAATAACTCAATTAAGAGAACAAAAAGAAATACCTTGGGCCGTATTCTACTAACATTGTCTGAGTGTAGAGGTGTATTCTACTAACATTGTCTGAGTGTAGAGGTGTATTCTACTAACATTGTCTGAGTGTAGAGGTGTATTCTACTAACATTGTCTGAGTGTAGAGGTGTATTCTACTAACATTGTCTGAGTGTAGAGGTGTATTCTACTAACATTGTCTGAGTGTAGAGGTGTATTCTACTAACATTGTCTGAGTGTAGAGGTGTATTCTACTTAGATTGTCTTCCAGACCAATTCAAAAGCATTTTTTTATACATTGCGACTTATTGCTATTTTAACAATTGTGAAATAAATTGTATTATGAAGAAAGACACTTGTTCAAGGCTAATAGAATATTCTCATGTGAAGCCATAAAAGAAAACAAGTTCTGTAATATAAAAAGTCAGTTTTCCACCCTCGGGTAATAAACAATTTGTAGAGATTTTTTCAGAGTATTAATTCAATCCTTGAGACATGCTACACATTCCAATGATTAATCCTTTTTTATTTGACAATAACAACTGGTAATTTCCTTAAACCTAGCCAATTATAAAAGTCGTCCACAGGGACTTGAATGATTTTTTCCAAAATAAATTTGATCGCGAGCTGGGTGGAAATTTTACAAATATCATAAGCGGCAAGGGACATGACTATCAAACATAATTTGGCCTTAGTTTGCGGAATATTTTTTATCTCCATTTGGGAGTATTGGCAAAGTTTCTTTAAGGCATGTGTAAGCTCGGTATCTTCATTACCAACTATGTTAAACATTCGTTCTTTTAGCTCATCCAACCATTTTGATGGCATGATATCCGGAAGATCAGGATCGACGATACCGAAATCTTTCGGCTCTCTCATTCGCCACAACTGTTTCTCAAACAGCGTGGTTCCATCAATTTCACGAAGAGTGTCGAACTTATGACGGAAATTGGCGATTCGATGTCGGTTTATTTTCTTTACTTCTTCGTCACAACTTTCGCGCATTGCTTTATTCACCTTCTCCATATTACTACGTGCACGTTGACAGACGGACATCGCGTCCTCGGTATTAGTTTTGGTATTCCCGAATGCTGACGGAGCTCGTTCATTGGCTACATTCTGCCAAACTGGTTTCATGTGCTTATCTTCAATGTTCACCTCTTTAACATGAAGGTTTCGACGAGACCATCTCAAAGCTTTTGACATCATCGTAGATGGAATAACCTAAAACATAAAAATACGGAACAGCGATTTTGCTGATTACTTTAAATACTAACCATTAACATAGATGATATTGTTAAAAGTTTATTTGTTAATAGGCGAAAGATAAAGAAAAATTAAATACTCAGTTTCTAGCAGCACTAAATAACCGGAAAGGAAATTGCAACGTAAAGGTTTCAGTTAGACAATTATCGGCAATTCGTCTTTGGTAAAATCAACCTTCTAGTAGTTGATTTACTTACCTGAACCGGAAGTTCATTTTGTTCACCTTCTGTTTTATCCCCCGCATGGAGAAGATCATCCCACGTGTCCACTCGATGTTCTCTCGGCTCCAACATAGGTCTAGACATTTTATCATTGACCAAAGCACTGGTTCTACTTCCAACACCGGATGATCCAAACAAGGACAATATACGGTTCCTGCGTTTCGGAACACCAAAAGCCAACGGATGCCGATTCTCAACGTGACTTGAAATAGTAGTTGGGGTTAAGTCCACTGAAAAAGACGTATCCGTTGAAAGACGTTTCTGTAACAATGTTCCAATCTTCCCGTGTTCTCGTTCTGTCTTTCGTGATGTTTCCAGATCTTTAAGTTTGTTTCTTGTTAACGGCTGTCTGGTTTTGAGATCCACGGATTTGAGGTTTTTCATAATAGTTATAATCCTGTACAGGGTGTTCAGGAACTCAACATTATCCTTTCTTAGTCTATCTAAACGTTCTGTCAGACCACTGTTGACTCGGAGCAAACTATCTGACGATTTGTTCGATCTGGTAGAATCGGATGAGTTAGATTGCTTAGCTTGATTGTCTACTACCGACGACATTGATTCTGCAGACGCAACAGATTCTCTGGCACCACCAAACATGAAGGCAAAATCTGAGGTTGACATCAAGACCATTCCATTGATGGGTTTTTCCTTCTTATCCTCCATTCGCTTCTCGATTTTCCTTTAAAAAAAATCAGAACAATTTTTTAAAGGGATGGTAAAGAAGTTTCCTATCTGTTTTGTACCAGGGCAATTTATGGCTTCTATTTGCATCATTCAAATTTTCCAGTAAATGTCTGTGGTTCCTGTAATTATCGTATAGCAATGCTTAATCATATCATTAAACTTTTATCATCAGATAATTAATTATTAGCAGCTTTTGCGATAATTACGCCATAAAATGCTTAGTTTTACTGGAGTTGCAAAATTGATATGGTTTAATTCGTGCAAATTGAAAATTTTTTTAGAAAACCTCTTTACAATCTCTTTAAGAACTACTACTATACTGATTCGTTGATGCAAGATAAGAGTCTACAAAACTACTCTCTAAGGAATGTGGAATGACTCTCATATGATGCAACGATGTAAACATCCATACCTAATATGATCCATATAAGGCATCCCACCCTTTAAAGCAGTTTTTCGTTCATCCTGTATTTCGAGGAGATCTCGAATATTGCCGTAACCTGTTGCACTCAGACGACTGCTGAATGTTACAGGTGGCAAATCCTTCACGGTTTCTTCAAGATCGTCCTTTTCAACTGGTTGGACAACTTCTTCTTTTGGAGGTGACTTTTCATCCCGTTTGGTAGGCTTGAGGTATGAGGAATAGGATTGGTATAGAAGATCATTTACATCTAGAGTTAAAGGTCCACCAAGACATTTAAAAGGCTCACATGGTGTGCTAAAGAATCCACAATCAGTGTTCTCTCTCCGTCTTTTAAAATGGTCTTTCCAAAGATTCTCTGATCTTTCAAGAACCAATCTTCCATCCTCCCGTAACCAAACTTTGGCATCGTCATATGGTTTGAGTTCTGATCCAACAAATTTACTTTTCAATGTTTTCAGAATTTCAAGGGTGGTGGGTGTCGTCCATTTAACGGAATGTGTATTTGAAGCCATAACTTGATATACTTTTTTCGCCCTTCCAATCACGTGATTATTCTTTTCAGAACAACGTCACAATCGAACTGAATCACGACCTTTGTTGGTATCTATGTTATAACATCATAAAGGTTGAAAGTACTTATATCTGATGTACGTCACAAAGGTTTCAAAGGTTGTTGGAAACGAGTTCAAAACTGATTAATATTATTATTGGGTGTAATATTAGGAATTGTGGTATTATTTAAATGATAACTGAAATTTTTTCCTGCTTGGCGTCAGATGAGTTCATTGTACTAATTTCAGAACATCGTACTGAAAATCAGTTGACATATTAAAATGTTTTCTATATATTTTTGTATCGGGACACCTTTATGTCGTATCAATTTTCACCATTACAATTTAAGATCAGCCATCTGTGGTTTCTGTAATTCCACTGCAACTAGGTTGGTAGCATCACTAATCGCATGATATGCTGTATCAAGAGAGAATTTTTTTTTACAATCTCTATTAATATATATTAAAAATTATTCATTGTATTATAATGCATTACTTATTCGCATAAGCATTACCTAGTTACTTTAAATTCATATGAATATGACAAGGATTGGAAGAACTGGAACAATAATAGGAGTCTTCAAAATAATATTTTCCTTTTAATTCTCTATAACTTCGTGGGAACCTTTCCGCACACTTTTTGTTTTATGTCCTTATAACTGAGTCACTCTAAACTCATGAGAATTGAAAAAGGATAAGAAATACTTGAACAATCATTTGATAATCTTTAAATTGATGAGTTATCGCTCTTGGCCTTCTAACTGTTCATGATCAGATTGCAAAAACAATGCAATCAAAATTAACCAATCAAATTTCCGGTTAATATGTGATCTTTCCGTGTTTGAAGCACTTTATATTTCTTTCTAATTTGAGAAGTCACGAATTTTGAAAATTAAACGATATAAAACAAAATTAGAAGAGACAAAAATCCTTATGATAATTATCAAGTCTCATTTGAATCCAAATTAAAATCACGAAACACTACTGTCATTTTTATCAAATGTCAACAGGCAATGTGAAATTAAAAACGTTTTATCACAACCAGTATCATGAAAGACACAAAACTTTATTAATAAATAAACCCAGTACGAACGATCCGAACCACAAAAGGAAACCCGAAATCCAAACAACATATTGGTGAAACATTAGGAGCAGTTAATGAACTTTTCACATGAGGAAGTATATCAATCGAAAGTGAATAAAAACTGATACGATATATTTCAAGATAACCTAAATCCTGTAATTTCAGATTCATATAAGAAAAATTTCACTTAAATGCCTTATTTGTCAATTTTGGTGAAAGTCGATTCGATCTTCAATAGCCGTCCGAAGTGACGTGCCCCACTGCATGGCTGACAGACTGCATAACACAACGTTAATTATTTGTGATTAGACGGTTCCAGCATAACCATAGTCAAACTATCTAGAAGAACGTCTGTCACATGGTATGATAATTATTGCGTCAGAAATATTCCATTATGATATAGGGTGCGAGTACTTAATGTTAGTGTAATACCCAAATTTATGAAAATATTTTATATAAAATTTGGATTACATAGCAAAAAAAAAAAGTCAAGAGATCTATAAAACAAAAAATAGACTCTGTCTTGATACATTACATTTAATTAAAACTGTTAAGATTTATCATTTATGTTGAAATAAAAGCTGGAATCACCTGAAATTGCATGGAAATATGACTGTTTCTGTTGTTAATGTGCTATGGAAGTGATATAACGATATAGTATGCGATGATTTAATGTCGTCCATTGTGTAGGTTACAAAACATAGACCTTGTCTTGATACAGACGCATTACGTTGAAAACAGGTAATTTTTTATCATTTATGTTGAAATAAAGGCGAGGAATTTACTGAAATCACACTTAAAGAAGAAAAGGTCGAGCGACATCGTGTCTCCAATTTCACATTAGCCAAGTTTATGATTCTCATAGAAAATAAGAATGAAGGTTTTTTTATATACTGTAATGATGATAAGAAAGGAATTTCGTAGATTTATGAAAAAACGAACCTAAATAGAAAATCGGGAAGCCATTTCAATCGAAAGGCATGTCAATTGCACCAGTATATGTAAGATTTCAAAGTATTATACTATTTAGAGTAATAGGTATCCACCTGTGATCAGTGGCGGAGTCAGGTTTACGTCCGAGAGAGGGGAGAAATACCTGAGGTTGCCCGCATTTCTAACCTAGTTGAGAGATTTTTGCCCGAAAAATACGTCTTCGGGGCAGCGAGTAACCACCTGTCCCATTAGTTAATGTATTTCAATACAACAAACACCCATATATCATCTCATTCATCTGCCGTAACTTTGGTTATCTTTACATCAGATACACCTTTGGGGTCCCTTCCCATACATAGCTTAGTTAATCTTACAACGGCTTATCGTCTGTCCCGTCATTTCTCGAAAATCAACAATGTTAGTATTTCGTTAACGACGAGAAAGTATGGCTGTCAGAAAGTCTGTTGAACTTCAAAAAGTTTCTCAATTTGTTCACATGAAAAAATCACCCCGTTGGGTTGGACAAACAAAACCATTTTTGTCTTTCAGATCGACACTGAAGTAATTCATTGACGGTTGAACAGTAGGTTAACGCAGTTGCTGTCCTGGTACCAATTTCATTCATCCGTCTTATTTGGCCCAAACAGGAACCGAAAAGTGCTCCGAAAATTTTTCATATGTTTCATTTTCATTTTACTCTAACAAACAACATTTTGTGATGTCTCTACAATTGGTTATATCAATTCTTAGTCAAAAACTGTATCTCTTTATTGCTTGTTTTGACGATTAAAATCAGATAGTGACAATAGTTAGCGACTAATTTAAATTAAGTGTCCCATTAATATCACTTTATTGTCTCTTCTTATTTAATAACACACAGCCTGAGTTCTACAGTAAAATAATATGACCTTTTGAATGAATATATATTTATTTTCTAGAGGCATTTAGTGACGACAGTTCTAGCCCAGATCTTTATCACAAGTCAATAAATCATAAATCATTATTTAACTTTCGCTTACAAATCGTTTTACTTTTTTGTCAACGAAGTTGCGAAATCTCAGAAGTAACCAGAGTGTTTAACAGTAGCTATTTGTATGGATTATCATTTAAAGTAGTGCCTCTGTTTTGCGGACTAACATTGGATTATGCGATTTCGAATGTCATTAGTGCAAGGAAATGCACAAAGGTCGTTTGGTTTTGAGGACGTCCACGGATGGTATATGGTTTTAACTGCAATTTGGAAAAATAGTGGTAAAATATGATTAAAATGTCCAGGCATTTCTAATGGGACTCGTTAAAATAAATCTGACTTCGAAAACCGAAATAAGATAAAAATCCAGATTTTAAGAAATTCTGTAATCTGATTAGATAAAAAAAATATAATCAAAATCGATTTTAGTGATTGACCAATCATATGATAGCAACACAAAAATCGTCTTTATTTAAGTTCTCCAGAATAAAGCCCTGAAAAAGTAGAAAATCTAAAGTTAATGACTTTCTAGGAAGCAGTTCGACGACATTCCCTGAAAACTCATTGACTACACTCCAGGATTAAATTCAACCTACTAACAGAAATAGAACTATCGACCTGTGTGTGATCTGCCATCAGACCAGAAATTGCTAAATAATGGAGATTAAAAATAAAAAAAATCAGCTCGTTAATGTCATTTTATTCTCCGGAACTCATTTCAAAACACATTTACTATCAATTATAAAGTCGATTTCAAAATAAATTTACTTCCGGTAGATGTCAAGTATACCGGAAGTATGATTTCGCGCCCTGTAATGACAATATCCGCGCCAAATGGATTTTCTATTACTGCGAGAAAGAACGGTAATCAATGAATATTACTCTTTAGAAATATAATTTTTAAAGATTCCAGAATTCAATACTGCAATTAAAGAACTTGGTTCCGAATAAAAATTATTTAACTTTCGAAGCATTTAAGAGTTAATTTCAATTGGGGAATGATGAAATTAGGAGGGGCCCTGACGAGTCTGAAGAGGATAGAATTATGCATGACGTATGGCGATATTCTGTCAAAGGTTTTCGTGCCTTTTGTTTAAGTATCGGAAACATTAAATAGCTTCTTTACTTGGTAGTCTGCGGTTTCCATACTTTAAGAAAATACAGATTACGACATCCTTTGAAGTTTGTTTGTAAAGTACATGTGTAAGTACAAAGAATGGAAAAAACTCTACTGAATTTCTTTAAATTACAGAACATCAAAGTCAAGGAAATGGTAATTTTCTGACAGAGCATAAATCTACCCTTATGCTGAAATCCTTTTATTTTCAAATAATTGGGAATAAGTTTTGTGTTTACGTGTGTTATCACGAAATATTCAACCAGGAAGTTAAACAATTAACATAGAAAGATTTTAACATTCTAGTGGCCTATATCACCCACTCCCTCTTTGTCTACGTAAGGCTACTACGAAAGATGGCCTAGACTGATTGCTTTAAATCTTTGTAATTGACCGAGTCTACAATGGCTATTGTCAATCCACATCCGTTTTGATGATGGGAAACATTGATTAAAATAATTAAGTTATTATGGCAATGTCTTCGAATTTTAATTCTTTGCTCGAAAAATCGATAAATATAACATCCACGAATACAAATATCAAATATAAACTGACAAAACTTGTAGGGGTTGCCTATTTGTTTTGGATGTAAACTGTTCGTTTGGGACTTGTAGATCGAATATGCTTAATCGTTTTTATCTCCCTTGAAATCGTCGTTATAGAAAATTCAATGAAAACTGCCAGACTATAACCTCAGAAACCAATTGAATAACCAATCAGATTGCTTTATTGTCTGGATTTTATTTAAGCAAAGTTTTCGAGAATGACATCCCTGTCTTGTCTAGCGTACACTTGATAATTTGAATACGTTTAATCGAAAATAACTAAATCTTATCTTATTTCAAAGATCCCTTCATCATTGTTTTTGTTGTTTGAAAAGGGAGACATTCTTATCTCGATCCTGAATGTAATTATTTAAAATTTATTTAAATTGTAATCATTTTGTTTTTGAAAATTTCTAGACTCCAACTATTTAAAATCTTTTCATATGTCTTTTCCTTTCAATCATTTTGTTGCAGTTTCAGACATGGCCTCGTAACCCAACCTCCAAATCTCGATCCCAATTGTTCCTTTTCGAACTCATTCAAACTTTTTGTTTCAGACATTTGGTTGTTTTGCCTCAGGAAGTATGGAAATTTTAATTGATTTGAAAAGGTTTGAGCAAGGTTCCAACCCTGATCATGGTATTCAAGTCAAGACTTACGGTGATACAAGTCATGGTTGTGCTACCACAGGTTATACTTATTCTGCTGATGATGGTCATGGTGTCCAGTGAGTATTATATAACAACCTATGTACTAATGATCCGATCGAAACCCAAAATCCAAAAGAACATTTGGTGAAACCTTCGTAGCACCGTGTGAACTTTTCATAAGAGGAAGTATATCAACCATTTAGTGTCACGCCTTGTAACAGATATACCCTAATAAAGAAAATATGAACTGGAACTTTTAACTGAACTTAAATTCTCGCATATCGACCCGTCTCCCTCCCTCCTAGTCATGTGTATTGTAATACTAGAACATGATACTCTATGACTAATACCTGTAAGTCTAAGAGGAAAGTTCCTCATGACAAAAAATGAAAATATATACTTTAGTGCATTTGCTAAAAAAAAGTCGAACTATACAGTTAATATAACTTTGATATATCAATGGAATCCGTAGAATACACCAGATCCACTTTACCTTTCCTAACCCCACCTAGTTTCATTTGACAATAATGAAGTAATTCTTGTTTGTAGAATGTTGGGAGATCTTGGAACACTGCCACAAGATGGTGAAGGCAATATGTACACAATGATTAAGAATAAGAAAGCTAAGCTGTCTGGTCCTCTGTCTATTATTGGTAGAGCTGTCGTGGTGAGTAAAAAAGGAAATTTTACAATATCATTACCCTAGTTTATTCATAAGGATTGCAAGTAAATTAAAATTTTTTGTCCTACAAGTGACAAAGGGCTTCATATTGCCAATTTATCAGAAATATATCGAGATTTATTTTTCGAAACATCACAACCGATCAACCTCTCCATCTTTTAAAAGGACATTTTTTTTCCAAACGTCTCTTTTTATCAATTTCAGGTATATGATGGTGCCTTCAATCCATTCAGCCAGAATCCAATCAACGCCCCAATCCTTGGATGTTGTGTCATCGGCTACTCAGATGGATCCAGATGGACAACCTCTAGAAATTCAGCCGTCATCAGTGGAGCATCTCTTCCTCAAGGAACTGGTATCAGATCTGGAATCCATCAAGTAGCTCCACCCCATCACCCATCCGCTCCACACCCAAGCTCTGGATTCCACCAGCCATCATCCTTCCATAACCAACACCCAGCCATGTCCTCTTATCATCAGCAACCTCGCCAAGATTTCGGGAACGATTTCGGGCTCGGCGGACATGATTCTATATTTGGCGGAAGCCCAATTTCCCATCATCAACCTGTTTTCGCCTTCGGAGGAAGCTCTCACGCTCAAGCCCATAACAGATTTAACAACGGTGGCAGTCTAGGTCCTCATATTCCTGACTTTGATAAAGCTCAAAGCACTCCTATCTACAAACGACGAGAAGGTGACATCCGGTCTCCATTATTTGGTGAAGATCCCAAACCCTTGTTCGATAACAGCCATAGTTCATTCTTCCCAAGCTTTGACCAGGATACTTCCTTCAAGAATGAGAAGAACGACGTGATTCACTCCAAAGATCAAGATGACGAACAAGCCAATGATTCTGATGGACAATATTCTGATGATAGTGGTAGACAAGGGGCTACATATGACGATGGGCAATACGGGCATCAACACGGACGAGGTGAATATGACCAAGGATCCGACAGATCTTCATCCGATTCTGGATCATACGATGGATCTGATTCATCCAATCAGCAAGACGATAGATCGCGATCAAACGATGACTATAACGGAAGCCAAGGAGACTCAAATGGTGATTATAGTTCATCTAGTTCCAGCTCCAGCAGCAGTGATGGTAAATACTCCGGGCAGGATAATGGTTCTTCAAATGATTACCGAGATGGTCAGGAGGAGTCTCAAGGACAGGATCAATACCAAGGTGATGAACAACGAGATTCTAACAACGATTACCAAAATAAGGATACTTCCAAAGGACGAGAACAAGCTCAGTATGAAGACGACCAAGATCAACAGAGCTACCAGGATTCCAATGACCAGGAGGGTGATCAACAAGATTATCAAGGACGAGAAGGTGCGTCAAATGACGACTCTCAAGATACTGAAGAGGGTGCTGCCAACACCGACGAAGCTTCAGAAGGTCAGGAGCAACAACCCATTGAGAAACAAGCATCTGCCGCTTATCAGCCCGAATCTCCTCAACCAGCATCTTCAGCTGAGACACCAGATCAATCTGCTGATATCCATTCAGCCCAGGAAGAACATACTGGAGAAACTGTCGCACCAATTCACAATTTACCAGCTGGAGATGAACATCTCGATCATCTCGATCACCTCGATCACGAAGGACATGACAGTCTTCCTGTTGATGAACCTCACAGTGTATCTCATGCTGGTATCATTTCTCCAATTGATCATGAAGCCCACCAAGACCATACTGATCATATTGCTGCTCCAATCGTTCCCCTACATATCGACCACGGTGGGGTTATTCACCCGGATACACCTGTTGTGCCTATCACCGAGGAGAGCAATGCTCCTGTCCCCGATGCCCAATACGTTGCATCTCCTGCTGCTGATCAATATGTTTCAGCAGCCCCAGATAATGGTGTCAGCACTGCACCTCAATAATGGTTATAGTTATAGGGTTTGGTATTTACCTTAAAAATAAAATGAATTTGACGAGAAAAACATTTTCATTTAATTGGGAAATATGAGCAGACAGATTGTAAATTGGTCTAACATAAGGCTTTTTGTAGAAAGGGGAGGGGAGGTCTTCTATCTGATCAGCAAAACTGGAACCCTGCTCGGAATTATGTGAGTTAAAACGTATGAACAGATCCTGATTGGTACTGATACTGAAAAAAGTTCACCTGATAAATGGATGCAATTTGCCTCCGCTTTTTTAATCTCTAGACTATTCTTTGTAAAGACATTTGAAATTGAACATGCACGGTGGTTCAGCTACCATAGGGACTGTTTGAACCAAGTCCACTGACCAACACCCATTAGTAGACCCCCGCTCCCAGACTTAAATACATAATTTATCAACCAAAGTATTCCAATGTTATCAAACAAGGCAAATACCAATTAAAAGTGAAATAACATTAATCTTTAAACCTTCCATAAACAGACATTAAATTGACATATGGAGGCGTCTCTAGAGAGAGCTTATTTAAACTAAAAAATGCGAGTGGCTACAACTCATTTAAGTTCATGGGCCCCCTTTCCAGTTGAGCTACTGATCATGCACTCACTCTAACTGGAATATCAGGTTTTCATTTTGTAATCTTCCAGACGAAAATTATTATCCAACAAATAATTGAGGCATTAATTCTGAAAGGTATGCTTACTCTTAAAAAGAGGTTAAGGTTGATTCACCTGATAAGATTATCTGATAAGTATTACCTAAACAGGATTTAATTCAAACGGCCTCCGTGAATGTAAAGAAGAAAGTGCCGAGGATTGCCGAATGGATTTGATCGTGTTATTTATTTTGCGTTCCCAAATGATAGAGCTCAGATTGTGTAATATTTACATGCACGAATGCTTTCATCGCACACTTGTAAATGAATAGTGCCTGTTTCGGACCTAGGCCCTGGCTTTCTATGAGTTAAATTATCATTTCACCTTAACACTATATGTGACAATAATGTAGATTTCTTTTAACGTTCCAATTATATTGAAAAGGAATCTTGAAGAGACCGGAATTGAGTTCTATTAGTTATTTCGAGGTCTACATTACTTTATAGAACAGCAATTTTATTTCTCAAACATAATTTGATTCGTTTAATATTAGATTCCAGATTAGCTCAAATGCACAAAATCACAACTGTCTTTTATCATGTAAGCTCCCAGGCAACGATTTGTGTCATTATTAATAATTGGATATTTAATTCATGCATAAACTGAACATGTATTTCATCAAACATGTTCATATTTCCTAAACTAAAATTAGAGAAATAATCTGTATCTAAACGGTTTGACATCTTTCATTAAAATCGGTTAAATGCTATAAAGGGTGTTATATGTCAACTAAACGGGTTAAAAAGAGTAGGATGGATTGGTATAGGTATATATAGGATTGTGTAATTATTTTCACTCTTTACTTAGAGCTTGTGAAAGATCCTTCCACGATTAAAATTCGTAACAGATTAGGGTAGTGCAGCACAAAATCGATTTTTCAGTGATAAATGTACATAGTTAAATTTTTTGACTAGAGCACATCTCATCTCAATCTGTAACTTGTTTCTGATAAACAATCCTCGTCAGGACAGATTTATTGCAAATTTGAGTCATCTTTCTTGAATTGAGCATTAGTCGTACAAGCAAATTAAGGAAACTCACGGAACAAGAGCAAGAAGTCGATCATAAAAATAGTCTACAGTAGGAAGACCCTGACTAGATATCATCTCATGCTACCGGCATGTGTTTCGAATGGGGACTAACTAAAAAAACAACAAAGCTGTGGAAACTTTTTATAATATAACAAATCAGACTAAAATAAATTTCAAGTGAAAACAAGTTTTTATTTTAATCTCGATATAGAACCGAGGGCTATATTATTACATCATATTTCATTCACTTAAAATTCATATAATTCCTCCGATTTCATTCTCGGTTATAATTTGAATTTGTAGAATTTATATCAAGGACACACTCTTTTGTGAACAGATATTACAAATTTAGTAATCCGTTTTAAGTAAAAGAAAATTCATTTGTACAAATCAAAAAAGATTCTTAAATCAAATCTAAAATCGAATTTCATGATCACAATTGCTAAAAGATTTGTCACAAAGCACCTAAATAAATGCATTTTGTTTGCTTCAATTTGCTTTGAGTTCAAATATTTAAAATACGTACAAATCAAAACTTCAGCTATAATCAAAATCAATGAGATCCTAATAGCCTATTGTCATGTTCATAATTGTGAAACTTTTTGTTTATGTCTTCAGGGACAAAATATTATTTGATTCAGAATCAAAAGTCAGCAAATGATTATGAGTTTGTTCCAAAAAAAAGATCTGGCAGCGAACTAGTTTGTCAATTATGTTCTCATTTTTTTGGATGATAAAAGACAATTCTCGGATTCAGATGAGCGAATTCGATTTACCAGGTAGCCTTGACAATTAATAATTATTATGCGTGGTAGGGACTACATGCACCTGAAGAAATTCCAGATGTCCCCCTGGGCCAATGATCAACTTGTCTCCAACTACTTTCCGTCTAGTCGAGGTTAGGGGAAAGAAACTGTACGTTTATTTCCGCCTTCAATTAACTAATAAGCACGCTGTCTTTGGTTTCAATTATGTAAACTGCTGCCTTCAGCGATAAACAATAGCATACGTGTCTATCTGGTCTACCTAACAGACAGATTCAGACTGGAACCCTCGGTTTTATGTGGTTAGAGTTACATCATAATTGTCACGTTATGGTGACATTTAGATCAATGTCATCTAGTTCGATTATCAGATTGTGTCTGTCTACATATGTACTTGATATCAAAGGAAAATGAAATAACATGGTGTGTTACACTCCTTTCTGCTTCTAATTGGAATTATGAAGGCAGACAAGTAGAGCGTGATTGCATCTGAAGCCCTCAGTTTGATTTGGTCAGATTAACACAATGATAGTGACGTTATGCTGATATTGAAATCAATGTAATTAAGTACCATCATCCTGGTTTAATCTGGCTAAATCTGTACTTGGTTACATCTGTACTTGGTTACGTCTGTATTTGGTTATATATGTACTTGATTACAGTTGTACTATGTTACATCTGCACTTGGTTACATCTGTATTTAGTTACGTCTGTACTTGGTTACATCTGTATTTAGTTACGACTGTACTTGGTTACATCTGTATTTAGTTACGACTGTACTTGGTTACATCTGTACTTGGTTATACCTGTTCTTGATTACACCTGTACTTGGTGTTACTTGTACTTGTTACATTTGTTCTTGGTTACGACTGTACTTAGTTATATCTGTACTTGGTTACACCTGTACTTGGTTACACCTTTACTTGGTCATATCTATACTTGATTACAATTGTACGTAGTGTTATTTGTACTCGGTTACATCTGTACTCGGTTACATCTGTGCTTGGCTACATTTTTACCTGGCTACATTTTTACCTGGCTACATTTTTACCTGGCTACTTCTGTATCTGGCTTCTTCTGTATCTGGCTACTTCTATACTTGGTAACAAAGAAAATGAAATGAAATTAATTCTAATTGTGTTACGTCTCCTTTCTGCAATTGATTTTATTCATGAAGGCAGACGACACCGTGCAGGGTACAATTGTAAGCCATTGACATAGTTGTTACCATTTTTAGATACAGTGTAGCGAAGATAAAGTTTCAGAATTTAATCCCGGAGTTTTTGAAAACAAACATCATAGCTTAAACGATCGGAATCGTACAAAACCGAGAGCTCTGATTGGTTGATGTTAACGAAGGGGTGATATAGACCAATCAACGTTTCAAAATCTAATTAATTTAAGAATTTTTAATAGATTGCAGCAAGCAAACCGCAAATTCAATTTTAGTGCAGAAGCAACGTGCATAAAACTGAGTAGGAACAAATTGGCATTGAAAATAATAACTATCTGTCGTTTATCTGAATCTAGGTCAACACAATAATAGCACAGAAAAATAATTCAATTTGCTTCTTCTGGAGGCAATTCATTAACTTTCTGGAGAAAATTTCCAGAAATATTGAATAAAATCAAAGATTGTGTCGTGTTATTAAAGTAGAGTGTCAAACTGTCAGAAACTCTGTTAATCACTGGTAAAAAATCTTTATAACTCAAAACTTAGAGAAATAATTCAACCAATTTGCTGATGGGTTTTCAGATGTTCAAAATAGCATTTCTTGTCAATTGCGACGTATTTAGACATTTGTACGCATGAAAATGAAGTTTTTTGTTAGATTGTACATTGTGACAATATCATTTGAACACATTTTGGCAAAGATTTGTAAATATACAATATTTGAGAATGTATACATTAACAATATTGCGACAGTAACATCGTTAGAAATAGATGGATACTGAATAAATCCCAGGCTTGGAGAACATCTAATTTGATAAAGTAAATTGTGGCAACGATTCAGAAAATTTCACAAAATATGAGTACATAATACATATAATCAACAAAGCTTTCGCATTTCATATTGAAAACAGAGCGAACATTTTCAAACTGAATATATTGTCTGATTTACAATCCTCCCACACACTGTCACAATACTAATTTAAGCCCTACATCTTCTCATTACAAATATTGCAACCCAGCGGAAGTAGAAAGCATCAGTAAAAAAACGTGACTAAATTGGAGTTTATGACTTCATTGTGAAATTAGAAGAAGAGCGTGAACATAAAGTTTCATTATAAGTTTAATTTCCGAGGTAAAATAGACACTTAAATCATGATAAGTAATGGGTAGAATCTAATGCAATTTAAAAGTTAAAAGAAATGTATTTTCTTGAAAACGAATGGTTGAGTAACATCGAAGGTAATTTCCCGTGATACCAGTGAACCAGTTAAATTCGTCAGTATATTTTAAAGATGGCCTTACTGTTCTCTAAATAGAGTTGAAATTCTTTAAACTGCCATACCACCAGACTTAGTGGTGTTTCTAGGAATGTGAGAAGGGGCCACAGAGACCCCCGCCCCCATCCCCTCCGTAGAAACGCCAATGACTACTGGAAACAGAGGTTTAGTTCACTAGACCACAAAAGATCAACATTTTGAAGCAATAAACTTATTCGGAATTCGTTTCATATTCCACTTTTGCAATTTCCGCAATATCTCTTTAATTCGCTTATTTGATAGATCTGGCACAATTCATCGATCGTTTTTAAGTCAAATTACAAAGTAATCATTTTCCTTTAAATCGCGTCTATTTTCTCTGTACCAGACCATGTGACTGTCAATAGACGACTTTAAATAGAGGATAATTTAGTATAAAAACATCAAGAGAGAAGACTTAAAACATGACAGGAATTTGTATAGCTTGACAATTTACTGTCAATTTAACATAGAGACAGCTTGACAAGTACAAATCTTTATAAAGCTTCACCTACTGGACAACAGACCTAGTTAACTTACATAAAGACAGTTTGTCAAGTTCAATAACTTTATATTACTTAATTTACTGGACTTTAGTCCGAAACATTTGTCTCTATTCCAGCCTCTAATAGCTATTTGGTCGGAATAGACAATGTTAAATGTGGACTTTCCGCATCTCCACAGGTGCGGGTTTTTTAGATACTTGCCTCTGCAAAACCCAAGTATATTTGGAAAGATGACTATTATTGTAGTTCAGTGATACCATCATTAACTATCTACATCATCTATGTCACGTCTCCAGTTCCATCAATTAAAACTACGTGTGCAGCCAAAAGTTCAAAAGTAACAGAGTCGCGTGACACTCTCTTACAGTCATCGTTATTATTATTATTATGAAAACGCATCTTTGGAGGTGTGGAATAAATCCCCATTTAACAGGAGCTTTTTCTAATTCTCAGCGAGTAATATAATGCTTAATGTGTAATGTACCAACTGGGCTTTATTTTCAGTTTGTGTTCGTACAACATGCCAACATGTGTTTCTAATACAAAATCCTAAATAGAACATCTGAAATACGGCGTTTACATTTGCATTTGTACAACCCTTCTAATCAACTAAGTTAATATCTTACATTAGAGTAATAATCATTGCTGATTAGAAACTAGTTTCAGACAAAGATTACTATAGCCACCAGCTGAATCTGACAAATAGTCATCTAAAGAAGAATTGGGTAGACGCCTAGATTGCTGTATAGTAGGAAATAGGTCTATTTAGAGTGATAAAGTACTAAATCTCAACAAGACAGTTAACCAAACAGTTTGATGAGACCATTGATGAATTTACCCCACAATGAGTTGATTAGTAGTTTTGCGAGATATCGTAATCAGTAAACTGTCTCTATACTAAATATTAACCTATCATTCAATCTCATTCACTAATGACTCTGTTAGTTCAACTATCACTGGAAGACATCACTTTTATTCCACAAGGTCGTCGACTTTAGACTGAAAATACCATTCGTCAACCGAGATTAACCTATCACAAACCTCATAGCCAGCTGTATCGTCTCTAGTTATACGTTCAATAACGACACCACAAACTGCATCAGTTAGCCTGTTACAAGTGTTTGTCGACATCAAATTGTTCAATTTGGCTACACCTTTTTTTTATCAAACATTCACGATGAAGCAATAACGTGTTGTTCGGTGTACCTCGTGCATGACGGTGAAGAACCTCTATCCAAATTAACCACTAATTGAATTATCGTTGGAGTAGTATTTTCGTCTTATTGCATGTTCACGAATACTTAACTGCTGTGATCTATGGAACTGATAGGCACAATTAATTTAGCAGCATTCATGATTAAGTCCTGCCTTGAAGTTAGATGTGTTAAAGTTCCTTAATACGAAAAATAAAACGCTTATTGTAAAAAATTTTTTGTTTAAGATGCATAATCGCGAAAGCATATTTGATGTCACTGACGGGCCCAATTAATTGTGGTGGTTGGACAAACACACACTGAACGTAATTGCAATAAATCTGAAAAACGAGACGAAGTAATTTCTACAACAATTGAATTATAACTGGATTTCTAACCCGTATAACAGTTTTACTTGACAATAACCATTTATATTAACCGACAAATTAGATTCCAAACCATCTCGCCAATTATCATTACTTTAGGACAAAACGTAATAAATTGTGGTAAATAGCCATAACCTAGTCTAATAAAAGAAAAAGGTTATATTATTTTACACGGAAGAAATAAAGTGAAATATTAATAGTAGAATATGGACAGACAAAGCGAATGATTTAATAAGACTATATCTATTTCTTGGATATCTCATATCGTATATTAGTAAATGGACTCTAATCAAACCGTGTCTATGTTATTATAGGACCCATTAAAATATAGGATTGCTTTTACCATTTCCTCTGGCAATTTTCAGTCTGATATCATAAAGGATAAACTTTGTGATGGCGGTTTTATTAAATTGTTCGAGACTTAAAATAAAAGCACTAAGTAATCCAATAACATGTAGAATGATTACTAAGTCTTATAGTTATAATAGATTATAAAAGCTTTGGTGTCCTTGAACGTTCCTATTGCATACAATGCATAATGCCACTATGTTATACCAGAAGGTGGTACTGTTGCCTGATAATTGAGGTCAATATTTGTTTGAAATGAAGACACTAAGGTCGGTTGGCTGTTTAGTAGATGACAAGTTAACGTTCGCTTCCATCAGAAGCTGGTGTCACAGACTAGGTTTGTTGGTAGATCGTCCGCTTCCATCAGAAGCTGGTGTCACAGACTAGGTTGGTTGGTAGATGACAAGTTAACGCCCGCTTCCATCAGAGGCTGATATAGCATACGAAGTTGTTAGATAGATGACAAGTTAACGTCCGCTTCCACCAGAAGCTGGTGTCACAGACTAGGTTGGTTTGTAGATGACAAGTTAACGTCCGGTTCCATCAGAAGCTGGTGTCACAGACTAGGTTCGTTGGTAGATGACAAGTTAACATCCGCTTCCATCAGGAGCTGGTGTGACAACCTAGTTTGGATAGTAGATGACAAGTTAACGTTCGCTGCCACCAGGAGCTGATATAGTATTCTAAGCTAGTAGGTAGATGACAAGTTAACGTTCGCTTCCATCAGGAGCTGGTGTCACAGACTAGGTTGGATGGTAGATGACAGGTTAACATCCGCTTCCATCAGAAGCTGGTGTCACAGACTAGGTTGGTTTGTAGATGACAAGTTAAAGTTCGCTTCCATCAGAAGCTGGTGTCACAGACTAGGTTGGTTTGTAGATGACAAGTTAACGTTCGCTTCCATCAGAAGCTGGTGTCACAGACTAGGTTGGATGGTAGATGACAAGTTAACCTCCGCTTCCATCAGAAGCTGGTGTCACAGACTAGGTTGGATGGTAGATGACAAGTTAACCTCCGCTTCCATCAGAAGCTGATGTCACAGACTATGTTGGTTGGTAGAGAACAACTAAACGTCCGGTTCCAGGAGAAGCTGATATCGCTGGTAATTGTTGATAGTAGTGGTAGTTGGTAAGATCTTAAGAATAATGTCCCTATACACATTTTTTACAGTATCGTAAGGTTTGAATCGGATTTTTTGGTTTGCCAATCGGGTAACTCCATGGTTACGGCCATGTTTGTTGGAGATGGTGTCGTGGGTAGACGAGAATAAGAACTGTACTAAGTCACTTAATTGTTATGTCTTGAAGCTATCGTTATTACCTCTCTGTACTGATATTTAATTGATCGATTGACAATGTGTTTTTTCAATTCAATTCTTATCTAATGAAGTTAATAGGTTATAAATTATCAAAGTACACAGTCAATTTAACTATAATTATATAACAGTGGTTAGCCCACAAGTTTGTTGCACTAAAGAATAAGGTGAACATTATATGGTTCAGATCAGCAGAGTGCAAAAGAATGACTTTACATGTCGTTTTAAACACGTTGTTTTGCTAACCAGGCGAGAAATACCATATAATGTCATGCAGTGTTAAATGAGAGTAAGTTTCCATCTTGTACTATGCTATGAATTCCATACAGTTTTCATCTTGAAGAAGAAAATCTTCATACGAATTTCTCATTTCCAATTGCTGTTTCCTATGACATACAGTCTCATAAAGATAAAGAAATGTTTACTAAGATGTATCGATGTTCAACTCTCCAGAGATGTTTAATAACATTTACACTCATGAATCCCTGGCATTGAATGACAAGAAATTTTTCAATGCCTCCAAACGTATAGAGTGTTCTTTGGTATTATGTCAAGCAAACGTTGACATGAATTTATGAATTTATCCTTTTATGAAGTATAGTATTATCTTAACTTACTGCTACATATCTCATAAAACTTATAATTGATAAATAAAACTCATTATCTGAAACCAAGACAAACAATGACGGTACACCAGTGACTGATTCAAAATGCGGCAGTTCTGTAGAGCGGATATATAGGTGCAAGCCTCACACGGAGCGTCTGAGAAAGTTCTCCCCTTAGAAAATGTTTGAAAAATAGCATTGATTTGTTGCATTCTGCCACATGTTTGGGGAGAAAAAGGATAAAAATCATACTTTTAAATTTTGTTAGAAATGAAGTCGGGGTACAAATCATTTTCTAAGAGCGCTGCCACTGCTGCTCAACAAGGAATGTAAGTGAATTTATTGTCCTCTGTAATCAGAAACTGCTTTTATTGAATTAATAATATCCATTTTATTATTGATGATTATGATTCCATTCTTGAACGTATACTTATAGTTGTGTAATGGTTCGGGCAAGTACGTGTGTACTGATAAGGTGGTTCAGCTGCACTCAACGAGATTTTAAGAAGGAATGGAAGAAAATAACTATATTCGAAAATTTTATATTTAACATTTTGGTTCTCGTATACCAACTTGGCCAAACCTCAAAGGCAAGTTCTCACTCGATCAATGATTGATGATTAGTTAAGAAAACAAGCTAACATTTAATTCGTTGATACATTGCACTCTTCTACCTGACAATTTATGGCAATAGCATTAATAAAGCTAATTGATGTCCACGGCTAACAGCATCTTTACTATCTTTTTTTGTAATATCAAAATCGTGATACCAAACAAAGAATATGTCGGTACATTCATGTCATAACCTACTATATCATCAACGGGTACAGATATAGATTTAATTCACTTGGTTTTTTTGATTGAAATAATCATCAGTCCAGACAAGTTTTTATGGATTCCCAGAAAGAAAAGCTCTTATTTTATTATGATAAAGGAATTGGTATGAAAAGTTAAAGATATCCTACAAAGCCAGAGTATAATAATGAAGTCAATCAAATCGTGCTAAAAATAATGAAACTTTTTTTCAATTTTATAGAGGAATACATAGAACAATAGAAAGGGGTGAGGGAGTGGCTGGTTTATATGGTATATTCACGTGGTGTCAGAATCGGGTGTTACGCACGCTGTGTTGCCATAACCAGGTTTTACGGTAGCACTCTACTGCTGTAGGATGATACCACTTTGACACAAAAGTATCAAGGGAAATACGACGACAGATAGACTCGCTTATTAAATGGACAGATACGCCATATATTTTGGAGGGGGGGGGGGGGGGTGATTTTAGACTTGAATATATTTAAATA